>NC_072820.1:21863750-22233125 GCF_027744805.1 Dunckerocampus dactyliophorus | reverse complement strand
GCTAAATACCAACTTTTTAAATGCTCTCTAAAAAACAGCATTATAGACATTGCGGTTTCAACTTGAAGGCCCTACAAATGCACTATTTGGACACAAGTATTGGGGCACCTGCATATTATTTGACCCCTAATCCTATGCAGAAGCAGCAGCATCACAAGGACAGGAGACGTCCCATCAGAAGACACCACAGAGGGCCATAGGGATGGTGCTGTGCAAGATGCAGAAATCTGCCTGCTCAAGTCTGGAGAACTCATGTAAATTTTTCACTTTTATTTTTTTTTTTGACTCATTGCAGTATCTCGTTCACGTGCTGTCTGTCACGTGTTTGGACGTGGAAAGGAAGTTTTGGTTAATATTTACGTTGAAATGGGAAGTGAGACTTGAGAGACATGTGAAGTGAAACACAAGCCCAAATAGTTTTAGCAGATTTTATGCACTGAATGCATCTCATGGCATGAAACAATTCAGCAATGACAAGATGTATCATTGTGCTGCAAGTAAAGAAAAACATTCACCAGACAACAATAGATGGCTCCATAAATGAATCCCATGAGGCAAATTCATATATCCCTAGACTCTTCAACCATTCTGACATGATTGTACATATGCATTGTGTTAATGCCCTCTGCTTTAGGTTGGCATTTCCCTTCACGCTGGAGGACATCTCAATATTCGGCGACACGCCACAGGAGCTTTTCATCAAGGCCAGCTGCTACAGCACCATCCCCATCAGTACAGGCTGGCCCGGCGCCACCGTTACCTGGACCTTCACCTCGGAACCCAAGGGCATCTCCTTCAGTGTGGTATTCCGGGAGAGCGCAGAGACGCCCCTGGAGCAGTCCAAGGTGGTACAGACATGTTCCTCTGCGGTTGCTTGTACACTTTTAAACAAGTCTGTTGTTTTTTCAGGTTTTGATCCCACTGACTCGCTGTAACTCCCACAAGGAGACTATAAACGGGGAAATGAAAGTTAGAAACGCTGGAGAGTACACACTCATCTTTGATAACTCCTTTTCCAGGTGCAGGGATCACAGTTTATACTGATGAAGCATCAATAGCTGGAGTAACATCTTTTTTTTTATGTTTTCTGTAATGTAGGTTCATCTCCAAGAGAGTGATGTATCATCTGGCACTGGACAAACCGGCGGCGGCATGTGACAGCAGCGACCTCCTGTAAGAGGATGTCTAACAGGTGTAGATATACTCTACATCAGTCAGTGCAGTCAAGATGTTAAGGTAACGGGAGCAGAGTCTACTTGATGTATGGAAACCTCGGGTGAGGGACCTTCAGAAATACCTTGACAACCACAAAACATACAGTTAATCAAAAAAATCCAAGAAATAGCATCACTGCACAAGAAATAAACTTTTTTCTATGATTTTTGTTGTTTAATACTATTTTATACAAAAATGCTTAATGCAACAGCATCGCCATTTCTCAGTGCATTCAAACATAATCACAACCAAAAAAATGAGCGGTTCATTCATCAGGGACAAAAAAATAGCTATGTTTTTTTTTTTATTTGCAAACATTGAGTGTGTATTTACAACAGGGATAGAAAAAATAGCAATGTTCTTGCAGCATCTACTGTATATCTCATTCAGTCTGCAGTCATCAGGTAGCTGTTACCTAGCAGTATATACAGTTGATCAGTGGTTCTCAACTGGTTTGGCTGCGGGACCCACCATCACCCCTCAATGACAAGCGGCGACCCAAATTGCGGAAGTTTTTCAACTCATACTTCCCCTGTCCCAGCTGACTTTGGGTGACAGGCGGGGTACACCCTGGACTGGTCGCCAGCCAATCGCAGGGCCATCTCACAAGTCAATTCACTCGATTCAATTTCACAGCAGAGGGAAGCTTTGACAAGGCGTGATGTTGTGTAATTGCATGTTTTGTAGTACAAAACTGTATGCCTGTAATTGTTTCTTAATGTGTAAAAATGAATTTAACATGTTTAATAACTGCAAGGCATATTGTAGGATTTGGAGTAGAAACATTTTTTAGGGATTTTTATTCAGTTTATTTAATATATATATCTATACATATACACATACATACACATAGTATACGGCCGTTCCTCACAATATCGTGGTTCGATTATCACTCCCTTGCTATATCGCTATATGTTTTTTTCAGAAATTAATTAATAAATAATCGCTGTTTTGTGGTAGACTATGGTCTATTATTAGTCAAAACATTGAAATTCAAGTGATAGATACAATTCTGGTAACTAGGCGTCAATAATGACACAAAACATTGAGGAATGACTATGGTTGGCCATCGAGTCTCGAGCATTGATGGGACTAACTTTCCGATTCTCTCGGAGGATCGTTTAAATGTTTAATTTCGATTCCGAGTTTCGATGCTCACTTTGCTGTAAGAAATAGCTGTGAACACGAATGAAGAAGAGGCCGACAAGCACGAGCCAAGAAGAAGCAGCTAAAAAGTTTGGCTTAACGTCATAAAAAAAGAGCGGTCGGCTCAGTGCAACATTTGCAACACAATGATATACAGTACAAAGGAGGGTGCACGATCAACATAATTAATGTTCACACATTCATAGTGTAGAAATAAAAGTGTACCTCGTCTTTGATGCGGTATGTTGAACTTCCTCCAAGCAGTCAGAATTAGGGAAGTCCAACAATACATGACATCTGTCTCATACCAATGTAAGCCAGGGTTTCAGGATGCTCACTGATGTGGAAGTTTGATATAAATAAAGGACGGGAGCTACATCTACGCAAGTTTATTGACTTGCACAGTACGTCTCTGGTTGCAACAGTCAAGGGACATATTCAACCTACACAACACACTTTCGGCCTTCAAAATAAAAGTGCTTGGGGCTATATCCTGTTTAATTGTGTTAATGAAACATTTCTATTCAAGTTGAATGGTTTGAAATTTATATACTGGTTGAAAATAGCCCCGTCAGAAATTCATAATCAAGTTGATAAAAAGTTCATATCATTAAAAAATGGAAAATTCATGGAAAAGTTCAGACATTTCATCCAAAAACAATTAGGCACTGGAATCGCAACAAGGAATCTGAATTGGAACCGGAATCGTTTAAATTCAAACGACGCCCGATCCTAGACATTACCTTGACACGGCATGAAGTCAGACATGGTATGGCCGACATGATAGAGTGGGGGGAAAAAAGTTCTCCTCCCATTCCATGTGGAAGTGGAAAGTTTTTAGCTTCTTGAGTTTAGAAGAAATAAATTCCAGGCTAACTGGTTAGCTTGCTAGCCTGTTAGCCCGACTGGGGTCCCTGCAGCACAAGAGTTTCAATGTGATGTAAACAATAATAGGAGTGTAAAGGTGACAATAGTGGTATTATTTAATGTCTACAGGGCTCTTAATAATGTTAAAACCCGTATTTAGAAAGTCATAAACAGGTTTTCTATGCTCTAGCTACAAAAAATATTTCATTTATTAACATTGAATCCTATCTCGCACAAATTAATTTAACGAGGTTTGGGATCCCTTGCATTACTGTAAATGCAATTTGATTATGTTCTATCAATAATACTAATTTACTCATATTTATTATCATATTTATTGTTATTAATATGATAATGTAACAAATCCAGCAACTTAATTTGCTGTCAAATCAATGCTCTTCATCACATTGATGCAAAAAAAAGCCTTTTACTGTTGGAGAAACTCTCCCTCATTGTGTCCAAAACGTTTTATTTTATATATACATACATTTCTCTCAATTGTTGCCTTTTTATAACGTCAAAACTAACAGGAAATGGGTTTGTTAAGTTGCGATCATGATCCAGAAAAGATTACGTTGAAGAAGCAGTACTTCTGCCAAGCTGCAGTAATGCCATACATGTGCTTCACTGGCTTTTTGACAATACCGTATTGACCCAAATATAGGACCACCCTCAAAATGAGATGATCCCTCTTTTTCAAGACCTGTTTTTGGTAAAAATCCAAGACAATTTTTGAAAATCATGTTTTGAATATCCGCAAACTTGTGTTAGCCATTGTGTGAACTGCTCTGCAGTTGTTTGATGATGATGCTTCATTGATCAACTTTGTCTTGAAATTAGCATTATCACTCTTCCTCTGTAGTTTGCTAACTTGCTAACAACCTTTTGATTTTTTTTTTCCAAGCGCGTCACTGTTTCTTGTCTCCAGGTCACTGGTGTGTTTGTGCGTGCGTGTGACAGGAAGAAAAGCTGTCACTCACTTGGGCAAAAGTAGTTTTGTGCCACCTGTTGGTTTGCGTGTCTGAAGCTCGGAGCACCTGACTGTAAGACAGGGAGTCTTGATTCAGAATCTCTGTGTAGGGAAACACCTTATCACATCTTAGATTTGGGTGAATGTATGGTTATCATTTCTCTGATTTTTAATTCTACGAATGTCCGTTGGGCTAGGAAGTTAAAGAAGGGTTTATAAAAATGTGCTTTAATTTTATGTACTGACTTATTTTAAAGAAAAAATTACAGAAATGTGAAGCGCCTGAATTGTGAAAACAATGGGGATAATTTAAACAAAGTCACGCATCATCCTCTGACTTAACCCTAAATGGTCTTAGACCATCCAAACCCTACTTGGGGTTTAAACTAAATGCCAAGCAGGCCAGCCAAACCACTTTAGAGTAAGGGCATTCTGGATAAGGAAGATAATGTTGGAGTATTGGAAGGAAGGGAGGAAAATGGTAGTGGAGTATCCTGGGAGGGTGGTAGAGGGCAATAACAGTTACCTACCTACAGCATAATGGGCTTTCTAAATTAAAACTGCATTCACATTAGTCTGCAAATTAAATTTATACTTTTGTGTACTGACTCAAATTACATTACAAATAGAACCAAAATGTGTCTCTCAATATGTTAAGCTACCTTTTTTTTTTTGGAAATTGAGGAAACATTTTTTGTACACTCTCATACAGTGACATATTGCCAAATATATTGGGAAACATGTGAAGCCGATTGAAAGATTTGTATTGAAAGGCTTTCGATGTTATTTTTAAACTTAGTTGACTTTTATTTTTCCTCTTCCTTACACTAGCCATGGGAACCTTTTTAAAATGACTGTCAACAATGTTGTAGTGAAAATGTTTACATGCTGTATATTTATAGTAGATTGGACAAAATAAACAAGTTTGTGTGCTAGTTTATTGTGATTTGCATGTTTTTATTATTATTGTTATTATTACAAATCATTCCATTATTTGACTTTGAAACTTTAAAAATTGGTAATAAAAATAGAAAAACAAGAGACGAGCCCGGGGGCCATTTGCAGCCCACACCTCGTTTTTATTGGCTTGGTTTGGTTTGGTTTATTTTGGTTTGGTTTAATTTTATTTGAACATGCATGCAGGTTACAATGGAATACATCAAAAACCTTATTTAATCCTACCCCCGTCTGTTCCACATCTTGTGCAGTATATTTTATTCACTTCCTGTATTCCATGTAATGCAAGCATGACACAACAATAATAAGATGAAGGCAAGCATAATAAAGCAAGTTTAAGACTCTTCTGCCTTTTATATTTAGCAAACAACTGCTTGTATAGTTTTTTGAATTCGCTCGTCTTGGTACATTGTTTGAATTCTTTGCTCAATCTTTGCTTAATTCCGCATACTGAAATGCTGTGGGTTTTCAGTGTTGTTCTCGCATATAAGTGTTTTAAGTTAAATTTTCCTCTAAGATCATATTTCTCCTCTTTTCGAGAAATACTGGATGACTTTTTTTGGTAACAAGTTGTTAACTTTATGCATTATTTTAGCAGTTTGAAAATTTACTAAATCAGCAAATTTGAATATCTGTGATTTTAAAAATAAAGGGTTTGTACTGTATGTTTTCTATACTTGGCATTACGAATTATCCTCACCGATCTTTTTTGCAGTACATTGATTGAGTGAAGATTGCTTTTGTAATTATTGCCCCAAATCTCCACACAATAAGTTTGATATGGTAATACCAATAACAAATTTAGCTTTATTCAATATTGAAGTATTTTTCGCCACCTTTTGTTGTATATTTTTGATATATGTTTATGGCATATTCTCAACAGCAAACATGGAAACTAGTACAAAAAGACTTGATGTGGTGCTTCTCAAATAGTGGGGTGAATGAGGTGTCAGTGCAGAGATAAGGAGGGACTTTCAGTATCAGTGTCTTCATGCTGTGCCTGCATGCATGGTATTCATGCTTGAACGATACACAAGCTTCTAGCTAGATGGCAGCAGTGCTCAAATAATCAACAGGCTGCCTGATAACACAGTAGAAGTACAACACAGGACAGGGACACCGGTCTACAGAGGTGACGGTGGATGAGCGATGGAGACTTTTTTTGACAGAAGTGAAGAGAAAATCGGAAGGCCACATCAGAGGCAAGGAAAGCAAGTGACGATAACCACAATATAAAGAGCAGGAAAAACGCAGAATTTGCACTATTTTGTCTGTTTTGAGAATCACACAGACTGAGCAGTATTTTGGTGCTTCTCAAAGAGTGGGTTGGGAGCCTAGGGAGGTGTCGGGGCGGGCATCAAAGACAGAGCACTATACTACAGTATCTACTACTGTGTATACTATACTATACAATGAAACCTTGGTTAGCGTCATTAATCCGTTCCAGAAGGTCAGACGCTAACCAAAACGAACACAAACTGAATACATTTTTCCAATTAATCTGTTCCAGGAAACCAAAAATGCTAACACAAAACACGTTTTCATAGCTTTACAATTATAGATTTACATGCAGAAAACAATTGGAAATGCATATGCATAATACATATGACGAATGAAAGGGATAAATGAACATTTAAGGTTACTTTTACTTTAACTGAAGACATGTTGTTGGTAAATACAGTGGTGTGAAAAAGTGTTTGCCCCTTCCTGATTTCTTTCTTTTTTGCCTGTTTGTCACACATATTGTTTCATATCATCAAACAAATTAAAAAAAAATAGTCAATGACAAGACATCTGAACATAAAATGAAGTTTTTAACTGAAAGTCTTTATTAATAATAATGTTTTTGCAAAAGCAGATTTTTGATTATCAGTCAGACAATCTGTGGGATGTCCACTTAAACGTGTTTCACTGTACTACTACTAATAACGTTTTACCACACAAATGAAATGCGATCTGATTTTCTTTTAAATATACCATAAATTCCTGTGTATAAGCCACACCCACTAAGCCGCACTGGACTATAAGCTGAACATGTGCACATCACAAAAAGGCATACAGTCCGTGAGGCCCAGGCAGCTCTTTATTTGACAGGAGCAAATCATGAGCTATGAGGAAACTCACAACGAGCTTGTCAACTTGTTGGAAATCGCAAGAGGTCATCAATATAACAGTCTGACTCTCGGTGTCATCTTGGATAAAAAGATCAAATCATCACACAGCAACTTAACACTCAAAAGCTATACCTCGAGTTTAAAATATTATTCCCAACAGAGCAGTTCATTGG
Source organism: Dunckerocampus dactyliophorus (assembly GCF_027744805.1). Lineage (NCBI taxonomy): Eukaryota > Metazoa > Chordata > Actinopteri > Syngnathiformes > Syngnathidae > Dunckerocampus > Dunckerocampus dactyliophorus. The sequence goes on along the minus strand of NC_072820.1, from coordinate 22,225,683 downwards.
CCAATGGCTGCCAAGCTGCCCGGAAGCACTGTTGCCAACTCTTCTGTAAAAACGTAGTTGTTGGCTGTACCAGAAGTCGCTAGATGACGTCATCTTCTAGTTTGCATATAATTTGCATATTATGTAGTAACAGATACTGTAGGAAAAAAGGAGAGACAAAAAAGTGAGTAAAAACACCTTAATTACGTTTAGAACTATTACATTTTCAAAAAATGCTGTATAGATGGACATTTTAATGTTCACATGCCCAGGATGACGCCACCATTTGTTCACGTACAGTGCAAGTCCACCTCCTTTGGGCTTTCCACAGGCTCTTGTCTGCTCTGACTGTGCTAAATTCCGTTAGCTCCACGTTAGCATCTGGGACGGTAGCTGTTAGCCTCCCTGAAGGTCTTGACGTCTTTTGTCAGCGCAGCAAGCTCGTCGATCTTGTTCGGTAGTGAATTCACTTTTCCCATGATAATAGAAGGTACCAAAGTCTTGAATCTCCACTTCCTTGCTAGCCAAGCTAGTAATGAAGCTAATGGAACCGTTCATGGACAAAGGAAGAACTGTTGCCACAGAAAACTTAGTCACATCATTGTCACTTGTGCTTTATCAGGCATGCACTGGGGTGAAGGAGAGACAGGTGGACGGCCTGGTGGTGCTTGCAAGCAAGCTTGCTCAGTCACATATGAGAGCCAAGAAGGTGAATAAGGACACACTTCTTCAGCAACAACCTCCCACACCTGGCCAAGGGAAAAGGGCATGAACTGTCGGTGCAAGAACAATCACGCCACTGCGTGCTGTGTTGATTGGTACAAGTTCACATGTGGCAAATGCAGAAAGTAGATGGTGTGGCAGTGCCAAGTATGTTCAGACAAAGTAGAGGGTTGAAGCACTGAAACGCTGGTCAAAAACACAAACAAGGACATTACACCATGTCGGCACATGTGAGATTTTTGTAGCCTAAATGCATTGAGTATTTTTATTATCTTATCCCTTTATCCACATGCTGCACTGATTTGTGTGTTTTTATATTTCATTGCAGTAATTTTCTCAGTTAAGAAGTCTTGTTTAATCAGCAATCTCAGCAAGAAAAGAAAAACAAACCGTGTGGACCTCTTCATAGCTTTAAATGCCTCTTATGATGCGTTTAATACCTATATGACATGTTTAGTATAAAGTATATAATGTTTGGTAAAAATTATTTTCCGTTGTGATCACAAAAGTGGAAATGTCATCACTAATTGTAGCCTGTTGAACACACAGTCGGTGTGATAAAATATTCTACAGTGGTTGTAAACCTCTACTTCTCTCTTGTTACGTTACATCTTGTTACAACACACTGATTTATAAAGTAAAGGTAAAACACCATCAGTTCCCTTTCAGTAACTGAGTAGAGAGTAATTACATTTAAAGAACAGTGGTCCCAAGATGGGCTGTTCACATCCGAGTTAGGATATTAGTTCAAAACTAATCCAGCCACTTGGCTGTCGTTTGGGCATGTAAGTTAGAAAAACCAAAAGACTGGGCTGTGTGTACTAGTGATAATGTGGTTTTGTTCCGTATTTTGTGTGTGTGTGAGATGTTGTGTGTTGTCCACCTGAGAAGTAGTGTTTGTGTCACAGAGGACATTCCTGTTCCTCAAGGTTAATGATGTTATTGTAAATCATGTCACTATCACCCCCGTTGCTCCTCTACTGCTAATGCTGTTGCCTTCGTGGAAGCAGCGTCCACACGTGCACATACGTGTGCGTGTGTGTGCTGCGTGGTAATGGCAGAGTTCCATTTGCACACACGCACACACACACACACACACACACACACAGAGTCAAGCATGCGGCAATAAATGCGCCCACACACCCACGTGTACATAAAGTACATTTCTTTTTATACTTGAAACATGCAGTGGCTCACTGAAAGCACACACTACAGTATACTATGACTGGATGGATGAATATACCTGTATATAAGGGGTGAATGATTAATGGATAGTTGCCAGGATAGATGAGTGGATGAATGGATAAGTCAGTGCATGATGCAGGAATTGGGTGAATGAATCGATGAGTGAATGATCAGAAGGAATCTTGAGCGGTGGAAGAACAGATTAATGAATGAGTGAATAATGGAAGGAGAGTTTGATCCAAAGGCGAATTGATCATGGATGAATGTCCATGAAGGATGGATAGGTGTTCGGATAGATGAGTGAATGAGTGATAAGTGAGTTGATGATGGAAGAATGGATGAATGAATGTTCGAATGGATTAGTGAGTAAATGGAAGAATAGACGAATGGATGGGTGAATGAAAAGTGAGTTGATGGAAGATTTTATGAATGATGGGATGGATTAAGTAGATGGAAGTGTTAGGATAGGTGAGTGGGTGAATGATAAGTGAGTTGATGATGCAGAATGGGCGAGTGCATGGATGAATGAATGTTCGGATTGATCAGTGAGTAGATGGAAGAATAGATGAATGAGTGAATGTATGGATAAATGAATGTTTAGACGAATGGATGGATGAATGATAAGTGAGTTGATGTAAGATTATATGAATGATCAGATGGATTGGTAAGTCAATGGAAGAATACATGAATGAATTGTACCTAGGGCTGGGCGATATGTCGATATTTTTAATATATCGATATTTACTTTAAGCATGATATCAAAAACAACCATATCATTCATATTGATATGATACAACCCGACACCAATGAACTGCTGATTAATTCAACAAGTGAGACCTCAAAATGGTCAAAAGTAGACTGGTATCCTGCTATCGCTGCAGGGGCAGGAGCAGTGGGTATAATGTTGGACCTGATGGACCAATTTTGTCTCTGGAAAACTTCAGGAACCGTTCACACAATTCAGGGGATGGGACAATGCCAGAGGAATCATTGGGAGTTAAAAGAGCATTCAAAGTAGTACAAAGAATATGCAGTTTGTGATTGTTTGAGATTAAAACAGATAAAAATGTAGCTTTTGCAGTTTTGAGTGAATGATGGAAAGATTCATCCCGAGGTGATTGGATCATGGAAGAATAGGTGAGTCCATGATGGATAGATACTGTAGTGTTAGCATAGATCATTGGGCGAATGAATGAATGGATAAGCGGATGGTTGCTGAAAAGGTGAGTGGATGATGGATGGATGAGTGAAGTCTGCTGTTGATCTCCACCATGTGTGGGGTGGGTAACTGTATTTTCCTGACTATTAAGTCACCCTTTTTTTCATACTTTGGCTTGTCCTGCGACTTATATATCAAATATGTACGTAATTTTAAATGTTATTTTTTAAATATTCATTCATACGGACTGTCATGACCCAAGGAGTGAGCATTGCCATTAAAAGCGACGAGAGGGCGCTCTAGGCTTGTGAAAAATTGAATGGATTCAGTGACGTGGAATGAGATCGAGAGCTTGGTCAATTTGTGTACCGGTAACTTGTTTATTGGACTCGTTGGCATGTTACAGTATGTTCATTTAGCCTATTCAGCCTCCCAACTACTGTAACTCATCTATGGACTTTTTCTCTTGCAAATCCCTCCATCTTAACTCTGAGAATAGAAAATGGTGGGGGCCACAGTTCATGACGGCCTGTCTTCCATCTGGAGGTAAATAGTGAAACGGACGCTTTTAATGGCCACTGTTTCCATGGCGACTCTGAAACAGCATTATCAGCCGCAGCATCTCAAAAGATCAGGGATGTTATTTTTAAGACCAGTAGCTGTTAAAAAATACATATAGAAATTAGTTCATGTTTACTGTACATTGTGTGAGGTCAAGATGAAGGAATTCTAAATGTAAATGTTTGAACAGATAAGTGCAGTAGTCTTACATTAGCTGCTATTTTTTGGAGCAAGGAACCATATTATATTACATATTTATTACAACATATTTTCAACATGTGACTGTGTTCCCTTTATTGGTATCCACACACTTAGTTTGATTGATGCCATGTTCGTCGTGATGTCATCACACATAAACCTCTTAGCCCCGCGCTCCTCACACCGGGGCTAGAATTCCAATGCAGGCTCCTCAACGGACATTTTGCAACTTGTGTTTCCATGGCAACCCTATTCGCTCGCCCACCCCTGCGGCTTGTGTCATTGACTACAATTAGCGCAGAAGGCCACTTTTGCACCAGAAGCACATACTTACGTACTCAGAGAGCCACCTCAAACGCTAGCAGAGATGAGGAGGAGAATAAATGAGGAGGAGACTCTCTAGGTTGTTGTTGTTCTATGGTTTTCCTAGAATTACGAATACTGTGACCATATCTTGATTACTGAAAACCAAGACACGACAATGAGTTGAATTATACTGGAGGTTTACTTAAAGATACCTTATCATTTCAATACTTTTAAAGCCGTTTTCATAAACATTTATTTTGGTCTGTTTTGAACACCATCTTAGGTTACCAAATTTAGAGTTCCCAGGGTTATCCAAAGTGCAGTCCAGGGGCCATTTCAGGCTACAATTACACAAGAAAACAATAGCAAAAGTTGGGAAAATATGAGCAAAATGGCATAATCAAATGTTAATACTTATAAAAATACACTTTGTCACCTATAACATGTAGCCGACATGCAGGCTGTTTTTTCATTAAATGGATATAACTTCTTTGCTTTACAAAATAAAAATATCAAAGTCGCCACTGCATGCTTTGATTTGTCAGTATATGGCCATCGGTGGAAAAAGTACGGACAACCCCGCTGTGATTATTTGTTTTTCTCTTTTCTACCAAGTTTTGACCTCGGGTGCTCTCTTGGGTCATGTAGTAATAATATACAATTGTCCCTCGCCACTTAGTGGTTCAAATTTTGCAGCTTCACTCTATCACGGTTTTTAAAAAATATATTAATGAATAACTCATCCTGTTTCGTGGTTGAATACAGCCTATTATTTGTCACACATACATATTTAAGCAAATGTTGCATATTTTTTTGCTTAATTAGGCATTTCCAAGCATAAAAATTACTAAATGAACTAAAATACGAATGTAAGTCTAAAAGGCGCATTCAATGACATTGATGAAATGCAGTATTAAACGTCGGTCACTAGGTGTCAGGAATGCTCCTGTAATGTTCAGTGAGAGACACAGGATCAGACTTTTTCAAGATGGATTTGTGAATAGACTTGAATATAAAAGTTAAGCAACCTTTTAATCCTCCGCCAATCACGAAAGATTTGTATTGTTTGTGTGTGTTTGTTTTTAAAGCTAGTTAGCTAGCTAGGTAACAAGATTATGCAAAAACTACCCACCCTCATTTCCATGGAATTTTCCAGATATGTGATGCATGCGCACAGCAAGAAAGCCACAAAATTTTGGTGCAAGTCAGAATAAAAATGTAGAAAGTGGACATTATTTTTGGCACTCAAAAATAACTATAAATGAACAAACTCTTATTCTCACTGCCAAAGTCTTCCACCTCTTGGACAATGCAACCTCCCGGCCCTTTCATACGTCCCATTACATTGCATTTGCTGTTCTATGGTTATCATCAGACTTTTCCCGGTCTTTGTGGCCCTAAGAAATCACAGGTTATTGATGAACTTTACGGTCCAACGCGCCAAGCCAACAGCATCCCTGTTTAGTCCTGAATTTCCCAGTCCCAGTCCCCGTGTTGCCAATCAGAAGCATTTACAGGCAAGGTGGCTGGATGCGCCTTTAAAGTGATTTAACCTTGGCTATGGCGTCTCATTACAAGCACGCTCCCTGGCTGCACAGCTAATTACGGCAAACAGGTGCATCACTCAGCCACATCGTCACAGAGTCACAGATTTAATTTAGAGATGCTGCCCGGGTTATTAACCTCGCTAATTGCAACAGGAAAGCTTCCAGCCTCAACCGCTGGGATGGAGCAATGCGGACCTCATGGGGGTACCACAAAAGCACACAATTACTTTTTGCTCTGGTTCGAGGGGAGTGCTGGTGGGCTGGATGTGGTGCTTGCAATGCTTGGAATTTGGTGTAATCAGTCATTTGTCATGCTACGCTATGCTGTATGTTATGTTACGCTTGTGTCATGTTGTGTCATGTTGTCTTATGTTATGTTGTGTTATGTTACATTATGCATGTGTTATGTTGTGTTATGTTTGTGTTATGTTGTGTGATACTATGTTGCGTAGTGTTATGCTTGCGTTATGTTATGGTATGTTATGCTTGTAATCTCATCCTCTGGCTTGAATGACAGGAAACAGACTGCAAATGTGAATTGCAATTCATTAAATTTGAATTTGGGATGTGCAGGGAATGTGATTGAAAAGCTATTCAACAAAAGGTTGGACAAAAATAAGAATGAATTACTTGCGTAGGAAGAAGCAAAGCTTATTTAATCCTACCCCCCATCCGTTTCACATCAATTGCAATACATCTGTTCACTACCTGTATTCCATATGTACTCTTTGCTAGTTTAAAATACAATGGAAAATGATAAGGTAATGTAACCATGTGGTAAAGTAGTTGTCAGAGTTCTTGTCACTCTAAATTATTCATATAACATTCATAATAAATACTAATAATTATGAAAGAGACATAAGAGAACATAGTTGGATGATGGGTCAGTACAGACAATGAGCTCACAAGAATGAAGTAAAAGCAAAATTCATTATTACCACAATTTTCCAAAATCATTGAAGAGCTATTCAACAACAGGTTGGACAAATGTATTAAAAAGAATGAATTACTTGTGGACAGCCAATACGGATACAGAGCTAACATTTCAACTTCCATCGCATCGAGATGGCACGAAATTACCAAGGAAATGACTAAAGCTATAAACTGCAGAAAATGCACAGCTGCAATATTTATGGATTTTATAAAAGTTTTCGATTAGGAAGAAGAAAAGGACCTGAACAGATTTGCAAGGCAGAGAGATCGTCGTGATGGGAAGGATGTGCAGCAGGCTGATCAAGACAGAGATGGGAATGTGCTCACAAGTGAGGATAGTTTGAGGGCAAGATGGAAAGAATACTTGCAAAAACGGATGAATTTAGAAAATGAGAGAGTGAGAGAACGGTGGAAGTTGTGACTGCTGTAAATGAAAAAGTTCCAGGCATTGGAAAGGCTGAAGTTCGGGCATCTCAAAAAGTAATGAATAATGGGAAGGCGGTTGGGCCTAATGACAGACCTGCGGCGGTATGGTAGTGTTCAGGTGAGACAGAAGTGGCAGAGTTGTGGCAACTACAGGGGCATAAAGCTGATGAGCCACCCAATGAATCTATGGGAAAGAGTAGTGGAAGCAGAGCTAAGGAAAGTGCTAAAAATTAGTGAACAGCAGTATGGTTTCATGTCGGGAAAGAGCACCACAGATGCAATGTTCGCTGACAGTCCTGATAGAAGTACAGTGAAGGAAAAACAAAAGAATATTGAGTTACATTGTGTTTTGTGGATTTAGAAAAAGCGTACGATACAGTGCCGACAGAGGAGCTGTGGTATAGCATGAGCAAATCTGGAGTGACACAGAAGTATGTTAGAGTTGTACAGGACATGTACAGTGAGGTGTGCTGGAGGTGTCACAGACAGGTTCCAGGTGGAGGTTGGACTGCATCAAGGATCGGCCATGTTCTTGTTTGCTTTGCTGATGGACCGATTGACAGATGAGGTCAGACATGAGTCTCCATGGACAATGATGTTCACAGGGCACATTGTGATCTGCAGTGAGAGCAGGTGGAAGGAAACCTGGAGAGGTGGAGGAATGAGCTGGAGATGAAGGTCCGTTGTAGCAAGACGGAATACATGTGTGCCAATGAAAGGGTATCAGGTGGGACTGTGAGGAGTGGAGGTGAGGAACGTGGAGGAGTTTAAGTGCTTAGGGTCAGCCATTCAGAGAGTGTGTTCTTTTTACCTCCTGTTCTGGACAGTACTTCTCGCGGTGGCTATTGTCTCATCTGTGCAATATTACTGCTACCCAGTGTAGATACAAGTGGAGAATACTACATATAATCATAATGTCTTTGAATACGTCTTCTGAATGTCTATGTATGAATGTATTTGTATTTTAGATCATTTATTCCATTTTTATTGAAAATGCTTAATTTAGGCAAAAAAAATGTGTAAAATTTGCTGACATACGCATATTATTTGAATAATAATTGGCCGTATTTATCCACGAAACAGCGACGATTTAGTAATATCTTTATGAAAAATTGTGATAGAGTGAAACTGCGAAATTCGAAGCGTGATGTGGCGAGGGATTACTGTAGATGGACCGTCATTTCATTTTTGTGTATTTTTTGACTGTGACTATATGACACAATGAGCTTTGATGTCCTGTGTTGATCTTTTACTAATCCATTTATTCATCCTCTTCTTCTTCTCCTTACTCCTCGCCTCCACAGCAGGGAGCACTGCATCTGACAGGCCTCTATGTAAACCACCAGCTGGAGTGACAACCAAAGAATAGTTTGTGTGTGTGTATGTGTGTGTGTGTGTGTGTTACCGGCCAGGAGGAGAGCGTGGGTCACAATGTGCTGACGGCAGCAGCTTCCCAACCCAACAGATGGTTAAGACAAGACTGGACCATCACAACGTGACCTATGAGCTGTCAACAGTTTTGATGATGTTCAGGACTTTGGCCTGTAATGAGATAAAGGGGGCATAATTGTTGCATCTTTTCCTTCATCAACTGTTTTTAAGAAAAACGTGCAGCACTGTGACATTAAACTGACTCTCATAGTAAAAACTAGGGCTGTAAATCGATTTAAAAATTTAATCACAATTAATTTCATTTGTCCATAATTAACTCCTGATTATTGATAATTACCGCATTCAATCCCAGCCATTTTTCAAAAGACAACTCCTTCACTATCGGCCATTTTAGACCATTTTGACTGATCTTTCCAGGCACAATATTGTGCCAATATCGTGTTCTATGACGATACAAACATGGATCCTACCAAAAGAAAGAATAGACTCCCGTCTTTCATCAGAAAAAAAGTTTCTACCTTTTTCCGTTCTTTAGTAATGCAAAAAATAATGCAGCTTTTTGTGAAAAGATACATGTCAAGCATAACTTTCACTTTGACACAAAGGTTTTTTGCTTTTGTGACAGCTCAGATATCTAAACAACTATACCAACATAAACGACACAAAAAAGGGGTCGTTTCATCAAAGTAACGATGTATTTACAAATATAACACCATGAACTAGGACTGCATGGTGGCCTACTGGTTAGGATGTTGGCCACAGTCAGGAGATCGGGAAGATCTGGGCTCGAATCTCCGCTGGGCATTTCTGTGTGGAGTTTGCATGTTCTCCCCATGCGTGTGTGGCTTTTCTCCGGGTACTCCGGTTTCCTCCCACATTCCAAAAACATGCATGTTAGGTTAAATTGGAGACTCTAAATTGTCCATAGGTATGAATGTGAGTGTGAATGGTTGTTTGTCTATATGTGCCCTGCCATTGGCTGGTGACCAGCATACCCGCGACCCTAGTGAGGATAAGAGGATTAGAAGATGGATGGATGGACACCATGAACTATTTACAATTTTCACATTTGGAACTGAACTATGTGTGTGGGTGTGTGCGCAAGCGTGTGCATGCGTTAAAATTTCCCTATAATTCATAACTTCTGCACGCTACACTCCTCCACGCTCTCTAACTGCCTCCTTCCTGTCATGTGTGATTCTTCCATTGAAGTTATCCCTGCAGAGCTCTTATCAAATGCACTTCTGCCGCCTTGTGGCCGTTTTTATGGCTTAAACGTGCTCTGAAATGTTAATGCATTAGTGCAGAGTTGCATCATCACCTCGTTCTGCCTCTAAAGCAAAAACAAACCTTAAAAGACGTATAAATACATTGATACTATCAAATGAAATACTATCACATTGAGTGCTCTGTTTGCTCACTCACTCCTACATTTGTCCCCGCATACTAAGGTGACACAAAATAGCAAATAGTTACTATGGTAACAAAAAAGCCCTCCAAATAGCTACCTTTGGCTATGCCTGCCTGTAACTACAAGTAGCAGCTAACCCAAGTTTTAGCTCGCAATTCCAAGAAAAAAAACATTGTGTCTAAAAAAAACGTGTTAGTTGGGACACTCGTATGCCAATTTACCACTGTATAAATGGCAATAAAAATGACCTGCAGTGCTCCAGCACCATCTACAGTTTCTTCAGTTTCAGCTACAGTGTGGGCATAGTGACGCTGGTTGCATGCAGCACCAGAACGTCTCTCAGTGTCTGAGAGTCTTCATTTCTGTGAACACTCTTGATCATCTCCAGAGTGCTGTTCCATCTCGTCTCATGTCTTCCAGGGCTTTAAGGCTCAGCTTGCCATTCCAAATACCCTTTTCTTTGGCCATTTCTGCTTGATATTCATTCCCACTTGTGGCGCAACATCAGCTGCAACACGGCTGCGTTTCCCCAATCTACAGTGTGGGCCGAGGGTCAAACAGGACGTGCGTATAATTTTTTTTTTTTTATATAGTGGCATTATTGAGAATTTGCATTTACTTGTTTTTATCAAGTTAACTTTGACTGCCCGAGTAAAAACAATAAAAACCTCAGCTCCCGCTTCAGGATCTGATCGGCTACTGCCTCCAAAATCACGTCTGTACCTTTAGCCAAACCTGCGCCAACATTTTCTGAATTCTTCCTTGGAGTATGTGCTACCTTGCCACAAAGGTTTGTTCGAATTGATGGTGTGGTTTTTGCATAATCCTGCAAACTACCAAAAAAGACACAGCTCGCTCTTCTGGATCTGACCAGCGACTGCTCCCAAAATCACATGCAGCTTTATACAGATCTGCACCACAATTGGCATGGGTTGTCTTCCCTTTCTTAAAATACAATAATTTTGTCAGGTATTAATTTGAACAAAATGTGTGCATTTTTGTGTTTGTAAGGGCAGAATTTTTTGATATAGCTTTTGTACTAGAACTCATTATGCACGTGTACCTAATGAAATGGTTGTTGAGTAGAGGAGTACTCAAGGACTCAGACTGCAGACTTTCTGTGCATACATGCGTCATAACACCAGTCCCCTATACTTCTTGCCGTCTTCATGTTTCTAAACACACACATTGCTATGGCTCCATGTTGCCATGGCGATGTGGTGACGAGGCCTTATGATTGAGTGGCTGAGGCGAAGCTGCATAGCTACCACTTTGATTCTCATGGACACACTGCAGGCGCTGTTTTTGTGGGCAGGTGGATGATGATGGAATTGAAGGTCAAGGAATAGAAAAAGGTGTGGCCAGCCACAATATTAGGTACACCTGCACTACATAATGAGATTAAGTACCGAGAAAGATTACTTTAAAAGCAGAGTTTACTCACTATACGATACGGTGAATGTGTATCTGCCAACGTGTGCACTGTATTAGCTTCAAATGTGATTAGTGAAAACTAACTAAAAAAATACAATTTCACCAACTATGCCAAGCAATTTTGATATTTTCAATGGTAGTAAATTTCAATGAATGGTAGAAAAACAAAAAACAGCAGAGTGCTCCTGTCATCAGATTGATCTTTGACCAACAATTTTTGCAGTAGAGCGTTAAAAACAGTGGCATACTCAAGAGTACAGTGGATCCTTGAGTAGATCTTTGGCAGAAGGTCCAACAGCAGCGTCCTTCTGTTAAGTAGAAGATCTTTGACTAGTACTTTGACAGTAGGCCCTCAAAAACAACAACACACTCCTGTTGCATACACGATATTTGACTAGTACTTTGACAGCACAGCCTTAAAAACAGCAGCATACTCCTGTAATGTAGACTAGAGGATGTTTGACTGCTGTTTTGTTTGGTGTATTTATGGCTATATTAACTTTTTGGCAAAGATGTAGCCGAGCCTTGCCTTGACATAATATTAAAAACAGTAATAGCAGTTTGAATGCATTTCCGACGGAAAGCAGCTTTTTAAATAAGCTTTCCTTGTAGGCTGCTAACCGAGCCACCTTATAAAAACAGCTAAATGTTTGTTTCCTGTGGGGTTTTCTCGCATCTTTCAAGTGCTTTTCAAACATTCATTGGAATTGTTTCAATGTTTCATGCACTGGTTTTCGTCTTTTTTTATTCAGAGCCAGCCAGTTGGAAAAAAAGATTCTCATGAAGGACCGGATGGACACTGTGACATTTCCCCAGGACTGCTTTAGCCTTTACATTGCTGACTGCGGATCATCAGACTGCTTATACTGTGCATTTAGTGCCACAATTCTAGAGCATACTGTTCGATGCTACATCTTGCTGTGCAGAATGCTTGAACATGGTCACCAAAGTCAGTGTTGACTCGCCCTCTCCTCACTCTCACTGAATATCTCGTCACCCTCCATCTTCTCCCACACTGGCCAAAAGGGATGTGCGGTGACCACATGTGTCATCCGTTCCCGAACATTTCTGTTTCTGTGACAACCTGCAATTACATCAGCTCGCTCTTGTGAGTAGCAGCCTGACATTAAAGCCAATCAGTAGCTTTTCAAAAGACTGACTCACTGCACTGTGGCGTCACAAAGATGCGTGGTCTGGATTGCATGTTTATTTTCACATCTCTTCTGCAAAGCCTCACGTTCGAGACAACTTAGATTCTTTCTAGGCTGGCCTTCATCATTTAGCCCAGGGGTGTCAAAATTACATTGGAACCCGTTTAAGTCCACCCTGTTTATGTCGACAACCTGTCTAAGTAGACCAACTCATCAAGTCCTGGTCTATTGTGTTCTGATTGTTACTAAAAAGTACATACATGGTTGACCGCTTTTGTCGACATACAGTAAAATTTGAGAGCTTACATCTATGAAAAGCCAGTCCGTTATGTCGACGTGTTGTATTAGTGTTCATCATTCATCATTGTCACTTGCATATTTCTGGTCAAAATCAATAAAACAAATCACTGTCTGCAGAGGCTTGGGAGCTGCCACCGACCTTCAAAGCTTCGGTAAAGGACTAAAAGTTCTTTATTCCTTCGGCATAGACGTCTGAGCCGTTCTTTCATCTAATTTCCGCAACTGTTTGATTCTTTTTAGCTTGTAGCCACAAATGGAGGAACAGGATGGTTCAAAAATCTGTTATTACTGCCTATTCTCCTTATGTCTTTGCCAAAAGTCACTATTGAATGTGGGCTACTTTTGCTTGCCAAAGCCAAGATGTGACACTTCCTTTGGAATGTGTGTCCTTGAGATAGCATAGATAGTATTTTGTAATAAAACAATGTTATATCCAAACAGACAAGGCATGCTTTAAATGTATTAAAATTATAAGGTATCTTTTCTTCTTTTTTATCAAACATTGAGTGTGTACTTACAGCAGTGATTGACATACATGTATACAGTAAAGTGCATGTTTACATGACTAAGGGGATCATAGAACACAATACATAAAACATAGGACAGGTAACGATGGTGTACACTACTGGAAAAAAAAGAAACAAACAAAAAAATACAAAAAAGTGATAAATAATAGTAGTCATGAATCTTATCTTGTTAGTTTGTGTGGGGTGCAATAAAATAAGCATTGCACTAAGCCTATACCAGGGGTCTTCAATTAAAATTGAATAAGGTCCATTTATGCAATTTTATTTTCACAGCGAAGGTCTGAACCTTATTTTGCCTTTAATTGCATAAAACAGATTAGCTCATATGAATATCAAATGTAATGAAACACTGCACATCACAAACACAATTATTTTGGCACCTAAATTGCATTTAAAAGAAAACAGGACCATGCCTTTCACAGAAATACTAAAAAGTTTGACTGTCGAAACATTGAATGAAAACAAGAGGCTTATTTTTAAATTAAATAAAGCTGCACCGGTTTCTCAGAAAAAATAATATTAAATAATAACAATTTAATAAGTGACACTTTCACAGAAAAGCTGCAACAGTACATTATCTTAAACTTTCATATTTTCTTGTTATTGTTGTAGCTGACATTGAGATTTGCCTGAATTTGTCACACAATTCCTCAGTTGTTCACCTTTGAGTAAGGTGTCTGCAGCAGAAACACTCCTTCCTTCACAACTCTCCCGTCAATGAAAGATGTTTTGTTTTGCTCCAATATCCATACAGTCCTTAGCGAACACACCTTTGCACGTTGCTGTGCTGTAAATGAATGTGTTATGACTCTCATAGATTTTTCATACTGGTATCTAAGCGCTGTTATTTTCCGCGCTCTCACATCAGACATGGGTGGATACTTCCCCTCCAATGATGTGTTTTGTCAGGTTGTCGTGCCACATTTGCACTTTTTGCATTTGCATATGAGACACAGCGGCTTGGCACTGGATTCTGGAAGAATGAACATACAGTACATTGGTCCGTTCATTCACTTTTAAATGTTCGGTTTTCTCTATCAACTTTTCTTACTTTTGAGCAAACCATGGTTCTCATTCGCCTGGCAAGTAAACAGACGATTTCATTGGCTCACTGGCTCAGTGACGTCACCACGTTTGCTGTCACGTAACCGTAATAACTGAAGTAATTACGGCCGCAAACTGCCTCTGCGATCAGTCCGCGAGCATGATTATACTGTATGTTAATATTATACTTCCCATTTACTTGAATTGGTCACGGGTCCGTAAAGGGTCATCACTGAGTCCACATCCGGAACGAGGTCCGCCATTTGGTGATGACTACTCTATACTAGGCAACTATTGTTGTGTAGTTTTCCCCCTTTTGACTGCCTGTGCTTATGTCGTGCATTAAAAAGAGTATACCAGTATAAGGCATCTTGGAGCAAACTTTGATTATCATTTGCGTATCTCAGTGCCCAGCCAAGTGTCCTGGTTTCGGTATTGAAAATATGGTCACTCTTGCTTAGCAAATATTGACCTCTTGGACTCGTTTTAGCATCTTTAATGCTCGAAAGATATCAATGCCCACCCCCGCCCGTGAATGCACCATAGTTGTGTGTTGTGACACAGAAGTGAAACGTATGTGTATGACTTTCTTCGACATGCTTTCCCCAATTTTCCCTTTCGCCTCGTCCTCATTCACAAATATCTTACGTGAATACACAAAGATGAGGTTTGATAATGTTGGTGCTCTGCGCTAAGTGCATATTTGTTTGGCTGCATATGTCACGAGCCGTGAGTTAGAGAATGTGACAGTTTGTTTATGTTCTCACTTTTATGCCTTAGTTCCTGTTTCCATGTCCTTATTTTGTAAGGACTTCCTGTTGTGTTCTGTTCTGTTTCTATCTACTTTTACTTTCCTACTCCGAAAAACCTGTTTCTGATTTTGTGTTGATTATTTAGTTCAGCCGGTGGCGTTTTTCTGTGTTGGAGCATTGTTATTGAACTGCTCATTTGTGTATTCCTGCCGCTGCATAGCAGCCTTAAATAATTAAAAAGACTTGTCTGCACTTTGGGTCTCATTACTCGCATCCTGGGGTCGTCACCACAACGCCACACAGCCAAAACGTGACAATAAACTCAACTCAGTTCACGATAGCGTGTTATTTGAGCTTCTATGTCCATTTAGCGCATTCACAAGCCCCACATTGAGTTAATTTCCATTAGGATTTCTGTACTTTATGTGCGTTTGTTTCCATTATCATGTTTATGTTAAACACTAGTTGCATTGTTCTTTAGCCATGTTGTTGCAGACCACAGTAACACAGCAAAAGGCATAAAGATCGCAGCTTGTCGCCACTCGTGAAAAATAAATCTACCTTGTTCTTTAACTTCGACACAGCCATCTGTACTAATAAATTCTAGTAGACCTCTAACCCCTTTGTTTTAGCTACTATGTCCTACAATGAATGCATTTTACTATTTATTACTATTTAGTTCTACAGCATTTTAATTATTATGATAAAATAAAGTTGGCATATTTGTACTGTTTGGTGTCTAGATTTGAAGCGGCCTTACTGTAAATATGTGTTTGTTCTGGGGGCCATTTCTTCTCCAGTGGCATTGTGGATGTTTTTATTATTTAAATTTAATTGCTAAATTGACCCGCTCTTGCCACATTTATCTTGCAGTTATTACTTTGATAAAGTATTAGGTGTTGTAGTCAGGGCCAGCAAGGCCCTCTCTGCTGGCCTAACAATTACCAGAAGCACTGACCTACATTTCAAACATAATTTGGAGTATTTGTTCCATCAAATGATATAAATTTATTGACAGTCTATTATCTTCATTATGTAGCATGTTTCTTGGCTGCAGTGCTTCCCGTAGTGAATGTGTGTGTTAGATTTTTTTGGTCCAATCAGATTTCAGCTTCAATGTGTTGCCATATCAATCTAATCTGCCCAGGGCAGCTCAGGAGTGCTGGCCCCTGTCACATACATACAGGGTCAGGCAAAATGATCTAACACATTTGTAGGTTAAATAAAAGGCAAATAAAGTAAAGAAACAAAAAAGTGAAAAGTACATATAATGCCATTTTTTTCATATAATGCCGTTTTGCTTTGTTTCTTTATAATGCCATTGTTTTTCGTTTCTTTTTCAGTTGCTGCCATGAATTGGACTGGTGAGCATCGTGCTTTCATTGTGGAAACGTTTATCAAAACAAACGAATCTGTAACTGCAACACAACGAGCGTTCCGTTTGCACTTCAATTTTGGTAGACATGATCCCGTACCAGCGCCAAACACCATCTTGTTATGGTTACCAACTTCAGAGCTACTGGATCTGCATTGAGTGTGTGGACAATAATGGATCCCATTTGACTGATTTCATTTTTAAAACATAATGAAACAGAATGGCATTATATGTACTTTTCGAAAATAAAAACACTTTCTTGTTTCTTTACTTTATTTGCCTTTTATTTAACCTACAAATGTGTCAGATCATTTTGCCTGACCATGTACTATTAGCAAAGGGCCTGTTTTTTTTTAACCAATCAGACTTCTGATTTGCCTCTCACGGCCAGCTTGAAGGCCCCCACTTCTAATTGATTGAGCAAAACTGTTCAACAAGATAAGTTACGGCCACAATGGCAATGACAATGAGGAGGGGGAAATGGACATCTCTGGTGAGTAAATGTATTTTACTTAAAAGGTCTTATATTTTTGTTATGTTATTAGGTAAATATTGATTGTAAACAGCTTCAGATGGTGTTGTCTGAACCTTTAATCACCGAGCCATTCTATTTATGGTGAATGGTCTTTCACTTGTATAGCGCTTTTCTACCTCCAAGGCACTCAAACCGCGTTGACACTGCCAGCACATTCACCTACTGATAACGCAGCATCAGGAGCAACTGGGGGTTCAGGGACAAGGACACTTCGACACGATCACAGGAGGACGGAGGATCAAACCCGCAACCTTCAGGTTGGGAGATGACCACTCTACCACTTGAGCCATGCCCTTATGCTCGTCACATTTAGGCAAGTGCCAACTTTACAAGCACCGGTGTACCGCCGATCACTGGTGGAAGTTAGTCATCGACTCTAAGTTACTAGCAGTAATGTAAGTCAGGCATACTGGTGACTATGTATCCTAACATAAGAGGACTTATATTATTATCGATAGCGTTGGTATCGTGCCAATCTTACAGCGGTCGCAGCTGTACTTACTTAATGGTGTTGGAGTTCAATATGGAAGGTTGTTGTTTTGTATTATCGTTTCTGATCACTTGAACTTGCCTGAGTGGCTCAACTTGAGATGTTTCATTGTAACTGTGGCCGATGTTCCTCATGAAGTGTCAGATAGATTGACAAACTAGGGGCCCCCAAACAGCATCTTGCCTAGAGCCCCCACAAAGGTTGGAACAGCCCTGTTCAGTGGGAGTGGGAACAGGACTCTGGCAGGGGTCCCCCTCCCCCTGTAGAGTTCGCTTACAGGCGAGGTAGGCGGGCGGGTTCAGCACCATGCCGCTCAATGCTTTCCTCCCACATTGTGTCTAAGACGAGACACGACCCGTTGGTTGAAATAGAGACAACCTGGAGGGGGGCCTGAGTGGGCCTGTGGAGAGCCTCATTGAGTGGAGATATACTGCCACTAAAATGTCAACCTGAAACACATCATGTATATTTGACTTGTGTTCCTTTACATTCACAAGAAGTCAACTAGAATAGCGCAGACATCCATAAAGGTTGCCAGATCTGCAAGAATGAAGTAGGAATGTAAATTAAATATAAAAATGTGGTTTATTAGCATTAAAGGGATAGTTCCGATTTTTTGATGTTGTATGACATCCGCATCAGTATTGTAGTTCATTGCACTTGCATCTTCTTCAGCTGTGGAACACATACATAAACAAGATGGCCGCGGCGCTCCATTGCGAAAGTAGATGCGAGCATCTTCGCCACATACACAAGAATGCACAGGTGACAGTGCGCAGGAATTCCACGGGAGACGGATAAACGCAGAGCGTTTTGTGAGGTCTGATTTTTTTGAGAAGGCATTCTTTACTTAATTGTCCCCAGCAACAAAGCAGCAAACGTTCTTCATCAGAGAAATCTGATCAGAACTGGACTTAGGAGACCAAGTGGAGGTTAATGAACTACAATGCTGATGGGGATATCATACAACTTCATGTCAAAAAATCCGAACTACTCCCCCTTCTTGCTTTTGCATATTGTAGCTCTACTTAAAACCTCATTAAGATCCAAATGTGCAAAATGCAAATTCTAGCAATTTTTCAACTGGTCTTAAGATTTTGATCAGGAGTGTATTTAAAGACAAAGCTTTGCTTTATTATTACTTATTAGTATCAGCATTTCAGCTTCTTCTCTTTACATTTTGCCTTTTTTTTGTAATTTTCCCATTTTTGCTGAGTTTTAAAAATTTTATTTTATTTCTACAATGTGCCACGGGCCAATAAAGAATAATCTGTGGGCTAAAATAGCCCTGAAGCTGCGCTTTGGAGACCCCTGACTTAGAGAATCATAATGTTGCAAGGATAAAGCTGTAATATTACGAAGTCGTACTGTTAGAGCAATAAAGTTTTGGGTGGGAAAAGATAGTAGTGCAATGAAAACATGACCTTGTGCTAGTGAGTGATTTTAGATACAATGCAAGCGAATTTAAGGTGAAATGTAGCCAGTGATGTCATCATCACCCTCTGATGTCTCCAGGTAATGCTTGCTTTCCTGCAAGTAACGAGGCTGCCAAGCATCAGCGGGGGGGCTAAAAACAGGTTCTGAGGGGGTGTTGAAACTCAACACTGACACTTTTTTGGGGGGTTGCTGTTTTTTGTTATTTCAGTGGAACTTCTACAGGAATTGGCTGGCCACATTCTACACTAAAAAGTGAGTCACGCTTGTCGAGGACGCAGTGCAATTTGCACCCAGCAGGGAATCGGACTCTGTGCCTTCTGGAGCGTCTGAGTGAGAGGAGAACATTAAGTTTGCAACATTTTGTTATCTTAGTGTGAGATGGTGAAGTTAGTAGGGAATTGTACCAAAATAATATGTACCAATGTCTGATGTCTGTGCTTTGTCTCATTAATGTATTGGATATTCAGGTATAGTTAATGACCTGCCTGATGCACTTACACACACACAGACACGCACACACACACACACGGTTAGCAGACATTTCAATTATGGCAGCCACCCTCAGTGTCCTTACTGTCCTTCTGCACAACCCCGACCTGAAATCAGTTGTCATGTCCAACTGTCCTTGGTGTACTTGTCTTGGCGTCTGTCTGCTTATCTGTCTTTATTTGAGATTCTCTATCTGTTTTTCTGTCTGCCCGTCTCTTTGCGTGTCCTCCTGCCTGTCTGCCTGCCTGCCTGCTTCTTTGTCTTTGTCTTTGACTTGCTGTTCCTTCGATATGTCTGTCCATCTGCTTACTTTTCTGTCTGTCTTTCTGTCACTCAACCTGCTGTTTGTCCATCCAGTTTGTCTGTCTATCTGCCCTACTGCCTTCCTCTCGTTCTGCTTCCTTGCTTGTCTTTGCTTGTCTCCTAAGCTGCTTGAGAGAAATTTAGAGTAACTAAGTGACAAAATGTGATGACGTCATATAAATTTAATCATTAAAAATAATCGTCAGAAACTAACTGTCAAAATATGATTGATGACTTGACACATCAGATGACATCATTTTTTTAAACTGTGAGTAGAGAGGTCTTAGAGGGCTGCGGAAGGGGAGGGGGTGTGGGCGAGATTCTTGGGGGGTGATGTGTGTGTGTGTGTGTGTGTGTGACTCTTGGGTGTGTGCGGTATATATTATGAATAAGGTGGGCCTCGTTTTCCCACGGGAGAAGACAATGTGCTTGTAGTTTTAAAAAACATATCTGATGGGGGTGTTTTTTAGGAAACTATAATCAATAGCGGGGGCCTCATGGTTCACATGAGATCGTTTTAATAGTCGCGCCATTTTTGTGGGAGACACCTCTCACTGGCTGTGGAGGGAAGGGGAGGGGGTATGTGGGGGCATTCTGGGTTTAGTGTATGGAGTCTCTCAAGCAGAAAGAATGGTGGGGGTCTCATGTTTCCTGGGGAACAGGATCTGCTTGGGGCGATGAAGAAACATATCTGATGGGGGTGTTTTCTGGTAACTATGATCATTAGGTTGGGGCCCCGTGGTTCACATGAGATCATTTTAATACTCGCGCCATTTTTGTAGTAGATGAGGATTTCCTGGGCGTGATCTATGGGGGTCTCTCAAGCAAAAAGAAAGAATGGTGGGGTGCTGTCTCGGGTGTGTGAAATATATAATATCAATAGGGTGTCTCGTTTTCCCACGGGAGAAGACAATGTGCTTGTAGTTTTAAAAAACATATCTCATGGGGGTGTTTTTTAGGTAACTATAATCAATAGCGGGGGCCTCATGGCTCCCGTGTCAATAGCGGGGGCCCATGGTTCACATGAGATCATTTTAATACCATTTTTATAGTAGATGGGGGTTTCTTTGGACTGATCCGTGGCGGGGTCTTTTTTAGCTAGCTCTAATCAATACTAGGGGCCTCATGGTTTGTATAAAAAAGACAATGTGATTGAGGCTTTAAAAAACATATCTGGCACTTAAACATTCCTCCCCTATTGTATAAAATGGTATAAAAGGCAGGTGTCGACGGTAGGTTTCCAGATCACTCGCAAAAATCAGCGAACAACGTCAAGACAGAGAGTTTGAACACAGAGCCTGGAGACGACTACAAGACATCGGACATTGACATGGGCTGTTGCATGTACGTAAGTTTCATATTGTATATAATTTATCTAGGGTGTTTAGCCTGAAAGGTAAATTTTTTTTTCTACTTACAGGAGAGCTGCATCTTCACCAATTGAAGGTACGTTTTCAAATCATGTAGCTGAAAGAAATTTCTTTTAGAGGTTTATGTTTCTCAGGGTGCGTGTGTGTGCGTGCCTGTGTGTGTGCGTGCCTGTGTGCGTGCGTGCCTGTCTGCCTGTCTGCGTGTGTGTGTGTGTGTGTGTGTGTGTGTGTGTGTGTGTGTGTGTGAGTGCGCATGTCTCTCTACCTCTGAGAGAGAGAGAGAGAGAGAGAGAGAGAGAGAGAGAGAGAGCCAGGATGTTGATTATATAATATATATTGGGGAAAATAAAATAAATTGAGTATGTTTGATTTCCAGTGATCGATCTGACTTCACCGCCACCAGTGGCCCTAGTGTCACCGGTCCAAAACCCAATGCAGGGATTTAATGTGGACTTTATAACGCCTCAAAACCAGGCACAAGGTAAACAATCGTGTGTAGGTTTAGTTTAATACAGGATGATGTCGGGAATTAGCTCTTTATGTTTTGTGTAAATGCTGATGACTAACAAGATCCTCTCTGACACAGGATTTGCAGAGGGCGATCGCTCTACGATAGACGGGGGAGTTTGGGGACAGACTTCGGGATTCGTGGAAAACACTTTAACACCGCCGGTCCAAAACCCACTGCATTTTATTGTGGGGTTTACAAGTCCAAACTCAAGTCACGGTAAGTTAAACAAATGTGTGTCGGTTTTAATGAATTCATATTTATGTCAACAATTATCTCTGTATGTACTGTGTAAATGTTGATGAATAACAGAGTCTGCTCTGTTATAGGGATTGCGCCACTGACCCCCTCAACGCTGGATGTGACAGAGGGAGAAAACGACACAGAATTCGAGGAAAACACAGCAGAGTCCGATGTGGGACAAGAAACGGGACAGGAGGAGACATCTGACGCTGGAGTCTACAACCAGGAAAGATTTCATTATTTTCCAGATAGTGAAAGTGAATATGTTGACATGCAAGCTCTAAATCAGAGGGATATAGTCTCAGACAATGATGGAATTGAAACAGTGGATTTCAACACCTCTGTGCTAATTGTCGAACAAGTGTTCAGAAGATACATGTATGATATAGCATGTTTAAATCGCCGCATGATTGAGAATATATATAATCAACTTAGACAGAACGTTAGACGCAGGCATTCTGTCAATTCATATTCAGCTAACGCTAGACGTGCCACTCGTGAACAAAGAACACTGCCACAAAGAGTCCATCGCAGGTTGCAATTTGAAGACTAATTTTTGATCGGGTGATAAAGACAAATGGCTGAACCAGATCACAACAATTCCCCTGAAATTAGAGAGCATCTCCTCCACTTGATCTCTGAGATAAACCGAGAAAGATCCGAAGGCGGGGCTAATCAGGGTTCTCCCCGAAACAGTCCAATTCTGCCTCAGCATGATTCACCTGAAAGAGGGGGAGAAGTTTTTCTTCCATCCCCTGATGAGCTAATTTCCTTACTCCAAATGTACAGATACCCCTCCCCCGTTCCTTCGCCCGTATCGCAAAGCAATGTTGACTCAGGACCTTGGTCTCCATCAGACAGTCAGTGTTGTGATGCACTCAACAGTCAAATAGATGACCCGTGGTCTCCATCAGACAGTCAGTGTTGTGATGCACTCAACAGTCAAATAGATGACCCGTGGTCTCCATCAGACAGTCAGTGTTGTGATGCACTCAACATTCTGGAAAGAGGCCATCAGGTGGGGGGTGGGGGCGAGGGTGAACAGACAGAGAGCGTCATCAATCAGAGTAATGAGGGTCAATCCACATCTATGGGGATAAACAACACAAATAGTGCGGCTGTTAATGTTCCAGCACCTTGCACTAGTGATGACATGCATGTCACAAACCGTGAAAGATTTAATAATGTTGAGATTCGCTCTTTCCTTCGCTTTCCACCACCATCTGCAATTCCCAATTTTCGTGAATTTTATTTGAATGTCACAAATGGTTTTCGCGATAGGATTTCAAGCATGATTCACAGAGCTGATGTCCAGCCAAATGACGTTATCCAAGTTAATCTGCGTGCTGATCGTTTGCAAGACGATGTCTCAATGAGCGTGCGTTATGGAGAGGGGACAGTGTCACAATTACAGGAACTTTTAGACAGATTAGTCCAGAGTAATATGTCTGTTTTCACCGATGGATCGCTTGAGCTAATTGTCAATTTTGTGAAGGCTCCGCGGGGAGGGGGTAAGAGACGAATTGAATCATGTCTTGCGAGCGAAATTGTGAAGAAAAAAGCACGACATTTATTTGTACTCCCCAATCCCGATCAAACATGTTTTGCTGTAAATCTGGCATTACTGACAAATCCGAAGTTGACGATGATGGAAGCCATAAAGGCAGGCTGGGACATCCATACCAGAGCAGGTCTGACTGCTGATACAATGGTCACATTCGATGATGTTGTCAAATTTGAGGAGCTGTTAGCGTGTAAAATTGTTATCTTTTACCAAACGTCTGACAGAGAAAAAAACAACAACCTGGTTACATTTCAAACAGGAACACCCGAACGAGACACAATACGCTATCTGCTTTTACACAATAATCATTTTTACGGGATAAATAATATTAAGGGATTTCTAGGTGTGAAGTTTTTCTGTAAACATTGTCACACAGGGTATCAGTGTCAATATAAGCATTTCTGTGAAAAAAGCTGCAACATCTGTTGCACAGATTGTAAACAGGGTCCAATTCAAAAAACCTACTGTGCTGATTGCAATCGATTCTGTACAAATAGACAATGCTACGAACGACATCGCGAGAAAAAATGGCATCCGAAAATCAAAAAGATGGCCAGCATGTGTCAGACCAATAAAACATGTCCTAGATGTAAATCATTGTACTACACATCTATCAGAGATCCTAAAGAGCATACTTGTGCTATCAAGATGTGCACAATTTGTAAACAACCTAAAACAACATTGTCGTCTCGTAACAATGAGTTAGAGCAGACATCAGCTAATAACTCTATGATTGAAAGCGGCGAAGATAAACATGTCTGTTACATGCGTACAAAACCAATCAAATCTGAAAAAGAAATACATGAAAAAAAGATTGTATTTTTTGATTTTGAGACTTCTCAAACCACTGGAACCCATCTTCCGGTGCTTGTGGTGGCTCAGTCACTTAATGGTGAGCGCCGTGTCTGGAAGGGGCATTCATGCGCTTTAAAATTTCTTCTCCATTTCCGACAGAAAAAACATAAACAGACAACTTTCATTTCCCATTTTGGCAAAGGTTTTGATCATCATATCATCTTGAATGCTTATGTAACTCAAGGTTTGTCACCGTCTGTGATAGCACAAGGGAGTAAAATAATCCTGATCCTGGATAATGACTTTCAACTTAAATTTATTGACTCGTTCTCATTTATTCCTATCCCACTCAGAGACTTTTCCAAGGCGTTGGGATGTAAGACACAGCTTAAAAAAGGCTACTTCCCACACAGATTTACCGATCTTTCAAAAAATGGCTATAGAGGAAGCTATCCACCGGCCGAGATGTACTCACCTGACGAAATGAGTCCAAAACAAAGAGAGGATTTCCTTAACTGGTATCAGACTGTCAAAGATCAAGAGTTTGACTATGATGCAGAGTTAGTATCTTACTGTGAAAACGATGTTGAAATCTTAGCCGAGGGTGCAAGCAATTTCCGTAATGAATTCATAAAAACAACAGACTGTGATCCTTTTGACAGTGTGACCATTGCTTCAGCAGCTTTGAATGTCTTTCAAACAAAATTTTTAAAACCCAATACAATCGCGATTCCCTGTCCTAACAATTACAAAACAAACAGCAAGGCTTTCTCACATGCGTCTATACAGTGGCTTGAGTATGAGGCCTTCTCACGGGGGATTTCAATAAGACATGCTTTGAACGGAGGTGAAGTTAAATTTGGGCGTTATTCAGTTGATGGATATGGAGAGTTAAATGGAGGGAAAGTTGTCTTTGAATTTCTAGGCTGTTATTTTCATGGCTGTCCAAAGTGTTATATGGGAAGTGATGTTTCTCCATTGTCAAAGACTTGTTTTAGTGAGGTGTACTCTGAGACTTTGAAAAGGCTGGATCGATTACAAAACGATTACAAGGTGCAAACTGTGGTGATCAAGTGGGAACACGAATGGAGTGTACAGAAAAAAACAGACCCGAATGTTAAATCTTTCTTAGAGAGGTTTCAAGAACCAATTCCGTTAGATCCCAGAGCAGCCTTATATGGAGGCCGTACGGCTGCTATCCGTCTCCGCCATGTTGTCAGCCCAGGTGAGCGTGTAAATTACGTTGATTTCACATCGTTGTATCCGTTTGTAAATGCACATTTTCACTACCCATTAGGGCATCCGAAAATAATTCGAAAGGATTTTGACAGCATTGAAAATTACTTTGGATTAATACATGCTAAAGTTTACCCTCCACGTCAACTGTTTTTCCCTGTACTGCCTATTAGAAACGACAAAGGGAAATTAATTTTCACACTGTGTCGATTATGTGCACTCGTGAACAATCAAACTACTGACTGTACACACAATGATGAAGAACGGGCCCTCCAAGGGGTGTGGGTAACGATAGAAGTAATCGAGGCAGTGCGAAAGGGGTATTTTCTGGCTGAAATTTACGAAATATGGAACTTCGAAGAGAAATCAGATGTGCTGTTTAAAGACTATATCTACACTTTCCTTAAACAGAAGCAAGAGGCGTCGGGCTACCCTAGCGGAGTTGAAACTCTTCAGACTAAACAGGGTTACATCCGTGACTATAAAGAGAAGCAAGGTATCGATCTCGATCCGGAGAAAATTGTCTACAACCCCGCAAAAAGACAGATTGCCAAACTACTGCTAAATTCTCTCTGGGGAAAACTAGCACAAAGATCAAACCAGCTCTCAACCAGTCTGGTGAGCACACCGCAACGCTTTTTTGAATTTCTCTTTTCTAGCAAGTACGACATTTCACAGTTTCACTTCATAAATGACGATATTGCACTTGTTCAATGGCGCCATAATTCTAGGTGTGTCTTACCCCCAGGCGACGCAAATATTTTTCTAGCGGCGTTCACAACTTCTTATGCACGACTTGAACTTTACAAGCAATTAGATTTGCTCCAAGATCGTGTTCTGTACTGTGACACTGATTCTATCGTTTACACAAGCAGCCCCTCTGATCAATATAACCCTCCACTCGGTAATTATCTCGGAGATTTGACATCAGAATTAGATCATGGAGACTACATATGCAATTGGAGCGCTGCGGGTCCCAAATCGTATGCCTATCTCACACAACAGGGTAAGGTGACTTTACGTGCTAAAGGGATTACACAAAATTATGAAAACTGTAAAAAAATTAACTTTGACAGCCTCACAGATCTGGTAGAGGGATATCTCAGAGAGCCGGACAATCGGCGTGAAATCTCTACACATTACAATAAAATTACTCGCAATATGAAAGCCTTTGAACTCACTAATAAACAACGCATAATCAACTTCGCAGTTGTCTATGATAAAAGACGACTCCTTGCAGATGGAAAAACATTACCATTTGGTTATTAGTTCCAGGATGAAACGGCAGCAATTTCTGAAAAGGACTGTGTAGATTTATGACGGTTTGACCTGATGACTTTTCTACCCAGACCTTTTTAGAATTATATCATTGTTTTGTAATTCTATTCTGTTTTTTATATTTTTTATCATGTATTCTGTGTTTTTCTTGAAGATGTATTCTGTATTTTTAGTCATGATGTAATCTGTAGTAAATCATATATGCACATATGCTATATCAATAAACCCTTCTTCATTTGTTTGTGTTTACATCTTGATGTCTGTGAATAAAATCAGTGTTCTGGTTATTTAGGTTGCCAGTTTACAGAAACAGCAGATGCGTAACATGGAAGAAGTATATTTTGATCCTCGTTTCAAACTTCCATTCACCGCTCTCCTTGTAGGGGCAAGTGGAAGTGGGAAGTCGTTCTTTGTGAAACATGTACTCCAAAATATGAAGGATACTTTTTCCAGAGTTCCCGATCGAATCATCTGGAGCTATTCATCCTACCAACCCATGTATGATGAATTGGCTAGAGATGTAAAGATTAAATTTATTGAAGGAATCCCTGACTCTTTGACGGATGAAAATATTTTTCCATCAAATCAGCACAGTCTTTTAGTTGTCGATGATTGCATGGACGTTGGGGCGAATCATGATGAATTAATGAAGGCATTTACAATGTATAGACATCATCGAAAATTATCTGTAATCTTTCTAGTTCAAAACTTGTTTCATCAAGGAAAACATAGCAGAACTATTAGTTTAAACACTAATTATATGGTCCTTTTCAAATCGCCTCGTGATAAACTGCAGATTAGAATTCTGGCTCAGCAAATGTTCCCCGGACGAAGAGAATATTTTCTTCAGAGTTTTAATGACGCGACTAAAGACCCCTACTCATATTTAATCGTGGACTTAAGACCCGACTGTCCAGAACATTTCCGACTGAGAAGCGGCATACTTCCACACGAGTGGCCTGTAGTGTATCAGTATAAAAAGTGATTTAAACCATGTCAAAGCGGATTAAAAGA
This sequence comes from Dunckerocampus dactyliophorus, assembly GCF_027744805.1. Taxonomy (NCBI): domain Eukaryota; kingdom Metazoa; phylum Chordata; class Actinopteri; order Syngnathiformes; family Syngnathidae; genus Dunckerocampus; species Dunckerocampus dactyliophorus. The sequence continues at coordinate 22,198,018 of NC_072820.1, read as the reverse complement.
AACCTCCCCATTTTAAAAGCCCTGCTCAGTCTAAAACCAAAAGAGAGACAGAGCCTTCTTAGCCATGCATCGAAAGATCTCGTCCTGGCAGTCTGTGAGATAGCTTTGAATGTTTTGAAGGGGAACATCCCACTATCCTCCGAGCAGTACAGTAGGTTAAAAAAGCAGAAAAAAATCATCAAACTCTTTGCTAACCGTAAAACTGCCATAAAACATAAGCGTAAGGTGTTGACACAGTCCGGTGGTTTCCTTGGGGCGTTATTAGGAGCAGCAATCCCACTCCTAACCAGTTTGTTTACCGGTGGGAGATAGACACAGACCATCGTCATGGCGTCATTTAGTAAAATGTACATGATTTCCCCCCATCAACTAGAGACTTTAACCCAGAAGAAGACGCATGCAGAAAACATCAGCGAGAAAGCTCAGCATGTTTTGGAAGAGAAAATGGAACGTCTGTTAAAACAACCTGGACCGGCATACAGCAAGTCACTACATTATAACGATCTACTTGAAAAATATCTGGCCTTACTCAGAAAGGAGGAGAGTCGCAGTCGTGAAATACTTTTGAAACTACCTACTACACCCACAGAGAAAGGAGGTGAAGATGTAGGTGACTATGTCAAGGTTGAAGAGGAAGAACGTCCTGACAACATTGAAAAAGAGATTTTAGACAACATAGGATCACGCAATCGGAAAAATGCGGCATATATTCTACAGAAGCTTCGTAATTCAGACCTTCTAAGATGGAACCGTTCAGGCGAGATAATTGTGCAGGACAACCTCATTAAAGGGTCTCATATTTTCGATTTAATGAAAACTCTGACAAACCGTCGATTCCACGGACGGACCGTACCTCGCGGATGGGATACATTTTTAAAAACAATTTCTGAATTAAATATTCCAATCACAACTGTTATGAACACTCACGCACGCGAGCAATTACGACTTAAACCCTCCAATACCACGAGTGAACCTCGCCCTCAGATACGTCGGAGTAAGAGAAAACGCGGGGGGAAAAAATCTGGGGCGGCATCACCGTTAGACAGAGATAATGACAGTCCGAATCTCGTTCATCAACTGTATACACCTACAGCGTCTGAATGGCGATTGTCTACACCGATCCCCTCCAACTGGTTAGATTTCACTCGATACAAATGAATTCATGCAGACTGTATGTTTTTTTTTTTACCAATAAAAATTTATTGGGAATTATACATCGGAGTAAGAGCATTTATTCAGAACAGATATAACACTCATTAAATAGTTTTAAAGAGCATGCTTTCTGATTACAGGTTTTAGCGGTCTTCACATGTGAAATACATTTAACATTTTTCTTGACAAACTTGGTGACAAGAGCATCATTCTTTTTTAAATTATCAGAATACAGCCTCATTACTTCTTGAAAAGAGAGTCCTTTAAAGCGTTGACAGAGGAAAAAAATAACATGGGCGCCACAAGTCGAAGAGTTGTCATCTTGTACTTGGAGTTTGTTGTAGCGTATTTCATGAGAATTTCTAGTGAGGAAAGTTATAAAACTTTCAGGATAAAATATAAAATCCGGTTCATGGCCATAGCTGTCGAAGAAGCATGATTTGTCTTGTTCAGCTTCAATAATCATCCCCACCCAGTGTTCACCCTCACGGGTTTGGTCATGGGTGTTAACGACGAGATAGCACGGTCGTTTATCAATCTTAGTTGGCAGTAAATCACTAGGCCAAACCCCTCCAAACGTCTCGCCCAAGATCGGTCTCAGGATAGAATCTATTTGATGGTTGTTCATTTCTCCAGTTTTAGTAGTCGATCAGAACCTGACGCTTCGAGTTTATCTCTATGACACTGTCGTAACAAGCGTACACAATCAATGTCATAGTTCTCGGTAACGCCATTCTGAATCTTAAATCCAAACGGCATGTTCCATGTAGCGCAGGAGAGAGAGCTTCAGCGTCCATTTCATCGTCTCTTGACAGATTGAACAGAAACAGTGAGTAACCATTTTCAAAGTTTTCGCGGTCAATACTCAGGGGAGCGTCTCTGAGGTGTCTGTTTGTTCCCAGATAGAGATTGTAAAATTCGCGAACACTCTGATGTGTATTAAAGTTGGGTTGGTAAGGTTTCGCCGGGATAAAGCGTGAATTTACACTGAGAGAGAGGTATTCAAGATTTGCATGTTGGAACTTAAATGGGTTCAGCTCCCTTGCTCCGACAAATGCTCTGTGGTCGACAATTCCGACGACTATATATTTTGGAAGTCTACCCAGATACAAGTTGTCCTGTGAACATACACGTGACTGCGCTGGAATGCTAAAATTTTTAACAACAACACGACTTATCGGGTAAATTGCGTTGGATTTCATTAAAGCGGCTGAATGTCCTAGCATGACATCCGGCGAGACTTGCACCTTTTTCACAAAAATGCTAGCACTCAGAATGTTTAAATTGAACTCGTCAGCTGCAGCGGACATCAGTGTAAAAGCACTTTTAGCCTTTACAAGTTTCAATCGCACATCCACATTGTTTAGCAGGAGTCTTTCGGAAAAAAAATGTCACTGTGCAGGGGACCAATTAACTCGAATGGTCGCGAACCACGAGTGAAGCTTGTACGCTTGATAAGGCCTTTGTTGGGGCCGCCAGGTGTCGTGTCAATTGAATCTAAATCATCGCCATCGTCTTTGTACCACAGACCTGCTGAAAACTGACTCTCCAATGTTTGTCGTGAAAAGTTGAGGAGGGTTTCAATAATAGATCTGTAAGGATGAGTTGCGGATGAAGAGCTAATGAGAACATCGTTCAGACTGACATCTACCTGTGAAAATATAGTATTTAGAGGGTACTGTATTATTCCACAGTTATCAGCATTTCCGAGATTAGTCCCATCGGCGTTTGTAATCTTGAGGCGTAAATAGAGTAGTGTTGAGTTTAGATCTAGATAGAAACTCCCGTTTCCAGGTATCAGGAAATCTAACACTTCTTGATCAGCAATAGAGTTCAAAGGATGGATCTCTACATAATTGGTCTGATCTATAGATAGCTGTGTCATCGGAGGAGCAAAGAGGTCGAGCTCTGATTTGGTGCACTCTGACGAGAGGTGATGTGTAAGAGACATGGTTAAAATATATCCCCTCCGCCTCGTTGACTTTTAACTTTCCGGTGTATTTTCGATGAGGTTTTACGTTTCTTTTTTGGTATAGCGTGTGATAATGCTGCTAGAGCTCTTTTTCCTCTTCCACGTGCTATTCGTAGTAGTCCCGATCCGTCCTGAGTTTCGTCACGTCGACGATTGGCAATATGGCTGGTTACAGCTCCAACAACATCAGATGCTATCCCTCTCACAGCAGATTTCAAATGTGGCCTGGCAATATTAGCTCCACGTTTAAGAAGAGGCAAGACGAATCTGAATGCCCTACTCAGCATAGAACCAAATCCCCTGCCGTAAAGAACCGGGGCACCAACAAATCCGTTGAGTGATCCGCCTCCAGCCTGATTCACATAATAATCCACAAATCTTTGCGAATTCATTCTAGGTTATTCTGTTGAATTCAGATCAAGATCTTTGATACCGGTCTAAAGTGTAGTTTGCAGATGGTCTTCCCGTATGTGAATCGAATCGGGGTATTTAAATCTGTTTTTAATTCAATCTGGATATCCTGTATGCGCTGTTTATTGACAGGAACGTAGTGTAAGCGGTTGTAGGAGAAAGTGATCAGGTCACCGTAAGATCCTTCCTTTTTAACAATTCTTAGAAGGGGAACAACATAGTCTCCGATATGTTGTGCTTCCACAATATTGGTATAGACGAAAAAATTATATTGACCGCCGTTAATATCGCAGGGATATTTACTCACGGGATTTCCTTCTGTTTTAATCCATTGACCGGGTTCAAAACCCAGCATGTAGGACAGCGGCGCTTCGAACTTGATAGAATATTTAGCACTCCCTAATATATAAATTCTTCTGTTTATAGAATTGTAATGAAAAATTAGATCAATGTTTACTGACTTAAATAAAGCATTTATCTCCCTCAGTATTAGATCAATGCTGTCATAATGTCCCCTAGGAATTTTCATATACATTGGAGGATTCGCTGGCTTCGAATGATCCAATAATTCATAACCATTCTCACCCCCACGTATATTATTCCATGTATGACAATACATAATTTCAGCTAAAGCGACCTCGTAAGCTCCATCCAGCTCTATAGGTTGTGACAATGTTGTCATATAGTTCGAGCTGGTATTGCTCGGGAAAATGTCATTACAGGCATTCGACGGTAGTGTCACGTAGAAAGACTCTCGTCCTGTCATTGTGCTGTTTCCTGGTCTTTCTTGTTTCTCTTCTTCCTGAGCTCAACGACCTCGTTAGCAGCTAGCCAAGAGTCGAACTGACGAGGCCATCCTTGCCACCGGACTAAAACCATCTTCTGACCATTTTTAATTTTCCGGTCTAAAATTTCTTCTATGCGGAAAAGAGTGTCAGAACCAATTATCACTTTCTGCAGTTCTGGTTCATAGAATGTTCCATTCAGAATTTCACCTCTTATATCCCTTAATTTATAAACAGGGGGGACTCTGGGGATACGTTCGTTCACTATAAAATATTCATCGCTGAATGACTGTTCATACATTTTATCAAATACTCCACGGTATTTTGAAATCCGTACAATGTCTCCTTCTTTGAATTTAAATACGGATGGTTTTGCGCTCAGAGATAGTGTCCCATATAAATTTTCAAACACTTGCGAGGTCTTGCTAGGGGTTACCTCCGCAGGTTTCATTTTTATTCCACTATGATAACTGTTGTTATAGCTATCGAGTAAATCTTGAATTACGTCTATATACCTACGAGTGTTTTTTGCAGTGAAGTACCGCCACATTTTTCCCTTCAACGTACGGTGAAATCTTTCCACCACTGATGCTTTCAGTTCACTTCCTGTTGCAAAGTGTTGAATGTTGTACTTCATCATTAGTTTTTCAAAGAGTCGATTAAAAAATTCTTTCCCTGAATCCGTTTGAATTTTAGCCGGAATACCACTCTGGTCTAAAATTGAAGCAAAAGCCTTTGCAACTTCAAAGGCTGTCTTGTTTTTCAGTGGTCGTGCATAAGCTTTCTTGGAAAATACATCTATTACTGTAAGCAGGAATTTAAACCGATCATTGTCTTTAGACAGAGCACTCATATCACAAAGATCGGCTTGAAATTGATACAAAGGACGAGGAACAAAAACACGATTTCTAGCATAAGTTTTTCGTGCCGTTTTGTGTAAGGTATATGCATCCTGAGCTGACAACCAGTCTCGCACTTCATCCCCGCTAACTTTTTTTCCCGTCTGCTCTTCGACAGCCTTTTGAAGTCTTTCAACCCCACCATAAGATCCAGCTCTTGCAGGATCATAATATATACTCTTCAGCATGCGTTCTGTCTTCTTTGAAGCCATGTCTACTAGTGAACAGAAAAGATCATACGACAATGTTTTGACTTCGACTTTATTGATGACCACACATGATTAGTGATTACACAGTTAGTGATTACAATACATGTTTTATATTAAATCAAAAAAACAAAAAATCTTTTTTTTTTTTTTTTTTTTTCAAAATTGAAGCGTGTAAAGCATGTAATACATTTAGCAACTGATCAACATCAACTTTATCTCCATTCTTCAGTTTACACACCGCTACATCGACTACATAGGTATACAAGACGTGCATGAGACTAGAGTTGAGACTACACACAGAAATATTCCCGATAATGCCCCGTAATGTTGCTTCAAAACCATCGCTGTTTAAGTCTGACCCGAGATACACCAGATTCTCCCAGTGGTCTAAAGGACCCTTATCCCTTACAATGGCCATCACTCTTTCAAAACGCTCCAAGTCTTTTGTATCGACATCCCCGCTTGCCAGATATAACGATGCATCATTGATCCGATTAGCAATTGCATGTTTTAAAAGAAAACTGTCAACTGGTTTAGGGGGTGGTTTAAAATAATAATTTCCCATTTTGATGAATCAAGGATTCCAGAAACCGAGGAAACGCTGCAGCAGATCTTCCCTATCCGTGTCGTCTTCTATGTAGGCGCGCCTGATCTCTGCAACTTTCTCCAGAATGTTTTCTTCAGGCTTCAGATCGTAAAGAAAAGCCTCCGCTGCTCCTTCCACTCTAGCATCCAGTATGTCTAACCCAAGTAATTCCAGTGTATACTTGAGAGCTGGAAGAAATTCCCATGTCATCAGATTCTCTGTTAACAGTTTAAAGTTAGTGTTGAAATATCCAGGTTCTGGAGGATAGAGACAGGGATGCTGACGTTGAGAAGGGTGATCGACTTCACAGCCGTAACAGTCTTTTTTTATCTGCTCCTGCACCACCACTTGCACGGCGCTAGCCACGCACGCCTTTACAGTGTCTAGAAATCCGCCACTCGCCGCTATCGGAGACTGAGGCGCGGGCGAGTCTGGAGGCGTCAGGACCGCTTTGTGTGCTCCTATGGTGTAGACTGGAGCAGGCGCTGCCTCTTCCCCGCTGTCATTATCCCCCCAGTATGGACAGTAGGATGGAGGTCCGCATGGTAGCTCGCCATGGCTCTGTCCATTGTCGAGGGATTGGGAAAAACAACCGACTGTATACATCGGTGAGCCTTCTGGCACCTCTCGCTCAGTCACCTTGGGTGGAGAACCGGAGCTGGCTATGGATCCTCCAGTGATCCGACCAGGGGTGAGCGCTATGTCCCCCTTCACCATGCACGCGTAGGGATCGGTCTGGTACTCTTGCGCTTCACACGTCGTGACAAGGGTCGAATCATTCTCATGATAGCGGTGGAAAAGTGGCCTATACATCTCAGCGTGTCCTGAAGATGTCTGAGAAATGTTTGACAGCCAGTTGAGAAGCTCTTCATCCCGGATTTCATAGCTGCTGCAGCTGGTGCTGCTGCTGCCGACGTTGTTTCCAGCAAGAGAGGTCAGAGCGTTGTCCGAGGAAAAATCAGCCATGATGAAGTAAAGTACTTTCTCTATTCCCACTTCTTCTGTATTTATATTTTAAAACGAGTGGGTGTGTCTGGTAGGCCGGTCTGAGAGGCGTGTCTTGTAGATGGAGGGCCTAGTGGGAGGCGGGTCTGGTAGGAGGGTTCTGGTGGGAGGGGTCAGAGAAGCAGGACTGGGAGGTCTGTGTAGAAGGCGGAGACCCGCATGCGTGATTACGCGGAATCAGTCTCCAATTCAGAAACATAGCCTCTCCTGGCCAATCCATCAGCCTCCAGTTCTCTGTCAAAAACGGGGTTCAGATTTATCCGCCTTTTAACACTAGCCAGCCTCTGTCTTCCAACACCGCCTTCAGCTCGAGTGGTTAACCTCTTCTCCAGCAGGTCATGCCTCCGCTTCACACTATCTTGAGTGAAAAACAAACTCATTTCTTTCAAGAGATCACCCAGCTTTGGGAAGTCTTCCACCTTGAACGCCAGGTGAATTGGGAAATGCCGCTCTTTCTCCATAACAGTTCTTGGTCTGACACTATTAGCATCAGAGGAGCCATATCTCACCAGCAGCCAGATGTGTGATCTCGAACAATCGACGAAAAAAGATCCCTCCCCTTCACGCTGTAGCGAATCCGTTCTCACCGCTACACTTGGCGGCATTCTCGTAAGTCCTACTTCCCCTTCATCATGCACATGCTGCATGTAATCGATGAAATCTTGAATGGAGCTCTTCAGTTTTTCAAATTCAGTAGAATAAATTCTCAGCTGCGTAACCTCTGGTTCCATATATTCATAACTGTATAGATCCACAAAGGGAACTACTCCCATACCTCTAAACTCACTAACCACCAGACGTCCCCCGTCAAGATGCAGACTCTTTTTCCTGAACACAGCCATTTTTTTTTTTTTTTTTTCTCCAGCAGTCACTCATAGTCTGACTGAAACACTCCTCGTTATATAAGACATCTCATATATTTCCACACCCCCCTCACCACCTTAACCACGCCCATCAACCCTCCTCTAGAATAATAGCCACATTCTAATGTAAATAACAAAGTCACGCCTCTTCCTTTTCCCCACACCCCCTCCCCTTCCGCAGACCTCTAAGACCTCTCTACTCACAGTTTAAAAAAATGATGTCATCTGATGTGTCAAGTCATCAATCATATTTTGACAGTTAGTTTCTGACGATTATTTTTAATGATTAAATTTATATGACGTCATCACATTTTGTCACTTAGTTACTCTAAATTTCTCTTGCTTGTCTGTCCATCATTCTGCTTGTCTGTCTGTCTGTCTTTCTACCCACTCCAATGTCTTTCTGCCTGGGTCTCAGTCTCATCTGTCTGATTTTCCACCAGCTTGTCTGTCTTCAGTGTGCATACAGTGGTCATGCAGACTGTAAAGTTGTAGTTAGTCCACATGAGGTGGCTTCTGCTGACTGCTTCTCCATGGTAACAAGGCATTTTGTGCTACTCCCACCCTAAACACACCAACCGTTTCTCCATTACCGACTGACAACATGTCACTCCCCCTCTCACATTTGCATGCACGTCCTTGAGGCAAGTCCAGCCAGTGTTAAAACCTTCCGGTAAAAATGAAAAGGACATGAGCGTCATCATCTTCATCCAAGCACAGTTTCTCTTCTTCTTTTTTTTTACCGTTTATACAATTTGATGTCTGTGTTGTCCTGAATGCACTTTTCTAGTTCCTGTTTGCTTCTCCTGCAGTGTATTACTTTTATTTTATGCAGGCCTCATTGATTTATGGCCTAACCATCAGAAGGCCTCAGCTGGCTTATCCATCACCATCTTTCTGCATGTACACTGTATGGGCAAAAGTATTGGGACGTGTACATGAGGAGTTTTCATCCATTTGTTTATACCAGGGGTGTCATCCACGCACATCTTTAAGGATCTTGATTGTGTGTCCCAGTACTTTTGTATGCATACTGTATCTTAATGCAGGGGTGTCCAAAGTGTGGAAAAAATATCATTAAAAACAGTTTTCTTTTACTCTATATATAACGTCTTAGCATATCAGATTGGTTTTAGCCTTTTTTTGCAAAGTGCAGAATATTAAAATGTCTCCCCGCATTTGTTGATCTTTCACTAAAAGGCCCTTGGTGTAAAAAAAATTGGCTAATGGTTTAGGGATGTGACGCTGTCCATGGTCCTGAAGGTAAACAAGAGAAAATCCCCTCGATGCAGTCAGGCTAGTTGTTGTTTAGCAGGAGGACATGCAGGCAGGCGCTCATATCCAGCGAAAGGTGAGTCACACACCCACTCAGCACCTCGTGGAATTGCACCCAGCAGGGAAGCAAACCTGCTGCCTCGTGCACGGGGGCGCCTGGCAAATGTCACCAGCAGCTGATTGGAGAAATTTTTATCAATGGTTTCCTTTTTTATTTTCCTTTTTGTGCTCACACAACAGATGAAGACATGAAACATTTGTTTTTTTGTAGACTTTAATGGAAATGGGAATGGCTTAGTTGATTTCGAACATGTCCAAAAAGGAGCCGGAAAAAGTTGATCTTATTTAATGGTGAACTCAAGGGGTATCACAAGATTATAACAAGATTTCTTATTCATAAGGAAACAGTCTTGTGATAATAAATAAATTAATTAATCATGTGATAAATGAAAATGAACTCAATAATGTTGCCGACCCCCTTATATTGTCATGTGCATGCATGTCTGTTTTCCTCATCTCTCGCCTCCAAGCAGGCAGGAAGTGGATTCACTCTGTGGATTGGTTCAGCCCCATACGATTAATAGAACAATGGCGTTCCATAGAACAACAGCGAGCAAAGTGAGACCTCTTATCAGTCTTAAAGTCACTTTGTCTCGGTGGGAGGAGGCAGGGCCATTAACATACACACACAGCAAAACAGTGGCACTTTGTGAGGAGCAATGCAAGGTAAAGTCGTATAAGTTATGAGGGAAAAAGATGAGGGAAGGAGGAGGGGGAAGAAGAAAAAGTGTCGCTGACATGAGGGGTCGCTAGTGATCCTTCTGGCCTTCCGCCGCAGTCTGTTGGTATAGACGTCCTCGGGGGGGGTCAGCATGGTCCCGATCACTCACTTGCTGCTCTCACCACCCGTTGCAGGTCCTTCCTGTCCTTCCTGTCCTGTGCCGTGGAATTGTCTTTATAGCCGATGACCCCCTGCCACATCTTCCGGGTGTTGTTCTTGTCAATGCGCAAAATTTCACCGTGCTAAAAAAAAAACAAAAAACAAAGAAAAGAGTTATATTTGTAATCTGTGGACCAGAGACTAGGTGGCTAGCTAGTTAGTTAGCTGTGCCTAGAGAGAGACACTGGAGTCAGGCAAAATGTGTAAACAAAGATGATAGAACAGTCGAACTTCAATACGAGTCAAGCATGAGCGATCACAAACGCTGGCATCGATAGGCTTAGACTGTGGCAAGCTGTCATCAATTACACATTTCACAGACTATTTTTCATTCTCAAGGTAATAAGGGATGTCCCTGGTCAACTCAATACAGAACACGTACTTAGAGCTGGTAGCACATGCGCAAGTAGATGAAAAAATCACTCACAATGTCTCATATTTTTGTCTCAAAATTCAGCCATTTAGTCGCAGTGTGGGGCCCTGCCGTGTGGGAATATTAATGAGCAAGGTGAGCCCAGCAACATAAACGAGCAAGTATACCAATTTTTTTGGAAAGTGGTGGCAACATAAAAGGCAACAAAACAAACTTGCCCACCTCAAATATGTATGAACTGCCTGCAAGACAATACATGTCACAAATGGCAAACGAGTGAAAGATGATATATTGAAGGAATTATTGCATTATTATGGTGTACTATTATTATTTATTATTATGTATTATCATAACATTAATGGATTATTTGTTTTGAAAAAATGTTGACAATAATATCTTTGAGCGTCAATTTGTGGGACAATAAACATTTCAAAACGCACCTGCATTGTTTTGTGACGCAGTTAAATAAAAAAATGTTGTTTGTCCCGTCATATTTGTTTGTGTACTTCTTAAAATGAATATTAAACTGTCATCTCATCTCGATCTCGTGGACCCAATCTTGTGCATTGTCCTGACACCCAAAGTGGATTCGCTATTTTATTTCATTTTTCAATCATTTTTTCAAATGTATTTATTTTTGCTTCCTCCATCAAACAAACTATGTAGGTGAAACTCATTTTTGCTGAATTAGGTGAACCTCATTATATATTTCAGGGGCGCTGTAAAAGGGGGAAAAGTTAGGGCTATTCGAAGGGCCCATGACTGAAAAGGTGATTTTTTTTTCACGGGGCCCATAATTCCTGGTGGTGCCCCGATATATTTTAAGACATATTTTTATTTAACCTTAATGATTAATGAAGTAGGGCCGCACGGCGACCTAATGGATAGCATGTTGGCCACACAGTCTGGCTTTGAAGCTCCGTTTGGGCATATCTGTGTGGAGTTTGCATGTTCTCCCCGTGCGTGCTTGGCTTTTCTCCGGTTTCCTCCCACTTTCCAAAAACATGCATGTTAGGTTAATTGGAGTTAATTGGATTTTCCATCAATGACAGTGTGAATGGTTGTTTGTCTATATATGCCCTGTGACTGGCTGCCGACCAGTCCAGGGTGTAACCTGCCCCTCGCCCAAAGTCAGCTGGGATAGGCTCCAGCACCCCCACGACCCTAGTAAGGACAAGCGGCATAGAAAATGGATGGATGGATTAATGAAGTATCAAATGGGCAAAGCTGTAGAATTAAAGGTGTGCACACTATTTGGTAAGTAGGTGACTCTCAGTGTTGACTTAAAGCAGTTTATAAAATGTGAACAAATACTTGAATTGATTCATCATTGATTCTCCCTTGGGCATTCCTGTGTGGAGTTTGCATGTTCTCCCCGTGCGTGTGTGGGTTTTCTCCGGGTACTCCGGTTTCCTCCCACATTCCAAAAAAATGCATGTTAGGTTAATTGGCGACTCTAAATTGTCCATAGGTATGAATGTGAGTGTGAATGGTTGTTTGTCTATATGTGCCCTGCGATTGGCTGGCGACCAGTCCAGGGTGTACCCCGCCTGTTGCCCGAAGTCAGCTGGGATAGGCTCCAGCATGTCCCCGCGACCCTAATGAGGATGAAGCGGTATAGAAAATGGATGGATTGATGGATGTGGTTTCGTGGTTGAATACGACCTATGATTGTTTTTTTTTAAATGCATATTTAAGAAAATTTTACATATTTTTTTTGCCTAAATGAAGCATTTTCAAGCATAAAAATGGCTAAATGAACTCAAATATATAAGGTATAAGGCATTCAAACATGATGATATGTAGTATTCTACACGGGTCACTAGGTGTCAGTAATCTTACTGTAATGTTCGGTGAGACACACAAGGATCAGACTTGATTGGTTTTTATTGCAGGTTTGTATTATCCCACAACAGACACATTAGTCCGAGCTATTAATGCAAACACAGGCTACTGTTGCGGCCATAACCCACGCCCAGCTAAAACTCAACTTTGAACCCCCAAAATGTCACTTTCTGTCCACCCACCCCTAGAACTGGAACACATTTACAGCAACGCACACAAACACAAGGCGTATTTATGTCTTATTTACTTATTATGTCTCCTCTCTTGAGTAATACAAGTGTAAAGGTGACTATAGGGATGTTATTTCATGCCTAGACGGCTCTAATTATGTTTTTTAAAAAAAGCATATTTAGAAGGCTGTAAGCAGCTTTTCTATGCTCTAACTACAAATATATTCCATCTATAAATAAGGAATCCCATTTTGCGGAAATTCACTTATCACAGCCGGGTTTGGAATTCATGCACGTTTGTAATAATCTGTAATACTTAATAATAATTAATTCATCATTTAAATTGATTTAGTCACCAATCAATAGAGTGAAACTGTTTGCTCACTTTATTATGGTAGCCTATTTTTAGTTTTATAAATAAAAATACTAAATATAAATAATTTCATTGTGAAAATAAAACTTAAAAAAACATAAAATAAACAAACTGTGCCAACAATAATAAGGATGAATACGAATGCTACGATAATTTAACCAACAATAGTAATAATAACAGTGACATTATATAAATAATACATTAATATATAGTTTATTTTTTATGCTGTATCTTCTTCCAGCAACATGAGGCTAATCTGCTTTTTTCACTTACTTGGACCCCCCCAGGCCTCCACCCCATCCGTCTGATGAGGTGCAAATCCCAAAGGAACTGACACCCCCAATACACACACACACACACACAGCCTCCTCCTCTCCACCATCCTCCTCCTCTTCTTCCTCAGCAGCAGTAGCAGCAGTCGACGTGGTGTGAGTGCAGCAGCACAAGCAGAAACGACACCTGTCATTTTATTAGGAAACCTCACGGTGCCCATTTATTGTCTTGGGGAGGAGGAGGCAAGGACCTCGAGGGTCCACACAGGCGTGCCGCGTGCACACCTCATGGCGTCTTGTGCAGAATTTGGCGGTTGTGAGCGTTACGCGTCGGTAAGTTCCTGTCATTTTTTTTCTCCCCACAGCGCGCCTTTACTCATCTTGGCTGCATGCAGAAGATCAATGAAGATGAATAAGAAAAAAAGCCTGTTTGAAATGGTTTTAATGTGAGTGAATGTGCTGCCAATTTCATTTACTGATAAGGTCACCAACATGCAATGTTGACATGATGCTCATTGACACACATGCAAATTGTCTCCTTTGCTGCTGCATGAGCTAATGAATTTGAACTGGTGCATGTACACGGGAATCCAGTGGAACAAAAAAGAAAAAAAAGATCCCTGCAGGGTTTCTTACCGCATTGGATACCCAATTATTGACAAGCTGCTGCTGTTGGGATTTGCTTATCCCTGCAAATGTGCTTCCCATATGGCCCATATTACAGTGTCAATCAATGGATGCTTGGGTACACTCACTACAATAGCGTCCACACATCTTGTCTTTATTTGAAAGACTTTATCCGGGTGAGTCACGTCTTTCATGCCGGCTCCCTCCCTGGAGATGCTTCTTTTTCAATATCAAATTGTTGGAGGGGCGGGGGGTGCAAACAATAGCAGTGACATGGTGACACTTTGGCTTGAAGACATGGAGACAAAGCACGCTTCCTATGCGTCATGTTCCTCTCTCATGGCCCATTTGAATCATTTTTTTGCAGCATGTCTTCTGTGGTTTAATGTGTTTTAACCCCCACCCCCTTCCTCAATCCCTTGACTTATGAGTTGGTAAAACATCTGGGAGATGCTGCAGTGGTAATTGGATTGGCTATGAGAGAGAGAGAGAGAGCGAGGGAAAGGGACATGGGGTGGAATTTGTCTCCATGTGCATGGATTTGCTCATGAGGGAGATACAGTGCGTGTGTGTGTGTGTGTGTGTGTGTGTGTGTGCAGGCACTGGTACTGGCAAGTGTGTGTTTGTGCTTGCAATGATTCACTGTTTCAGGAAGCTGTGTGGATGAGTAAGACTTAAAGAGGAGGCAGGGCGGGGGTGGTTATTTTATTTATTTATATATTTTATTTTTCTCTCATTGCAAGCCTTCCAAATGTCTTTTTTTTCAGTTTTTCCAGTGCTTTTATTCTGAGCTGCTTTAATTCAAAAGATGGCTAAAACCACCTTTTTCTTTGATTTACCCGGAGATAGCGTGCTGTTTTTGGAGCAAGATGGTAAAAATATTAAAAAATATATCAATAGATAAAATGTATAAAAAATTTGAATAGACTAGATTATTACATTTTCTTTTCTTTTCTTTTCTTTTTTTTAAAACATGTATTAATAATTTTAGTCTTTTTGATGACTGTGATGATGCACATAACAGTTTCCATGGTGACAGTTGTGAAACAGTGATAAAAGAACATGCTGTCCGAGATTTATTTACGTTTTGTGCGCTTTTAAGTGGGTTTTAAGGTTGAACTTGAGGGTTAATACGCCTAAAAATCAAGTGGGATCCCATTTACCTAGCACAGTACTACTGTTTGGGAAACATACAAAAATAAACTACTTTCATGCAGCTGTATAATATGAAATGTTTTAACATAAATGATAACACACATGCATCTTACCAAGGATGGGAGTAATGGTCATGTGTAGGGCTGCAACTAACGATTAATCTGAAGCTTGTTGAGATTTTGATTAATCGTTGAGACCCTAGACCAGGGGTCACCAACGTGGTGCCCGTGGGCACCAGGTAGCCCCCCACGACCACATGAGGTGCCCGCAGGCCTGCTTTTCATTCAGGTTTTCAGTTAATAATGTGAGAACACTAGAAAGAAAAGTATTCTGAAACATAAAATGTGAGTTGTGGATACCAGCATTTTGTGAATGTTTTGGTAAAACAAGCACATTTGATTTGTTTGGGTTGAAATAAGGTATAAAATCATTTCTACAAAAATGAGTAGCTCGTGGCCATTTTCATTTTCTAAAAGTAGCTCTCATAAGAAAAAACGTTGGTGACCCCTGCCCTAGACTGACCAAATCAATAAGAACCAAACACAAACAGTGGTTTGGTCCACAACATATCAGAAAAGAGCCAAAAATGTCCATCACTGCTTTCCAGAGTCAAATCTGATGTGTGTAAACATCTTGTTCTGCCTAAAACACAAAGATAATAGGTCTGCATTCACTGATGACTACGGAAACTTAAAAATATTCACATTTGAGAGGCTGAAATCAGAGGGTAGGAATTGTTGCTTAATTGCATCTGGAATCAGTGGAAGTAAAATGGAGTGTGCTACTTAGCTGCATCCAGTAGAGGCGCTGTTGATTTCTTTGGAGTAACTTGCTTGGCAACAAAGATTCAGAACACGTTCCCAGCCTTTTGGAGGGGAGTGTATGTTTGTGTTCTCAAGACCTCTGGGATGTATTTTTGCAGGACCCTTGATGCTAAAGTGTGTCTGGAGAGGAGGCAGTGCATCGTAGACAACATATACCCACACAGGGACACGTACACAGAGAAGAAGATCTTCAGAGGACACAATGAGAGACTTGATCCTGGCTGTGATCCTCCTGCTGCCTCTGGTGAGTCCTGTAAGTGTGCACTATGCGTATGCGCACATGTTTGAGTACATATTATACTATCGTTGTTGTTGTTTATGAAAATCAAGCTGGATCCTGGAATCATATTTGGTTACGTGGAGTTAAGAAACCAAATATGGTTCCTTATATGTTCTTTTATATTATCAAAATTGGTGAAGTTTCATTATTTTCCTGACTGTTGTCAGGAGACATGACAAACAGCAATTTGACTGGCTCAGAGTTAGACGTGCGGGGGGGGCATATTCAAGGAAGCAAATATATTTTCTTCGGTATTGGTGCTTCTTCTGTCCCGCTTAATATGGATCCTTTGACTGTAGAGCAGTGCTTCTCAAATGGTGGCAGGCCACACTGTGGTGGATCAAATAAAATAAAATAAAACCACTGCTATAATGCAATCTTCATTTAAAGTACAGAATCATGACCTCATGTTGGAGTTTTAAAGTTTGCATGTTGCTTGGGTACAATTATATGGATATATTTCTGTCATGTTCTGTGTTATTCCTTGTAGTCGCAACTGGGCTTCAATGTCTTGAAGCCACAGACGTGTGCTGTGTTGCCAAAAGTCGGGCATAGATAACACCAGCCTTAGCTGCCTCGTTAGCATTGTACGGCCGTGCTGTTGTTGCCGTTGTCGGTTGACATACTACTCACGTCGAGGGTTACCAAATGTGGAGATGTGATTCAGAACGAGACAGGAGTCGAGGATAAGTGGTGTAAACCGTTTACTCTCCACTGAACAACAAGCAACAACCACTTAACATCCCATTGCTTGCAACATCATTCATCGCATGAAACGGACGTTTGTGGAAAAGTGTGACCTGCACATTCACCACTAGGAAAAAAAACCAAACATTTTTCTTAAGCCACTCGGTTGCATTTATTTGCATTTACATTTTTACTACTGCAACTTCACTGAAGACATAAGACACTTGTTTCCAAAGACAGCTCAGTCGCCCGTCTATGATCATCAGCGGTTGACTCTGTAGTTCTTTGCTAACTAACACAGTTAGGCCGCAAGTCTCAGAAATCTTACCACAAAAAAAACTTTTTATAGCTTTATAATTGTTGTTTTACATAAAGAAAACACTTCAAACTGCATATACTGTAAATACGTATAAATGATGAATGAAAAGGATAAATGAAAATTTAAGGTTACTTTTACCTTCACTGAAGACTGTTGTCTTTCCCACCTCAAGTTTCTGCTTTTCTTTTGATCACTGCTGCAAAATAACCCCAAAAAACCCCAAAAGAAAGTTGCAAGTGTCAGCATTTTGATAAAGAAGTAGTGTTGAGTAGTGTTTCTCAACACTACTGAATATGTCATAAATGATAATAATATGTATAAAAATTAGATTTTTTTTATAGGGTGCATATTTCCTGGCAGACATACATGTACAGTGGTGTGAAAAAGTGTTTGCCCCCTTCCTGATTTCTGTTTTTTTTTTTGCATGTTTGCCACAGTTAATGTTTCAGATCATCAAACAAATTTAAATATTAGTCAGTGACAACACAACTGAACACAAAATGCAGTTTTTAAATGAAACTTTTTATTATTAAGGGAGAAAAAAAATCCATGCCTACATGGACCTGTGTGAAAAATTGATTGCCCCCATTAAACATAACAACTGAGATTAATTGAGATATATCAGTCTGGAAAAGGTTATAAAGATATTTCTAAAGTTTTCATTGCAAGTTATTGCAAACACTTTGTTGCAGTTTTTGTTTGATTGCAGTTGTTGCTGCTAAGAGTGGCCCAACCAATTACTAGGTTTAGGGCGCAGTGACTTTTTCACACAGGGCCATGTAGACTTACATTTTTTTCTTCTTTAATAATAACGATTTTTATTTAAAAACTGCATTTTGTGTTCTGTTGTGTTGTCATTGACTAACATTTAAATTTGTTTGATGGTCTGAAACGTTTAAGTGTGACAAAAATGCAAAAACAAGAGAAATCACACCACTGAAAGTGGTAATTGAACACCTATTATTAGCAACAAACAGACAAATAATTCCAGTTTAGTTGTGGAGAGACTAAATCCATTTTTCATTTTTCATAACAGTAACACATGCACTTGTTTTACAAGCATGTCATTCATTCGCCATGTCATCTTTCAGCCTCCTTACATCACCCCCTCAGATTCCCCCCTTTTACCAACAAAGGTGAAGCCCCCCTCTCCGCCGATGCAGTTCGCATCTGACCTTCAGTGCCTGTTGTGCAGTACTTAGCGTGTGTCAAATGGGTCTGCAGTGAGGGCCACTGGCCTGCCACGTCAAACAGCGCGTTTATTATCGTCGGAGGGTTGCGAGGGGGTGGCTGAGTTAACTGGCCCTTGAATATAGCCTTGGGGAGGGACACCGCGTTCTGCAGCTTGCAAATGGGCGACCTATCTGATTGGACATCTGCTATTTTGGAGTAAGAGCTTGGTTGTAATGTTTGGTTACTTCATTTGGCTGCTTTTGTTTATTTACAGCAGCAAAGTAGACTTGCAAATGTATTTCCCTGTTTCCAAAACACATGATGAGGTAGCGAGGCGACACATGGACACCACCTTCCTGTTTTGCCATGAGTTATTTCTTGAATGCAATACCTAAGGATGCTAACAAGAACGTTTTATGATGAAAATACATTAAGAACAGTTGGACACACGCAGTGTATTAATAACGCGCCAAAATGGCGTTATATGTTACGCTAACCGAAAAATTTATACAACCCGAGTTAAATTTTGACGTAAATTTTTGACGTAAAACACGCTAGCAAGGGCGGACACTAGCCGAAGTTCCCCTGTGTAATAATAACTGTAAATTCAATAAATTGAACATTAATACATTTAATTCTTAGTATTATTAGTATTATAGGAATTGTACCAGTATTTATTTATATAATAAATTCAGTAAGTTAAAAATGGTACAGTTCTAGTTTTTTGACCGCAAGCATACATTTCAGTTGAGAGAAAATGTGAATGCATGTGCCATTATTTGTTGTTTACTTGTTTGTTTATATCCATAATTAATTTATACCTGATTCCCTTGCAAAAAACAACGTAAATCTAGGAAACTTCACCTGCACTGTCCAGTATCCAGGTATTTATTTCACAGTCGCACCGGTTGAATTGTTGGCTAAAAAGTTACTGACTCAATTTGGATTGTATCCTTCTAAATGAACCAATATCGTCCTTGAATCGTATGGGCAACCATAAATTGTGATACGAATCAAATCATTATTAAAACAAATCGTTACACCCCAAGTGCCCAAGCGCAACGCACACACATTTTCTCACTGTAGGCATGTATGTGTCCTGTATGTAAGCTGACGCATTATGCAGGGTTTCATATAAATAAATGAACAACTTCATCATAATCTTATTAATCTCCGGCTGAATAGATCTCAGTCATCCACATATATACATACATATATAGATATATATATATATATATATATTCTTACTGGGAAGGCCCCTCCTGCCTGACAACATGCAATTGTCTTCCTTGAAAGCACAGCCGAATATCGCGATGCGTGATGATCAAAAACAACAACAATTAAACCAACTGCTTCCTGCTGCCGTTTAAAATTCAGCCCTGGTGCTGCAGACACGGAGGCAGTGGATCCCGCGATGACCGTGTTCTCAGTAAGTCACTTATCTCATGTGGCCAGCGAGGCCTGAGGTGAATTCATATTAGAGAGTGATGAGTCAGCCAAAGACCCGCTGCTGTGTCCATCACTTCATGCGCCAAAACAAAGACTGGCCAGCCTTGCTTGTATGTACCTGTATGTATGTATATATATACAGTATATATACAGTGTGTGTATATATATATATATATATATATATATATATATAAGGTAGGTAAATATTAAGGATCGGGATCAGCTACTGATCTGCTGTATTTTGAAGATCGGATAATATCGGCTTCTGCCACGAGATCGGGCCGATCCTGTTGCTGTATAATATTCGTAACTCTGGGGCACACTCTGACACAGTATGTGCGGTAACGCCACCATGCAGACATGTCCGCGGTGTACCGTGGTGAAGTCAATAAAATACGATTGCATTGAAGAGAGTCTAAGGCCCGATGATTTCTACGTTAACGGAATCACAGAATTGCAACATGCAAACATATCAAAACGGCGGCGAAAACGATCGGAAACGCCACTCTTACAGAGCGTGAATAGAAGCTAGCAGGGTTTAGCAGAGCGTGGTATTGCAACTGTGTTTGTGTATGTGTTTTTTGCTCGCGTGACTCAGGCTGGATGAGTATATTTTCACTGTGTTGTCTTCTACCACTTTAAAGTAAGGACGATTTGATAATGTAAGGACCATTTTACAATGCCCACTGACGACATACAGGTTCTGAGCAGTGTTGCCAACTTTTCAGTCACAAACGTAGCTGTTGGCTGTCCTAGAAGTTGCTAGTTGGTGTCATCGTCTAATTTGCATATCTAACCCATATGATGTAAAATGCTGTAGGAAAAAAGCATAACCCTGTAGGAGAGACAAAAAAAGTGAGTAAACCTTAGTCATGTTTAGAACTACAAAGAAACTTGATTCTTGGTTTGTTCGTTTAAAATTGTCCATCATTTCATCAGAAATGATATTGATATTTATTATATGATTTATACAATATATAATAATATAATATATACAATATTTAATATTTTATATTTAATATTTGTAATAGCAATTCATTTGCATTTTCGATGCGTAGAGCTCCACATCATGGCTTGTAACTGCCTTTGGGCGGGTTGGCCTTTTCAACAGCACCCTCCGCTGCTCAGTGAGAACACAAAATGCAGAACAATACGTGCTTTCACAATACTAGAAAACTACCCAATGAGATCAGAAAAAGTCCGTAGATTTGTCGGCAGTCGCTTTTGAGAAAATATATCATCAAGCGGGGTTGGAATGTCGCCAGATCTAGCGACAAAATCGCCAAGTTGGCAACACTGGTTCTGAGTGATAAAAGATGGGAGGCACGTTTATTTTTGCACCCAACCATCAATTGCAATTCTCAACACACGCGACAAACTTCCGGCCTTCAAAATAAGAGCACTTTTTGTCACATTTGTCTAATTGTGTAAACAAAATAAGAGTCTTACATTAATAACTTCTTAAGTGCAAGCACGGGCATTACAGTTTGTTGAAGATTTTGACATCCCATTAGAAAAGTTAGCTAAGCTACATCCATTTCTCAATTACTGGACAAAAATGGGCCAATGATGTGTTGCATCCATAAATGTAAGGATTTTTGCATTTCATTCATAGGCATTTTATTCATTGACCCAAATAGCATACACTCTGTGGAAAAGGTAAAAAACGTAATTCTAAAAAATTAAAACGGAAAAAACGGAATTTGGGAAAAACTAAAACGTAATTCATACATAGGGTCCTAAGAGAGTTTGTTAAAAAAAAAGTAATATATTCTAAATTACACCACAAATTGATATATAACCATGTCATAACCATGTCTTACCCTAAAAGTATATTGCATGCCCATTTTTTACATTTTTATCTGTTATTGGATGGACTTTTATTGGATCTTTTTTTGGATTAGGGACCTTATTCACAGGTTTGTTACAAAAGCCAAACAATATATTTGGTCTTCCTCCATCCAGCCATCCATTTTCTATACCGCTTCTTCCTCATTAGGGTCGCGGGGGTATGCTGGAGCCTATCCCAGCTGACTTCGGGCGACAGGCGGGGTACACCCTGGACTGGTCGCCAGCCAATCGCAGGGCACATATAGACAAACAACCATTCACGCTCACATTCATACCTATGGACAATTTAGAGTCGTCAATTAACCTCACTGCATGTTTTTGGAATGTGGGAGGAAGCCGGAGTACCCGGAGAAAACCCACGCGCACACGGGGAGAACATGCAAACTCCACACAGAAATGCCCAGGGGAGAATCGAACCCAGGTCTTCCCGATCTCCAAGCTGTTACTGTGTTGGCCAACGTGCCAACCACTAGACCACCGTGCGGCCCTATTTGGTCTTCCTGTGTAATAGAAAAAGTAAATTCAGCAAAACTTTGGTTGCATTATTTTTAATGCTTTGAAGAGCTATTTTCATCACCACATTCAATTCCACAAATTCATGTTTGTAACAAAAGCTTCTTTTTTTTTTTTTTTTTTTTTTAAAGAATCACTATCGGATCGGCAAGACAAAAAAAATGTGATCAAATCGGAAGCCAAAAATGTTGATTGGGACATCCCTAATACATATAGTCATGGAAAAAATGATTAGACCACCCTTGTTTCTTCAGTTTCTTGTTCATTTTAATGGCTGACACAACTAAAGGTACCTTTGTTTGGACAAAGCTCATAAGAGCTACATTTTTTGGCAGTACAATGCTATAGTTATTCATGTAAGTAAGTAAGTAAGTAAGTAAGTGATTTTGGTTATTATCAAGAAAACGATGGAAGTTGCTAGATATGCGCTCTTAAATTCAACTCTTGCCCATGTTGATGAATTTGGTGTTTTAATAAAGACGAAAAGTGTCTGTGCTGGTATGCTATGTTCATTCCCCTTTAAGACAAGGTACAGCGTGTGTCGTCACATGACTCCACCCATCCAGCCTGAACAAGAAGGGAAACTGACGCTGAGGGAACGGGTGATGGTTCAAATGAAGACGCGGCTGTACAGTGCCAGCATTTCACTCGCTTATGCGCCTAAAAATAGACTGTGCGAGTAGAAAAAATAAAAAGGGAGCACGTGTGCGACTATGTTTTTCAACCTTTTCATCCGCATTTTGCTGCTGAAATAAGTCCATACAAAGTGAATCAAAGTAGAGTAACATTTTGGGGCATCTGTATAAAAATCTGCAAGTCTCCTACAACTTTTCTTGGCTTGCATCGCCACTCGCCTTGATGCGCCATGACATCTCAGCCGTACAAGCTGCACTCGCTGACGTAGCTAAAAGCCCTGTCACACCTTGACGATTTAGCCAGCGTACGCCAATGTATGAAAAAATTGGCCAATACGCTGGCGTACGTCAAATAAGTTATGGGTAAGTTTTGTATAAGTTAAGAGCACACTGAAGCATGCCGGCATATGTCGTAGTGCGTCCAAGTCATCCAAAAATTTTGTACATGCTCAAAACATTTCGACGTATGTCAACGTATGCTTCATACGTTGCCGCATACGCGGGCAATAAGTTATGCGATTGTTGATGCCCGTTCACACACGTTATTTGTAAGTTACGCACAAGTCGTAATACGTCAACATACCTTAAGACAAAACTGTGTTTTCTTGGCTCTCTTCTTGGCTAGGGTTGGCTCAGAGGAAATGGAGATAAAGTACAGATAAAGTACCTGCACATTATGCGATGCCTTGAAGGATATTTATACTGCTACATGCTTGACCAGTAGAGGGCACTGTGACACTGGGAATGAACCTGCGTCATCTCCATCAGAGTGAGAGTGGGAGGGGGAGGCTGTGGGTGGTGATGGATCCCTCTGCCCTGATACTTCTTGGCAGCAGTCTTCGAAAATTTTCTTCGGCATGATGGTGATGTTGACACTGCCATGTCTAGTGAGGTGAGTCATCAAATGGCAGCCTTTTTATAGGTTAAGGCACGTCATCGTCGGCCATACGCTGCCGTGCGTTTTGCATAAGTTAGACTGGTGTTGGGCATAAGTTGTGAATGCCGGCAACACGCTACGCATTCGTTGATATAAGTTATAGAAACGTTCTATATAAGTTTTAAAGCCTTTGTAAAAACAAAAAACATGTACATCATGACCAATTATGCAAAATTGGCAATTCACAAAAAAAGAACAAGATAATGAAAACATTATAAAAGCGTCTCTGTAGGAAACCATGATTAGTTTGCTGTTGGTAGCAGTTTTCCACGCTTTATTTGATGTGACAAGTCGATGGTCACATGGCTACAAGAACATGTGAAATTCTCTTTTCATTGTGTAAATGCTCATTTCGATGATGGTTATCTATCCAGTTTCTAAAGCCAACATGGCGCACACATATAGACAAATAACCTGACAATGGAATGTCTGCAATTGAATAGAATTGTTAGAAAAATGAGAAAGTCACTATATTTCTAAACACTATCACTATATATTGCAGTGTGCTAAGTGGCTATCAGTAATGTAATTGCATGAGACGTGATGCCAGTCATGTTATGTGGCTGCATGTGTGCTTAGTACATGCGTGTACAGGATGTAGTATGCCAGGGTATGTGCATTACATTCATATTTGTGGACCGCAGCCCAGGGAGATTCATTTTGGGTTCCACAAAGATGATGTTGAGCAAAAGAACACAAAATGCAAAGTCAGTATGAAAACTGTCATAACCACCCAAAGCACATTATGGAAATGGAGCGTTGTTGGCGCTTTTTGGAGGTTTTTTCAGAAGGCTTTATAGGCGGAATAGGTGCGTCCCATTACGTGCATTATATTTCATTGAAAGTAATGTGTGCTAGTTGGTCAATAAATCAACGAAAAGCAGTTGATTTGTTTTTCCTGCAATTATTTTCAGATGGCAAAGATGTATAGTGGTCAGGGATTTATCGTGCATTTATCGTTATCGAGGTAAAACTGCCCAATTTATTTATCGCGATATTGATTTGAGGTCATATCGCCAAGCCCTAATATATATACAGTTTATGTATATATATGTATATATGTATATAAGTATAATAGAATTTACAAACATCATTTTATTGTTTTGTCTCCGCCTTTTCTAAAACTAACGTCTGTTCCGGTCCAGACACTGCTGACAACGCAAAGCAATGGAATTGCACACATCACGAAGCAATTCCCTTGGTATTTACGTACGTTCACTTTCAGTGGCTGCTCTCAATTCAGCAACTGTTGCAGCTCTAATAGTGTAGACTTTGTCTTTTAGGTACCCCTTAAAAAAAGTGTAGTGGTGTGAGGTCTGGTGAACGTGGAGGGGATTCAACGAAACCCCTCCCTCCAATTCACTGGTTTGCCAAGATCTCATCAAGGAAGGTTCTAACATTGTGATGGTAGTGTGGGGATGCTCCATCTTAGCATGACAGACTGTTGCAGCAAGTGTATACATTGTTTGGTAAACATTAACAGAATTGAGTAAAAGTGGTTAAATTGAGTAAATGGGTCATCCCGGACATGCTGGGTTAAAAATTGTGTATTTTAGTACAGTCGTCCCTCTCTAAATCGCGTTTCGCACATGGCTCCCTCACTTGATCATGGATTTTGAAAAATTAGCTGTCTAATAAACGATCGCTGTTTTGTGGTTGACTATGGCCTGTTATTAGTAAAAAAAAAATGCATATTTAAGCCAATGTTACGTATTATTGGCCTAAATTTTGCATTTACAAGCATAAATATGTTCAAAATGAAGTAAAATACAAATACAGTTTAAGGCAATACCAGACGTTGATGAACTGTAGTCTACACAGGCGCACTAGACTTGATCGCCAGCGACAGGCTTTTATTATTTTATATATTTTTTAAATTTCAAAACAGGCACAAAATTAACATAATCATCATCATAATCATCATAATCATCATCATCATCATAATAACACGGGCTACTGTTGTGGCCATACTCCAGCTAAAACTCAACTCTGTATCCCCGACATCACTTCCTGTCCACAAGTCCTGAAGTGATTTATTGAAACACAAACACGTCTTTTTTATGTCTAAAATGGGTTATTTTCTCTGATTATGTCTACTATATTGGGTAATATGACTGTAGAGGTGACTACAGTGGTGTTATTTCTTGTCTAGAGGGTTCTCGTAACATTAAAAACCGTATGGTTTTGTTTTTTAATGTTACATAAGTTATCAATATATAACAACCCTTAACTCCTATTATAACACATTCTGATCCTGTCTTATCATTTTCTTATGGTATTTATAAATGGTAGATGTTGACTACAGGAAATGCACAAATAAATGTATTAGCAATTGATGTGACATGTTACGGTGGTAGAATGAAATAAGCTTTGCTTCTTCCTATTCCTTTTTGTTCATGTGGAACTGTGAACTGTAACATGTGATGTATTCCAGTGTACCCTGTATGCATGTTCAAAAAAATTAAACCATTACCATTACCATGTAGGTGGTTGCAAACAGTTTTCTATGCTGTAACTATGAAAATATTCCATTTATAATGAAGGAATTGCGCTTTGCGGAAATTCACTTGTCGCAGTCGGGTCTGGAAACAATTAACCATGATAAATGAGGGATTACTGTATATTCTACATATGGAATCCATTGCAAACATGCTTGCGCTAACGGTGCCATATTTTACTACACTTGTATAAACGTTTGATGTTCATTTCCTTTGTTGACCAGTGCTGTCCTTCATTACGCTTCATGATGGTTCACATCAGGTGTGTTTTCTTCAGGTGGCCTCGGAGTCGGAACACTGCATCATCATGCGAGAGCATGAGAAGTGCATGGAGAGGATGGCAATGCACAGCCCTAGCGATGAGTTGGACTTAGGTGAGTGTGCATGAATGTAGTGTAGAAGTCCAGGTAGAAAAACACACCTTGAATGATTAGGAAGAGTTTTGACAAAGACCAACGGTGCAACAGTTCAGACTATCATTGAAGTTTATCTCTGTGTTCCTTCAGTCCAGCTTAGGGTATTTCATCTACCTGCCTACTTCTTCACATAGTGGACTAGACGCCTTGTCTTAATTAATTGCAGCAAATAGAATAGACCTCCACTTTAACCGGGCTGATACTTAGTCTGACGTTTTACCTTACAACATACAGTATAGTATTACTGTATATACACAATGTATTTCCATCCATCCATCCATTTTCTATACCGCTTCTCCTCCTTCTCGCGGGGCCTACTGGAGCCTATCCCAGCTGACTTTGGGCGACAGGCGGGGTACACCCTGGACTGGTCGCCAGCCAATGGCAGGGCACATATAGACAAACAACCATTCACACTCACATTCATACCTATGGACAATTTAGAGTCATGGATGTGGGAGGAAACCGGAGTACCCGGAGAAAACCCACGCACACACGGGGAGAACATGCAAACTCCACACAGAAATGCCCAAGGGAGAATCAAACCCAGAACCCATCCCGATCTCCAGGCTGTTACTGTGTTGGCCAACATGCTAACCACTAGACCACCGTGCAGCACACAATGTATTTGCTTGAAAAAAATCTGAAATTTAATATTATTAGAAAATTGCATTAGAACAAATCGATGCCTCCTCTCTAATATAGAAGTGTGAGTCGAAAAAATGTCTGCACTTAGTGTCGCTGCTTGTCACTCAGGGGTGGTGGTGCTCCCACAGCCAAACCAGTTGAGAACCACTGCTTTAGATGACAGAAAATACCAAAAAGATATATTTTATTATTTATTAGGTGTATACCAAATATGGTGTAGGAGCCATTTATGCTGCTTTTGGGTTTAGTTCACCTGGTTTGTTTTGGGATAATTGTGTAGTGCTATAATTGGTGGCGGTATGGAGGTGTTGCATATATAGGTGCGGAATTGATAGTGCATGGAATTAGAGTGATGGGAGGTCACACGTTTTTAACCCCTCACACGCACACTCATGCACACCATTGCACCACTTTCACACCCTCCATTTATTTAACCTGCCATAACATTTGCTATCTTGGACATAGAATTCATTTTTTTTCATTGGTATACAATAAACACAATAATTCCAACGTGATCATCTGTCTGGACATTGCATTGGAGCGCGTCATTACCTGGATTCCCTGCACCCAGAAGCAACAAGAATAGATTTGCTGTGAGGTCACATCTTCTCCTGACTATAGCGTGTTTCCCACAGGACTGCGATCTATCTATGGCGTCTGATTTCTTGATTACGTCATCGTCGAATTTGCATCATTGCCCATAATGCCAAACTCTGTCTGGAGAGATGATTTTCAAAAATTAAGTGTTTGTGTGGGGCCGCACGGTGGTCTAGTGGTTAGCATGTTGGCCAACACAGTCACAGTCTGGAGATCGGGAAGACCTGGATTCGCTTCTCCCCTGGGCATTTCTGTGTGGAGTTTGCATGTTCTCCCCGTGCGTGCGAGGGTTTTTTCCGGGTACTCCGGTTTCCTCCCACATTCCAAAAACATGCATGTTATTCTAAAATTGTCCATAGGTATGAATGTGAGTGTGAATGGTTGTTTGTCTATATGTGCCCTGAGATTGGCTGGCGACCAGTCCAGGGTGTACCCCGCCTGTCGCCCAAAGTCAGCTGGGATAGGCTCCAGCATGCCCCGGCGACCCTAATGAGGAGAAGCGGTATAGAAGATGGATGGAAGTGTTTGTGTGTGTGATGGGTGAAACGGGGCTTTAGATTAAAACCGTTATTCATGATATTCATTCAAAAATATTCCTGATGTTTCCTTGAGTTCCGTGTAAAACTCCATGTAAATGTTTTCAGAAAACGAACAGTAAATTCACAAAAACAACATCTATAGTTCATGGCGCCAGCCATGACAGACTCGTTGCAGCAAAGCATCCGGAAGTGACATCGGCAGAGTAACACCTCTCTACTAAACAAACGCTTCTCGAGGTAGCTCGTCGACTTCATTCGGTATATTTTCATCAAAATAGTAGTCATGCCAAAACGTTGCGTTACTGTTGGCTGTTCACGTCATCCGAGTGATACTAAGTTTGTTTTCTTTTCCAAAAGATGAAGGTTTAAGACTACAATTGATGAAGCAAGTGCAGAAAATGACAGACAAATAGACGTCCACCTCGAGTTCTGTTCTTTGCAGCGAACAAGCAGCTCCGGAGTAATTTAGACTTACCATTTTGTGTTTGGAAGGTGACAAATCTTCATCTTCATGTCGTAAGGCTTAGGTCCATGTTGAGCAAGTATTTCATCTCCAAATGTTTCTCCCCTCTGTTCTCCTAGAAAATGATTGACACAAATCTGCGTCATAATCACTCAGTCTCATAAACAAGCTATGTTTGTGTAGCTGAGAAGTCACTTCCGGTAATGACACTTTGCCGCAACAACGAGTTCGTCGTGGCTGGCCCCATGGGCTATAAATGTACCGTTCACTTTCAAAAAGCAAACAATGTAGAACATACTGTAATTAAAACAATATAACATATTTAAGCAAAGTTGATAAATCATGTCAGTGAACCTTTAAGGAGACTTTGGATGTGAGAGTACATTGGTGGAGCTCTAGCAGGACTTCCAGGTAATTGAGAGAGCACTCCGTGTGTCTTCCACCGCTGAGAAAGGCTGGTTGCTTTATTTGCTCAGACTTCTGACTGTCACGCACATATGGCAGAGTGTCCACATGGCTGTGTTAGCTGCTGTTTGACTGATAATCACATCGTGAGCCTCGAAAACTCACCATACTCCGTCAAGTGTTTGTTTTCAAATGCCGTATTAAACTAATGTGCTACCCCCGCAAGGTAGTCTTGGTGCCATGTGTTGGTAGTTAAGTTCCACACGGCAGTCATGATGTTTTTGTTTTGGCATGATGCTCAAGGCAGGAGCACGATGCCCAAGACGTTAGTTAGGGCAAGACACAGGTAAAACTGCCCAATTTCAGACACAGTACTAGCCATAGGTGATTGGCTTTTGTGATTGCCATTGAAAGGCATTCATCGACATATGCCGATCATGTGATTTTTCACAGAAATCAGCCAATACTGATCGGTGGCCGATCAATCGGAGCAGCCCTAATGGGCTGATATCATTTTATAAAAATGTGTTCCAAAAAAGCATTTCATACAGTCAGAGGCTTAATCACCAGCCAACCATTTGTTTTCCAGAAAGGTCAAAGTGAGGATCAGAGATGAGTGTGACTTTATTTTAACTTCCTTTTTTTTTTCGATGAATGAATGAACACCAAGAGATAATAAAGTGTCATGTGCAGCTCTCAGCACAGCAAATGCCTACTTGCAATGTCATGCTGAGTTGCCTTCTCATATCCTCCCTCACCCACCCCCAAAAAAGGCCTGCAAATTTACTGTATGACTCCTGGAAGCAATTATTTTCTTGGCTGAGTCCGCCATTTTTCATTAGCAACTTTTTGAGCCACCCCCACTGTCTGGAAGCCAGCAGACTGCAACTCCCAGAGTGCACAGCAGTGAATCACACATGACAAATCAGCAGGAGGAATAGACGATTTAGTGTAGCATAACATGCTAAAAGAGGCGAGGTATCACTGTCTTGTTATTCATCAGGCAGCCTGCATGTTTCTTTAACCATAAACCATAAACAAGTTATGGCATACTTTATCATTGCATCATGTTAGCCTCACCAACTACCTACTGAGCCTTTCAGAAGAAATACGGTGGTGTGAAAAGTGTTTGCTTCCTTCCTGATTTCTTCTTTTTTTGTTGCATGCTTGTAACACTTAAATGTTTCTAAAACAATCCATTCATCCATCCATTTTCTATGCTGCTTATCCTCATTAGGGTCACGGGGTATGCTGGAGCCTATCCCAGCTGACTTCGGGCGAGAGGCGGGGTATGTTTCAGATCATCAAACAAATTTAAATATTAGTCAATGCAAACACAACTGAACACAAAATGCAAAATGCAAAAACTTTTAATTATTACGGAAGAAAAAAAATCCAAACCTACATGGCCCTGTGTGACAAAGTGATTGCCCTCTAAACCTAATAACTGGTTATGCCACCCAATTGAGCGTTCACAATAACTTGCAATTAGTCTCTTACAGCGCTGTGGATGAATTTTGGCCCACTCATCTTTGCAGAATTGTTTTGATTCAGCCACATTGGAGGGTTTTTGAGCATGAACAGCTTTTTTAAGGTCATGCCACAGCATCTCAATAGGTTTCAGGTCAGGACTTTGACGAAGCCACTCCGAAGTCTTCATTTTTGCTGCGGTCTTGGGGCAATTTTGGTTGGCCGGCCACCCCTGGGAAGGTTCACCACTGTTCCATGTATTCGCCATTTGTGGATAACGGCTCTCACTGTGGTTCGCTGGAGTCCCAAAGCTTTAGAAATGGCTTTATAACCGTTTCCAGACTGATAGACCTCAATTAATCTCAGATAAGTTATGTTTTAATTGGTTGGCAGTCACTTTTTCACACAGGGCCATTTAGGTTTTGATTTTTTTGTCCCTTAATAATAAAATGTTCCATGTAATAACAGCATTTTGTGTTAAGTTGTGTTGTCATTGACTAATATTGGAATTTGTTTGATGATCTGAAACATTTAAGTGTGACAAAATAAGAAATCAGGAAGGGGACAAACACTATCACACCACTGTATGTTACATTTATGCTGAGCACAAATAGAAAAATTCAGGATTTGCAGAAATCAGAGCTGATGGTAGGAGGAAATCATGTAAATGAAAGCGAAAGGAAGCAAAAATGTAAAGGGATTGTTGCACAAGGATCATCTTGTGTGAGACAGCACTCTTTTATGTAGTCGTAACATTCATTAGTTGTTTCAGCTAATTCGGCTCATTAATTGACGGGATAAAATATATATTATGTTTTATTTTTAAGGAAATATATTGTATGGAGGTAATAAATAAATATATACAAAATAATAATATTGTTCCTGTGGATTAAAGAACATCTCATATTGGAACAAGAATTTTGTACGATTTTTAGTAGAATTTTATACAAAAATTGCAATTATTAAAAAGAAGTGACATGTTTGGAATATCATGAAAAATCTTCATGACTTTCAATGAAATGTTTTTAATGTACTATTCCCATAGCCACCACCCTGTAACCCTAAACTAACGATACATCATTAGCAAAACAATAATGAATAATGAAATTATAATTAATATATTATATCTAATTATTTAGTAAAAGTATAATAATTCTAAGCATATAATTATACAGGGTGATTGAAAAGTCACTGTATTGAAATAGTAATCTATTTTAAAATACTTATAATTTATTTATGAACAACAATTGATAAAAAAAAAAAAAAAATGGATATGCGAGGAAAGCAATTAGCATGAGGTTTTTTATCAGGAATTTTATCAGGAAGTCTTGCAGGATGGAAGACAAAACTTCTTGTGTTTTTGTATTTGTAGGGCTTCCAAATTTCGAACAACATAAGCAATCTGAAAAAAAATTACAGATTCAATTCTCACACATTAAAGAACGGACGTAAAAAACATTGAGAAGAAAATTACAATAAATAAATAATTTATAAGCATGTTAAAATAGGGCCGCACGGTTAGCATGTTGGCCACAGGAGATCAGGAGATCGGGAAGAACTGGGTTCGAATCCTCGTTGGGCATCTCGGTGTGGACTTTGCATGTTCTTACCGTGCGTGCGTAGGTTTTCTCTAGGTACTCCGGTTTCCTCCCACATTCCAAAAACATGCATGTTAGGTTAATTGGCGACTCTAAATTGTCCATAGGTATGAATGTGAGTGTGAATGGTTGTTTGTCTATATGTGCCCTGTGATTGGCTGGCGACCAGTCCAGGGTGTACCCCGCCTCTCGCCCGAAGTCAGCTGGGATAGGCTCCAGCATACCCACGACCCTAGTGAGGATAAGCAGCATAGAAAATGAATGGATGTTAAAATAGGGAGTTATTTTTCACCCTGTATATATTCCATCCATCCATCTTCTATTCCGCTTATCCTCACTAGGGTCACTGGTATGTTGGAGCTTATCCCAGCTGAGGTATAAGCTGAGGTATTATTAATATAATTTTGATTACATTCATAAAAATGCCACAACAGTGAAAAAAAACTTTTGCACTGTTAGCATTTCCTGTCTTTGGATTGGCTAGGAGAAGTCATAGTCAAAGTTCTACTGCGTGACAGTGAAACATTCGTTTTAACTCCACTTTAAGTTACCAGTTATGGTTCCTTTTTGCCCAAAAGCCAAAGACAGCTACAAAATGTCAAAATTTGCAGATTTTGGGCCAGGAAGAAAAGGTTTCACTGTTTTCAAAGGATTGTTACACCAAACAAACATATTCCCTTGTATTTATTTGTTGATTTTCTAGTCTAGTATGCCTTTTATTATTATGCCATGTAGTTAGTAGTAGAAATTAAATAAATACATGAATTAATATTATAAATATGCTGTGTTGATCCTATACTTTAATATGTTGCGGGATGCTTAGGTTGTGTGTGCAGTAAGTGGCCACTACTGGTAGTATGGGCCTTGTTGCAGAAAGTGCTCTATCTAAGCAGTTCCCTTCGTAGTGTCAGTGCGGCTCATTTGACTCAGATTTGCCCTTTAAATGTAATTGGCTTCCTGTCCGGCTCAGCAGACACAACCAAAACACATTAGAGAGCCACGTCAACTCAAGAAAGGTCTCTGCAAAATCACTCTTGTACACGTCACGCTATGTACTCTTTGTTTATACTCATATACTGCAGTATATAACACACACTACACCCCTGAAGCGTGAGTGATAGAGAACATCTGGAGAGATGGGAGGAGCTGAATGTAAAATACATGGAACAAGGGAAGACACGAGAGTAAAACAAATATATTATGCAGTACATTATGGTAAGCTAAGACTCAATGGATCGGCAGGACAGCCTATGTGTGCTGTATCATTTATGTCAATGTATCATTTATGTACGTTTTGGATGTGATTTTGCAGAAATTAGCTTTTTAATTATACTTTTTATTTTAGATTTATGTATTAATTATGTCCTGGTGTGTAATGGTACACACTGCTGGGGCCCAACATAGCCACTGGCGATGTCATGTGCCCGTCCCAAGCTTGCATAAATGGGAGGGTTGCAACAACACAGGAATGTGGCGTATAAGCTAAGCCAAATCAAACATGCAATTGACTGGATGTGGTGACCCCTTTTATAAAATACACAGTAATTCCTCATTTTTTTTATGTTAATTGGTTCTAGGCCTGACTGTGATAAGTGAATTTCTGCGAAGTAGGATTCCTTATAAATATTCATAAATATTTCTGTAGTTAGAGCATAGAAAACCTGTTTACAACCTTCTAAATACGTTTTTTATTATTAGAGCCCTCTAGACATAATAAGAGAAAATAAGAGAATAAGAAATATATGACGTAAATAAGACTTGTGCCGGTGTGTTGCTATGATTGTGTTCCCTAGGGCAGCTGAGTCAGAGTTGAGTTTTAGCCTGCTGTGGGTTACTGCAGCAACATGTTAGCCCATGTTTTTGTTAGGAATTTTTATCAGGGATTATTGTGGCTGTTGTGAGATAATTCAAATCTACAATAAAAGCCTCACCAAACATTACAGTCACATTACTGTATTTTACTTCATTTAGCCATTTTTATGACTAAAAATGCTTAATTTAGGCAAAAACATATCAAATTTGCTTCAGTATGCATTTTTTTTACTAATAATAGGGCGTATTCAACCACAAAACAGCATGATTTATTAATTATATATTTTTGATAAACCGTGATAGAGTGAAGCTGCTAAATTTGAACCGCGATGTGGCAAGGGCCGACTGTACCAATCACAACATACTGATAATACATTTATTGTCCAAAAACCTTTCTTTTCTTTACTTTTTTTTTTTCCAATAAATGAAATAATTTTAAATACTAAAAAAAAAACCACAATAAATTTCTTCTTCATTTTCTTTAAAGAAAATGGTTCCAACTCTGTCAATAATAATTTTTCAGTAGGTCCAGCAATAAAAACACAACATTTAAGGCAAAAGTGGCGTATTGATGTGCTAAATCTACCAGCAAGGGGTACATTTTCTGTTTCAGACACATTGCGTTGTTTTTGTTTTTTTGCATTAAAATAGTCCTGCATCTCATCAACTGTGAACCCTTCTTCTTTACTTCCTGTACTTACAACCCATTCAGGCTGCTAACTAGTTAGGTCTGAATTGAATGCATCATCTGGTGGTTGCTTCCAAGTGGTGAAACCTCTTTTTCCTCCTTTAGTTTTAACCATGAAAAACAATGACTTGTATCATGGATGTCCCTTGTATGTCCCAGTGTTCATGGATGTTAAGTCGCATCACCCATGCTTGCTTGCACAGTGTGTCCTTGGCTGTGGGACAACCTGACCTGCTGGCAGGGGGCCAGCGTGGGCGAGGTGGTGGTGGTCAACTGTCCAGAGTTCTTCCACGACCTCATGGGCCCAGAGGACGGTAAGCGGCAGACAAACTTTTCATCCACCTGAAGTATGTCGACTTTCATCTTCGTCATGTCTTTCTTCCAGAGATGGGGAAGGTGAGTCGTAACTGTACCGAGGACGGTTGGTCGGAACCGTTCCCTCACTACCTGGATGTCTGTCTCTTCTATGACAACACCACTAAACCTGTAAGTCCAACTCGTACTAAAATTTCCACAAACAGAAAAATGCTGATCATGCACACTGTGTTATCCACTGTTAGGACATGTACTACGCCTCAGTCAAGGCGCTGTACACTGTTGGCTACAGCACGTCTCTGGTGTCTCTGACCACTGCCATGGTCATTCTCTGCAGGTTCAGGTGAGCTTTGCAATGTCCAAACTTTTCACCAAACGCCACACACAGAAAAATGAAAGGATAAAAAGCCTACTTTGATATTTTTTCAACCAACACATGTCGATATGCTAAGAAGTTGTATATATTTCAAGAAAAAAACTGCACCTTAGCTTTATGATATAGGTGAAAAAGCGTATTATTAGTATGAACATTGGTCTTTGATGTTTCTTTTCCCTATTTTTGCTGTTGTTTTTTTCCCCAAATATTTCAGCTTTTTTTTAAATAATATTTATAAAATGTATTCTCATAATATTATGACTTTATTCCAAGAATATTTTGTCTCTGTTCTCATAATATTATAACTTTTTTTCCAGCCTAACTTTCCAAAAATTACAACTTTTGTTTTGTTTGTTTGTCATAATATTACGACCTAAAAAAAAGTTTTTCTTTAATATTTCAACTCTATGCTACTAAAAAATTTTTTTTCTTCATATATTACGAATTTAGCCTTGTAAAATCTTATTTTAGAAGATGACTTTTTTCTCGTAATATTTTGACTTTATTCTCGTAAAATTAGAGTTGTTTTTTTTTTTTATTTCTGCTGTTGTTTTTTTATGATTAGTTTTTATCCGTCTTCCGTCCTGCAGACAGTCATTTCAAATCACAAAAAGAGGTGGCTGGAACGATCCCATTGTCGATGTTACCAACACAGTGGGCAAATTGGTCTGTGTCGAGGTTGTAATAACATAGTGACCTGCAAGGGTACAACGCTAGGGTAATTGCAAGGCAGGCCCATTCAAAATTTCTACTGAAGGTTTTCTACTTACTATTTATTATGACTGCTATGTATTTTCTTTACAGTGATTATAAACCTTGACTCCTATTGTACCACATTATTATACTGCCTTATCATTTAATCATTTAAAATTGGCAAAGAGTACATTTGGAGTACAGGAAGTGAACAAAAGTATTGTAATTGATGTGAAATGGAAAGGTGGTAGGATTAAATAAGCTTTGATTCTTCCTACTCCTTTTTGGACATGTGGAACTGTGAATTGTACTATGTGATGTATTCCAATGTAACTTGTATGTTCAAAATAAATTCAACCATAACCATTACATATAGGCTAATATATATATATATATATATATATATATATATATATATATATATATATATATATATATATATATATATATATATATATATATATAACATATATTAACTTTTTTTGCATGTCCCCTGCATCAGGAAGCTCCACTGCACCCGGAACTTTATCCACATGAACCTGTTTGTGTCCTTCATGCTGAGAGCCATCTCTGTCTTCATCAAAGATGGCGTGCTGTACGCGCAGGAAGACAGCGACCACTGCTTTGTGCACACGGTCAGTCAGTCTGATTTTTTTTTTTTTACTTCTGCTCCTTAACCGCTGCCTGCAAATGTGTCAGGACATGTGTTGCCTTGTTGCGTGTGCTGTTATTTTCCGAACAAATACGCCACACGGTGGCGCCAGTATTGAACCCCATGATTTGAATTGACTTGAAATTTCTCACACTATATAGCTCTGTAACTGGAGGGTGTTTAGGCAATCACCACAAAATTTGGTACACATCTTTAAGGGACTGACAAGCACAGGTTTCTAAAAATGAGTAGCTCTTGTCCATTTTCATTTTGTAAAAGTAGCTCTCACAAGACGAAACGTTGGTCACCCCTGATATAGCCAATAGTGCGTTTTTAAATGTACACTTAATCTATGTGATCGGTACCGGCCGATTTCACTCATGGATGATCAGTATCGGTATCGGCAGCATAAAACCCTGATCAGAGCATCCCTAATCAACACAGCTCTCACTGTTGTTAAGCAACAAGACGCCGTGATGAATGCGGTTAATTAAGGTGCGCTAATGGCCTCAGCAAAGCCGCTGAAAATCTGCTGCTATAGCCTCTGATTAACATGTCAATGCTTACTTTTCTTTGTCCGTTGTTGCCATGGCAACCACAGGTCCTGACACTGGAATCATGTCTGCCGTGTAGTTTCATGACCAACACACACACGCACACACACCCGTACGCACTCGAGTCAACACGATCGCCGGGGGGCAAAAATTTAAAAGACAAATTGCATCCTCATAGAACACTCATGGAGCTACATGCAAATTAAAAGTTGTAACAATTTAAGGAAAACTCTACATAAATTGCAATAAAAATTTTATTTGAAAATTTTTTAAATCATTACTATAACAGTAATATAACAGTACAATATATGGAATTTAAACCTTGTAACAATAACAAAAATGTAATACATTGCAATGTGTAATTTTTGAATTATTGTTATTATTATTAGATTTATAAAATCATTTAACAGTATAACATATTAAAACTAAAACTTTTTGAATCATTATTGTTATATTTATGTATGTTATATTAATGTAAATATATAATATGTGGAAATCACAAATTTTACCATTTTAATTTACATTTAGCAACATTTTTTTCATATTTTGCAATAATAAATAATTATTATTTTTATATTCATAAAAGAAATAATTGGGCATGTTAGGTTAATTGGAGACTCTAAATTGTCCAAAGGTATGAATGTGAGTGTGAATGGTTGTTTGTCTACATGTGCCCTGCGATTGGCTGGCGACCCGTCCAGGATGTACCCCACCTCTCGCCCAAAAGTCAGCTGGGATAGGCTTCAGCATACCCCCGTGACACTAGTGAGGACAAGCGGCATAGAAAAATTGTAACAATAAAAAAAAATTGTAATACCTTACAATATTGCATTTTTTAGAAATCATGATTTATAAAAAAAGTTGTTTAGCTGTATTATACATATTTTTCCACTTTATTTAAGTGCTTCTGCTGCCTTATAGTGAACCTATTGAATTTAACAAATATGGTTTCTTGCCCTATCAAGCAAGGAATAAGTGATTAGCTGCAGTCTTGTCGCCATGGCAACTGAGTAACTCTAACACCCTGAAATTACACGAAAAGCCACATTTGTTTCTTGGATGCTTTTATTGGTGCTTTAAAGAAGGGTAAGTAAGGATTTTGTGTTTAGAAGCTGCCACTTCAAACATTTGACAATGGAGGGTGTGCACGTTTGCGATTGATTTGAAGTTACTGATTGGTACATTTGTGATGATACTTTCATGATGCAGTAGAGTCATATGGATCTTTCTGTTCTTCCTGTGTGTCATCATGCAGGTGGCGTGTAAAGCTGTGATGGTTTTCTTCCACTACTGTGTCATGTCCAACTACTTCTGGCTCTTCATCGAAGGCCTCTACCTCTTCACGCTGCTGGTGGAGACCTTCTTTCCTGAGAGGCGATACTTCTATTGGTACACCATCGTCGGGTGGGGTAAGTCTCGCTTTTAGTTCTGTCCAAAAGTTGATCAAACTGTAGTACCCCAATTTCCCCACTAGGTACAGCAACTAATGTGGCTTTCATCCACTAGTCTTGGCACTTAATTGTATTGGAATAAATGAGAAAAAAAACATCAGGAAAATGCCCACTGGAGTACATTGTGGATGTCCACCGTACATTTTATATTTCAATTATTTTATGTTTCTTTGTGTAGTTGTGTAGTATTAAATGTAATTTTAATTTGAGCTGAGAGCTGATATCTAGCAACTTGCATGGTGTTCTTGATAATAACAAAAATCACTTAAGCTCTTACATGAATAGCTATAAAAAACATAACTCTTATGAGCTATTTTTGTTGGTGGTGTTATATTTGTCCAAACGAAAGTTACCTTTAGTTGTATCAGGCATTAAAATGAACAAGAAACTGAAGAAACAAGGGTGGTCTAATCATTTTTTCTATGACTGTGTATCAGAAAAAATGAAATCAATGTAAATAGTAAAGTCACTGTCTTTTTAACAACATTTCTCAAATGTTTTTTTAAATTTTGTATTAATTGAACTTAAACGCAGTTAAAAAATGAAGAGTGACGTGCTGTAAAGCACTGAATTTAATTAGTACCTTCTTGTCGCATAAGTTTAACACACACAAATTAGTTGATATTTTTGATTTTAACTAACATAATACAATTGTGTGGCACCAGTTTTCTGTAGAGTGTAGTTCTAATGTCACAAATTTAATGATTTAAGTGCAGCCATCATTGCTGTAATCTGCTATTTAGATATTGCTACTGTAATAGTAAGCTTTCATTTGATTTTCTTTTCGAAATTTTTACTAAAGTACATACTACATAAATTACTACAACAAATCTATTTCTATAAACACTGCATTCATCCATAAGGTAAAATTAACAATAGCTAATATTCCAACATTGTATTATTAGGAACTCCCACTATTTGTGTGACCGTCTGGGCTGTCCTCAGGCTCCATTTTCATGACACTGGGTAAGCATCCTTGCAATATAAACAGTGTAAACAATAAATAACACAGCAATGTCAAGTAGAAGAAGTGAAATAATAAAATATATATACTGTACTGCTGCTTTCCTTTATACAGATGCTGGGATACAAATGAGAACACTGCCCTCTGGTGGGTGATCAAGGGACCTGTTGTGGCCTCCATCATGGTAGCACAGATTCAGTTACTGATGTTTCCTGAGGATGTTATGTTACAATATAAACCTACACGTTTTCACTTTTTTCTAGATCAATTTTGTTCTCTTTATTGGAATCATCATCATCCTGGTGCAGAAGCTTCAGTCTCCCGACATCGGCGGCAACGAATCCAGCATTTACCTGTAAGTAAACACACCTCAGGGGATGAAATAAGACTATAATTCATATGTTTTTTATTTATGACATAGCTCACAAGGAGGACCTGCGTTTATTGATTCAAAACGAACGTCGTCAGTGGTCCAAATTCTGCTCAAATGAATGAAAAAGAAACATACACCATGCATGCAGTACAGAATATCAGTAAATTGCTTTTCCACTTACTGTACGTGCATATGTATTTGGCCACTTACTGTACGTGCATATGTGTGTGTGTGTGTGTGTGTGTGTGTGTGTGTGTGTGTGTGTGTGTGTGAGACAACATGTCTGTGTCCCTAAAGTCTTTGTTGTGTTGTCTTTGTATGTGGTGTGTAGCAGCTGTGCTCAGAAATGCTTCAGTGAGCCCTCACAGGCTGTTCAGCATTCGTGCAGGATGTCAGAGTTATCCACCATCACACTGTAAGTGTGTCTGTGTGTGTGTGTGTGGTGTGTGTGTCTGTGTGCACTCCTGTATGACCCAGGGCTCTTCAAGTTTGTTAAATGTCGCCCACACACATATCTGCACTTCTAGTAATGACATCATGCATCACCTGCTGTGCTCTTTCACTTGATGACCCATTTCAACTACAACCTCTGACTCAGCAATTTTTCAAAAGCAAGTCCTAACCTTGAAGGATAAGGGCAGCTTGAGCAAACACGCTCACAAGAATGTAGTAAGAAATCATACAAAAAGAACTTGTTGAGGAAGAACACAATTTGTTGCAGAGTGCTGGCCAGCCAGGAAGTAAAGCAAATAGAAATAATCCACTCCAGGGTCAAAATCTTTCATGAACTGTCCAGGCAATGTTGTAATCCTCCAAGGTCCCCCAGACCTCCAGGGAGCAGAATAGCTTCATCATATTTCAATGATGAATAAAATATTACAAATTTGGTGTGTGTACATTAAAAAAAGAGGGGTTATTGTAACAAAAAGGGATTAAAAATAGAGAAAATATGCCTAAATAACAAAAAACGTAAATGGTTAGGTCTGAAAAGATGGGACGCGGTGAAAGTGAAAAAATTATATACAGATGTACTCCCCCACCAAATTGCGGTTCGAATTTTGCAGCTTCACTCTATCACGGTTTTTCAAACATATGTTAATTAATAAATCATGCAGTTTCTTGGTTGAATACGACAATCATTAGTCCAAAATATGTGCATTTAAGCAAATTGTATGTATTTTATGCCTAAATTAATAATTTTCAAGCATAAAAATGGCTAAATGAACTACAGTACCAATATAAGCCATTTAGAAGATGCATTGAAATTGTGAATGTAGTATTCTATGTTGGTCACTTAGTGTCAGTAATTGTTTGGTGAGACAAGCACCAGACTGGATCGCCGGCGCTTCAGGCTTTTATTGCAGGTTTAAATGATCTCATCTTTCTATGGTCTAACCACCAAAAATATTCAATTTATAAATAAGGAATCGTACTTCACAGAAATGTACTTATCATGGTTCGGTCAGTAACCAATTAATCGCAATAAATGAGGGATTACTGTACTATATATTACATTTTTATTATAGTCTTATGAGAGGAGCTGTTTTCGGTCCTAAGAGTGAAAAGTGTAACGTCATTTTAAAGGGGCCTCAAGAGCTGAATTATATTTTAACATTCTAAGCCAGCCATCACCGAATGGCGGACCTCGGTCTTGATCCGGACCCAGTGATGGCCCTTTACGGACCCGTGACCAATTAAAGTGAATGGAAAATAGCATAGAATAGAATAGAAAAGAATACCTTGAGTGTCATATACGAGGTACAACGACATTAAAAAAGGCTTCTCCTGCTTCAGTACAAACACAGTAATAAAAATTGCAAAGCTCAATGAGAAAACAAGCTCAATAAAAAGCGCAAAACACATTATAAACAATGTATTGCACAGAAGTACAGTTTCCCTACATTCATTCCACGGATGAGGAATAGTGAGATAGTTTTGTAGGCAGCAGCAGTAACAGTGAAAGGAATTTCTGTGTTTTACATGTAAGTTCATGGTGGTGATAGCACTCAGAAAGAAACTGTTTCTGAGTCTATTTGTCCTTACTTTAGTGCATCTGTAGTGCCTTCCAGATGGTAGCAGCTCAAACAGATGAAAAGCATGATGTGAAGTGTCCTTGATTATGCTGTGAGCTCTGCTGAGACACCGAGAGGAGTAAATGTCTGTCAGGGAGGGGAGAGGGCAGCCAACGATCCTCTGTGCTGCTTTCACTGTCCTCTGAAGCCTTACTCTGTCTGCCTCAGTGCAGCTCCCATACTAGGTGGAAACACAGTACGTGAGTAGGCTCTCGATGGACGAGTGGTACAGGCCAGCACTATATAATAAGAACATGTAATCATGCTCGCGGACCAATCGCAGCGGCGTAATTACTTTGGGGGTTTTTTACAGTTACGTGACAGCAAACACGGTGACGTCACTCAAAATGAGCCAATGAAATAGTTTGTTTACTTGCGGAGCACAGATCATAAGAGGGGAAGTGTCCACCAAAGTCTGATGTGAGAGCGAGGATAATAACGTATAGCCCAGTATGAAATATGAGTATGAGTCATAACACATTCATTTACAGCACAGCAACGTGCAAGTGAGTGTTCACTAAGGATTGTGTTGATATTGGAGCAAAAGAAAACATCTTTCACTGGCGGGAGAGTTGTGCAGGAGTGCTTGTGCTGCACAGACCTTACTCAAGAGTAAACAAAAACAGGAATTGTGTGACGAATTCAGGCAAATCCCAATGTCAGCTACAACAATAACAAGAAAACGTGAAGCTTTATGAGGGTGTACTGATGCAGCTTTTCTGTTAAAGAGATACTTATTAAATTGTTATTATTTATTTATTTTTAATAGCAACCGGTACAGTTTCATTTAACTTAAAAATAAGCCTTTTTCGTTGTTTGTACAGTCACACTTAGTATTATTTATGAGCAATTTGGTCCCGTTTTCTTTTAAATGCAGTTTTGGTGCCAAAATAATTGTGTTGTCGAGTGATGTGCAGGGTTTCATTACATTTGATATTCATATGAGTTAGTCTTTTTGATGCATCCATCCATCCATTTTCTATGACGCTTATCCTAATCAGGGTCACGGGGGTATGCTGGAGCCTATCCCAGCTGACTTCGGGCGAGAGATGGGCTAGGCTCTGGACTGGTCACCAGCCAATCGCAGTCTTTTAATGCAATTTAAGGCAAAATAAGGATCGGACCTTAGCTGTGAAAAAAAATCAGAAACGGCCTTTACTCAGTTTTAATTGAAGACCCCGACCAACTGTGATATCAAAAGTATATCAAAAACACATCACATCTCACCTTTTATTGTTCTTAATTCTTACACAAGTGTAAAAAGAACAATAAGGCAGTCCAGCTACACTTTTATAACAAGTGAGGTATGGGGACGCTGGAGTCTTACTGCTCTGAATGCGAGTCCACTTACTTCTTGTAGTGGAAATGTCATGCAAAAGCCAAAAAAAAAGCAAAGTGTGCATAGTTAAACCTTTGATGCTTG
The DNA here is from genome assembly GCF_027744805.1 of Dunckerocampus dactyliophorus. Lineage (NCBI taxonomy): Eukaryota > Metazoa > Chordata > Actinopteri > Syngnathiformes > Syngnathidae > Dunckerocampus > Dunckerocampus dactyliophorus. The sequence continues at coordinate 22,154,431 of NC_072820.1, read as the reverse complement.
GCGAATTAGTTGATTTTGCTCAAGTTTGAGGCATTAGGAGCAGTATTTTCCTGAAAATACTTAAAGCACTGTCAGTTTTCTACTAATTGCAGCAGGAGTGTCCAAAGTGCTGCCCAGGCACCATTTCGGCCCAGAGGGCAATTTTTATTGGTCCACGGAATATAGTAGAAATAAAATTAAACCCCCAAAAATGGAAAAAATAGAGCAAAAGGCACAATATAATACAGTCATCCCTCACCACATCGAGGTTCGGATTTCACAGCTTCACTCTATCACGGTTTTTCAAAAATAAATAAACTAAATAAATCATCCTGTTTCATGGTTGAATACGGTTTACCAGTTTAAAAAAACATTTTTAAATGCATATTTAAGCAAATGTTATGTGTTTTTGCCTAAATTTTCAAGCATAAGAAGGCGCATTTAAATTGTGATATGTAGCATTGTACATTGGTCACTAGGTGTCAGTAATGTTACTGTTCAGTGAGCCAAGCACCAGACTTGATGGCTGGGACAGTAGGCTTTTATTACAGATTTGAATTAAGTCACAACAGGCACAATAATAGCATAATCATTGTAATAATAATAATCAGAATAATATCACGGGCTACTGTTGTGGCCGTAACCCATGCCAACCTAAAACTCAACTCTGAAACCCCGACATCACTTCTTGTCCTCCACACACAAGCACAAGTTTTATTTATGACTTTAATTTTCTCATATTATATCTACTATATTAGGTAATAGGAGTGTAAAGATGACTATAGGGGTGTTATTTCATGTCTGGAGGGCTCTAATAATGTTAAAAATCATATTCAGAAGGTCATAAACAGGTTTTCTATGCTCCACCTATGAAAATATTGAATTTATAAAAAAGGAATATACTGTACTTTGCGGGAATTCACTTATCACAGTCGGGACTGGAACCAATTACAGTAACTGCTATAAACTAGGGATTACTGTAAAAAGAAAAAACTGAAATGTTGACACTGACAACTAATAAAAACCCAAGCTTTTGCATTTAAATACTATATATAAAAGTGTTTTTTAGCCTTTTTACTGAAAAAAATATATATAAAAAATATCAAAGCGGCCCCCGCATCCACTGATATTTCTGTATGTGTCCCTCGAATTATAGCTCTGAATGGATTGTAGAGAATTGTACTAAATTGTCATAGAACAGGTTCTCCACCCACAAGTATAGAATGCACAACACCATCAGCTGCTTCCTGTGTGTATTTGTGTTCCATTATTGCTATTGTTTGTTGTCCATGCTTGTCCTTTGTGTGTCTGGTTGTGTTGCTTCTGTCCTCCACTCTGCGTGCAACACAAATACTCAGCCACCAATAACCAAATTCTGTCTTTGCAAAAATAATAATGCTCACTTTACTGCAGAGTGACACTCTACAAGAGGTGTTCATGTAAAAATGAGTTTATTATTGGATCATACCTGTTCCTAATATTGTGTCCCCGTAATGTCGCCCACCAAGGTGATGACAATGTTGTGTGTCACGTAGGCGTCTGGCTCGTTCCACCCTCCTGCTCATCCCTCTGTTTGGAATTCACTACACCGTCTTTGCCTTCTCCCCCGAGGACGTCAGCAAGAGGGAGCGTCTGGTCTTTGAGCTGGGACTGGGATCCTTCCAGGTAAACACACAAACAGTAATACAGCTGTCATGACCTCTGAAAGCCACCACAGTTATATTTATGAGGATGCATTATTTCTTTGCTGCATAGAATCTTTGATCAAATTATTATAAAGACCTTCTCTCCCCCCTCAGGGTTTTGTGGTGGCTGTCCTCTACTGCTTCCTCAATGGAGAGGTAAGCTTGCTGCTCTTTTATGTACATCTTTAAATTACACACATAAATGTTCTAAAATATGACATTATGAAAAGTTTCACACTGATTTTTAAAAAAAACATTTTTAAAAAATAAAATCAAACATGAAATGTAAATGGTTGCTAAAGGCAGACGACAAATCAGTGGATTGTCTGTTTTTATTCATCAGAAAACAACAATTGTAACAAAGGAAAACCATGTATGTCTGTCATGTTCCATAAAACTACAGTAATTCTTATGAGATTTTCAAAATATATAGTGTATATTATAAATATTTTTGTTGTTTTTTGGACAATTGGACTTACATGTTGGACAGTATGGTGTCCTAGCGGTTAGCATGTTGGCCACACTGTCAGGAGATCTGGAAGATCAGGGTTCGTATCTTTGTTTGGGCAGTTTTCCCCGTGTGTGGTACCAGGTTTTCTCCTGGTACTCCGGCTTTCTCTCACATTCCAAAAATATGCATGTTAGGTTAATTGGAAACTCTAAATTGTGTCAGTGTGAATGGTTGTTTGTCTATGTGTGCCCTGTCCATGGTACCAGTCCAGGGTGTACCCCGCCTCTCGTCCAAAGTCGGCTGGGATAGGCTCACCTCTGCGATAGGCTCACCTCTGCGATAGGCATACCTCTGCGACCCTAGTGAGGACAAGCGGGATAGAAAATGAATGAAAGAATGTTGGACAGAGGTGCAGAGGTTGACTGGATGTACCATTTTTAAATTTCAAAACAGCAAAAAGTCAATAATTGTGTATCACAGGCTACTTCCTGGACTCTACCATTTGTATTATGGAGTTGGTGGATGATAATATTGGGGCTAAACTGGCGAAAAACAATAGAATTCCTTTAACGGAAGAAAAAAAAATCATGGCACATTGTAATTTATGTATTTTTTTGTCACGATGTTATATTTATGTCCCTATGTTAGCTATTTGTTACACTTTACCATTTGTATTCTGAGGCACGGTGTCACGCTCCCTGAGTTAGCCCGTGTGACAGTTTGGTTCATTTTCCCTTTTCCCTTTCGTTCCCTTTTGTGGTCGTCGCCACAACGCCACAAAGAGCAAAATGTGACACGAGACAAACGATACCAATATGACTAAAACAGCTAAAGGAGAAAAAAAAATTCCTCCAATAAAAGTGAAAAAATCTTAGTATTTCTGTCCATATGTTGGCAAGCAAGTTACTTGCCGGACTCTACCATATGTATTCTGAATCGAGGGAGGCAATTCCATCATGATTAAAGAAAATTTTTTAACAAAAGCGGAATTAAAAAAGTAGCACTTTCATTTTTTTGTTGTTTTTATGTCCGCATGTTTGCTAGAAGGCTATTTACTGGGCTGTACCATTTGCATTCTGGAGTGAGTAGATGATCATATTGTGTCAAAACTGGTGAAAAGCAGTAAATAAGTGCTTTTAACAAAAGCAGAAAAATAATGGCACGTTGTATTTTTTTTCATTTTGTTATATTTTTGTTCTGGCTCCATCGTAACTGCGAATCTAGTGAGCGGTACAGAAAATGGATGGATATTTTTGTTCCAATATTAGCTCCAGGCTACTTCCTGAACTCTACCATCAGTTGTATTCTAGAGTGGGTGGGTGATTAGATTGAGGCTAAACTGGCAAAAAACTATGAAATTCCTTTAACAAAAGTGAAAAAAAAAATCACAGCACATTTTAGTTTAGTTTTATTTATCCGTATGTTATATTACTGTCCCTATGTTAGCCAACAGGCTGCTTTCCGAAGGCTACCATTTGTATTATGGGGCAGGGGGAATGGTTCTACTATGACTGAAATGCCAACAACAGGAGAACCACCAAAATGTAAAGGTTTTTTTTGTTGTTGTTGTAATCTGTATTTTATCCATCCATCCATCTATTTTCTATGCCACTTGTCCTCATTAGGGTCGCGGGTATGCTGGAGCCTATCCCAGTTGACTTCGGCCGAGAGGCGGGGTTATCTGTATTGTAGTCTTATTTAAATAAAGACCAGTAGCAGCGTAAAAAAAAAAAAGTTAAATAAAATTAGTGAATTAGTGACCGTGCTGAAGACACACGATTAAAACACACACAGCACACTAAACATGACTAAAGTGTGGCTTTGTTGTGGATCTGGTGCAGCCTAAAGTACATTAAAAATGACCTTGTGAAGTTTCTCCCTGAAGGTGCAGTCAGAGATCAAGAGGAAATGGCGCAGCTGGACCGTGAACCGGTACTTTGCTGTGGACCTGAAGCAGCAGAGGCACCCTTCGTTAGCCAGCAGCGGAGTGAATGGCGGGACGCAGCTGTCCATCTTGAGCAAGAGCAGCTCCCAGATCCGCATGTCCAGCCCCCTGGCGGAGAGCGCCAACATCAGCCTGCCCACCTGAGCGTTTGAGCGTGGTGTCGCTGTGACAAGCCGCCACACAGTCTTGAATGATGAATCCACGTGAGGCAGAAGAGACCGAAGTGCCCCCTCCCGCCCCACACACACACACACACACAAGTAGTGATAGCATTTAATGACAGCATTTCTTTACTTTTCCGAATTTAACCATCCCTTTTTAGCACTTAGAAGTCAAGTCACATGACTCCATTCCATTTTGGACAAACAAGGATTTTTTTTTTTTTTTTTTTTTTTTTTTTTACATTTTTAAAGCCATTTTAATGAACTGTGATTATACAATATCATACTACTGTATATAGGGGTCCTGTTTGGCTTTGTGTACAGTCACTGTGCTGCAAAGTGCCATAGACGTCGCCTGAATCCAAAGGTTTAAAAACACAAAAAAATATCAGCCTTGCTTGTACATATAATGCTCATTGTTTCAATGTTGCATTTACCTTTTTTCTACAAACAGCCGTAAAGTACCGAGTATGTCAAAAGATAGTTAGATATCAAAACAAAAAGCCCAACTCACAGACTCTGTAAATAGATTAGTTTGATAGTCTTACATCATATTATATCCTTTTCCATAAAAGAAAAACAAGGAACTGGAGCCCAAACCTGCAGACCTCATAAAGAAAGAAAGAAAGCAGGAATATAGACAATAATCTAAATCAGGAGTGTCCAGACTTTTTCCACTACATAAAAGTAAAGGATACTTTTTGCGCTAAAGATGATAAAAACCATCCAGTGTAGATCAAAAAACACATCTTAGCTTTGTGTTACAGCTGACAAAGCAAACTAGTGTAATATCTAATATGTCATTAACAATCCATTCATTTAGACATTATAGGAGGGTCTCGGTCTAAGTTCAGTTCCGATGACTGCGTAAATCGGGTTTAGTGTATGCACTGAAGTCACTCACACATCAAGGACATAGAAAAAACTGTATCTCATAAAACTATTAAACACAAGAATGAAATTAAAAAACTAAAAGGTAATAAAAAATAGATAATAAAAAGAGAACAATTCCTGATTTTTAGCCCTGTGGGCTAGCCCCAGCAAGCTAGCCCCAGTCTTGCACACTGGAGGGGGGACGTTGCAAGGGAGGGAGAGACAGCCTTATTGGAAATGATGAGAGCACTACACTGCTTAGTCACTGTCCATTTCATAGGAGCAAATTTTTTCACATGTTCAAAGATACCATCTTTATCCTTCCGGATGGTCAGCTTGGACCGAGTCTGCAGCCAATGTTGATTTCTCCATTTTGTCAGCATTTTACTCTGTCTGATTTCACTTTCCCTTTCTTTGACAGAAGAGTCTGCCTCATGCTTGGGAAAGGCTTAAAAAAAAAAAAAAGTTGTCCATCAGTGTAGCAACGCGTGACGCCTATGTATTCTTCCGCCGCACGCACTTAACTAGTTCTCTTTTTTGCACAGTATTTATTTACAGTATGTGAGTGCATCGTAACCACGAAACATAACCCGAGGATCGCCTGTATGCCAAGGGCCGATAAAAAACAAACGCCGAAAACGGCCCCCGACCTGCACTTCGGACACTCCTGATGTTAGTTTCAGTGCCAAAATTAAGGACTTTTCTAAGGATCAGCATACAGTCTTCTCACAGTGCCATGCTGATTTAACAGTTGTCGTGTTGTAGCAAATGTCTTCATCTGCAGCTTTAGATTTTGTATAATATCATCCTGTCAAAGTGCCTCGTCCACCACTCATTTTTATTTACATTTTTTAAAAGAAGAAGCCATTACCCTGCATTGAATGTACAGTATAGTGTTGTGCTTTTGGCTACATATTCTTATCACTGAAGAGTCATGTTGATGGGGGGGGGTTTATTATTATTACTATTATTAAGTGCAGCTATCATCTTTTTAAGATCCGTTTTGAAGGTCAAACATGGAAAAAACACCCACAAGCAACACAATAGTCCACACAAAACTTGCCATTTACTCACAATCCCGATCCCTCTTCATTTTAATGATTGCACTAATAAATTTTTATTATGGCTTTTTTTTTTTTTAGAAACAAATGTACATAAAAGGAGAGGATTCATTGGCAACATTTGCTCCAGCACCTAGGTACATTCAAATAATTCATGCTGTCAGTTTAGTATGTTCATTTGTGTTTGTTCAAATTATGATTAGTAGTAGTAGTAGTAGTAGTAGTGTGTAGTGTGTAGCAATAATGTCATTGTATTAAATTCTACCAGGGTTTTCCCAAGATTTAACATTTTTTAATTTTCCATTAATTTCTTAGTGAATAATACATGAATCTTAACTTAAATAAAACAGTACATGGTGCACAAAAGCTAGAAAGACATTTAGTTTAGGTATTCATAACATTTACTCCATCGCCGATGCACATTCAAATAACTGATCTTACATCAGTTAGTATTATGTTAATTTACAGCACTCAAAATTTGACAAATTTGAATCCCAGCAATTATTATTATTTAATATATATTTGTTATTTTATTATAGTCATTATTATTGCATTATTCATTAATATTTTTAAATAGCTTTTGTTAACATTTCTCAAGTTTTTTCCCCTTTAATTTGTTAGTGAAAAATGCATAAACAGTTGTAAAAGCATTTACAAGATGCACAGAAAACAAACTCCAGGCTTAGAAAGACATTTAATTTCGATATTCTGTGGAAAATGGGCTTTTTATTTATAAGATTTTACGCAGCAAACCCAGTATTACATTCTTTTATTTAAAAAAAAGAAGAAGAAATTTAACTTTTCTTTGCTGGGAGTAATAATGATATGTTGTGACGTCCATGTTGACTCAAGTTTAGTTTACCAAATAGGCTTCATAGCCCATTAAAGTTTTTTTTTCCCTTAAATCGGTGCTACGGAAAAATAAAGTTAATTTAAAAAAAAAACAGTAAAAAAAAACTCACTTAGCAAGAGTACATTAGGCAAAAATTCTCAGTTTTGATTGTCAAACAATGTTTAAAAATATATTTAATGTTTTGTTAATATTTATTTAACGTACAAGAGTGTCAGTTAAACATACAAAAAAACGCTGCTGCTATTGCTTATGTGCGCTAACACCAGCTGTCACTCTGAGTCGGAATGAGCTCAGATGGAAACGACCATGTCTCAAAGCTGTTAACCGTGTGCGTGTGTGTGCGCCCACCACAAGGGGGCAGCCATGTTGTTTTTTGTGTTTACATTAGAGCCGTACCGTCCATGCTAAACTATTATTAATTTGCATGTAGCCATCCATCTTAATTTGTTCGTCAGCAAGCTCATGTTAAATTAATTTAAATCATTTCCCGTACGTATTTGTGGCCCATATTGTTACAGTGGAACATTCTAGAATCAAAAAGGCACCATCCAACTCGCAATGTCACTCCCTCTGAACCAGGGAGTAGCCTGCCAACTCTGGTTTCAACATTCCAGACATTTTTTTTAACCATCATATAAGTAATGTTTATGAATGTAAATGTCACTGTGAAATATTTTAAAATACCCTTTTCATAAATGTAAAACATTAAGAGGGAAATATGTCACCTGGCTACGTAGGCTAACCTGTCAATGACCATAATGTATTAATTAAGCATTGTTTATAATAATTAATGAATGCCCCAAAAGGAGACTGCATTCATTTATACGATCTGGATTTGACATTTAAACAGTAGGGGTTTTTTTTATATTCTGAGCCATGTCTTTGAGGGGCATCAGGATATTTATGTTTCTCCCCTTTTCTTTAGTGTCATTATTTTTTAACGATAACCTAATGTACAAAGATTAAAAAAAAAAAAAGTTTTGTTATTGTGCCTTCTGTGAAGTCCTGACATTTCCTTTCAGCTCTTTCAAAACAAACTGTGAACTGTTTGAGTTGTACTGTGATGATGTTTTTCAAGCACTTTTAGTATTTAGCGATCGTGTGACATTTAGCCTCATGTCTCCAGCTTTGACTGACCACAAGGACATCTTTTTGTTACAATAATGTTCATATATTTTGTATATGTGTCGAAAAAAGGCTGTATTTAGACGTTTCAGGGAATTTTCACCTCCATGTTGAGCACGAGTCGTGCGACAGGGAGGCAGCTTGTTAGCTTAGTCTAGCATGATTCTCAAAACAGCAAACTATATTGAAAACATTATCATTTTTTGTTTGTTGTGGATAAAAGACACAAGTAAATAAGTAATACAGAAAAAGTAGAATTATTTTGTTCCTAGTTAGTTCGGCAGAGCTAGGCTAGACCGCAGGCCCTTTTACCAAGGCCCTTAATCCCTACGAATGCACTAGCTAGGAAGAATATTGATTTTCCAATGTGAAACTTAAATGTAAATACTTTTTCTGTGATGTCCTATCCGTCTGTTCACATGCCTTTTTCTGTTTTTGACAAAATTATTGTTTATTGCCAATGCATTTTTGAATGTCGCTCAGCTGCTGCCTGCTATCAATCTCCATAGTGTTCAATTCAATGACATTTTACAGTATATTGTATATTCTCCATATACGTGGAATCACTTGACTAACACGTGTAGTGTTACAAGCGTATTTTGTATGTTTCATGGAAATGGGAGATGTGCATTAGGGAGTATAATGTATGCACGTGTCTAAAATGACAAGCATTCATGACAAAATAGCTAAGTAAATGTCAAACAACAACAAAAAAAAGTCACTCGGCTTCCTGTGACGATGTGTCGTAAAGTGATGTCGAACATCCATGTTGTGTACATTTGAATGCTAAATAAATATGTGCAAAGTAGTCGTAGTTGAAGTTTTGTATTTAATTTTTCATATAATCAGATTTGTGTTGCAGCAGGGGCAGTTAACTAGTCACAGGGCTAATTAAAATCACATGACAGCTCCTCCCCTCTGGCACAAAACCTTTATGCAGTTTTTTTTTATTCTTTATTTAACAAAGTATGTTTGCAATACAAAAGGACAAAACATTAGGTAACTATGGTGCCTCGAGGAATCGCTTACGTTACCCACGCAGATAACGAAGAAGGAAAAGGAAGTTTGAAGGCGATGGAGATGGAAAACAAAATGTAAAAAACAGACAGAAAATGTGGCTAAACAGCAAGTTGAACACTGTGACGTATATACGCTGTAACGCGGCAGTTACATACCACAACTGCACACCATACAGGCACTACTCAGAAAATTAGAATATCTTGAAAAGGTTGTTGTATTTCTGCAGTTCAACTTAAAAGGTGAATTTGACATATTATATAAACAAATAATATGCAAATCAATATATTTCAAGTTTTTATTTCTATGGATTTTGCTGATCAGGTCTTGCAGCTTAAAAAAACTCAAATTCAAAAACTCACAAAATTAGAATATTACATAAAGTCAATGTAAAAAAGGGTTTTAAATACAAAAATGTGAGGCCTCCAAAGCTAAACTCTTGCACCTGTATTTAGTACTTGGTTGAGGCCCCTTTTGCCCGAATAACTGCCTTCATCCGGCATGGCATGGATGCTATCAGTTTGTGGCATATCTCAGGGATTATGGAAGACCAGCATGCTTCAATTGTGGCTTTAGCTGTTCTTTATTGTTTGGTCTCTTCCCGTACAGTTTTCTCTTGACAATGACCCACAGATTTTCTATGGGGTTCAAATCAGGTGAGTTTGCAGGCCAATCAAACATGGTAATCCCATGGTCGTTGAACCAGGACTTTGTACTTTTACCACTGTGAGCAGGTGCCAAGTCCTGCTGGAAGATGAAGTCTGCATCTCCATAAAGCTGTTCTACTGAAGCAAGCATGAAGTGCTCTAAATGTCCTGGTAGACGGCTGCGGTTATGTTTGACTTCATGAAGCACAGAGTACCAACACCAGCAGCTGACATGGATGCCCAAGTCATCAAAGACTGGGGAAACCTAACACTGGACTTCATGCATCTTCTATCGTGCTCTTCTCCAGTCTTCCTCCAGACTCTGGGACCTTTGTTGCCAAATGAGGTGCACAACTTGCTCTAATCAGAAAAGAGGACTTTTACCCACTGGGCAACAGACCAGTCCTTCTTTTCCACTGCCCACGGAAGGTGCCTCTGGCATTGATTACTATTGAGGAGAGGTTAGACAACAGGAATTCGACATTTGAAGCCCATGTCCAGCATCCGCCTGCGTGTTGTTTCTCTTGAAGCAACAACTCCAGCATCGGTTCACTCCTTATGAAGTTCCCCCATTTTTGAATGGCCCTTTCCTGACCACCCTCTCCAGCCTGCGGTCATCTCTCCTGCTTGTACACCGTTTTCTACCACACTTCTTCCTTCCACTTGACTGTCCACTTTCAATTTTCATTGACTTTCAAGTCAGTGAGAGTTTTCTGCACAACTGTCAGATCAGCAGTCTTCCCCATGTCTGAACTCTTCGGAGCCAACCTAAGACAGACTTTTGAAAGGCTTAAGACCCTTTTGCAGGTGTTTTGGATTACTTGCCTGATTAGAATTTGACTCTTTGAACCTACAAAACTGAAGCTTTTCACAGTATTCTAATTTTCTGAGTTTGTGGGTTTGTGGTTTTAAGAAGATGAAAATCTTAATCAGCAAAGTTACAACAACGAACTGCTTGAGAAATGTCAATTTGCATGTAACGGCTCAATAAAATTAGTTGGTTTCATCTTTTCTGTTAAATTGCCAAAATAAAACAACTTTTACTTGATATTCTAATTTTTTGGGTAGTACCTGTATATGTTGCATCATCTCCTCCTGAACCGAGCGGAAGATCCGAGACAAGATAACAATAAAATCAGTGAGATTAATGTATTATACGTCACGGTAGGCGTTAACCACGAAAAGTCACATGATCCGGTCAGCTGACGTGAACTTCCTTCTTGATTCGTTGTCGCAGCTGTGCTGCAAATATGCCAGCAGGTGTGAGCAATCGCCGGCTTCTGTTGTGGCTGGCGGCTGACGACCACGCCTCCCCCTTTTTGATATGAATTATCGATAAAAACAACTCTGCGGTATGATACATACACACCTTTCACACTCGCCACCCATCATATTTTAAGACGCTATGTGTGTAGGGTACGTGGAGCAGTTATTTGTTGGTTAGCGCCGATCGTGCCATGAACTCCATTATGGAAATTTGTTTTTTTATTATTTACTTTGTTGTTAATTTACTACTGCGTGACTAATCGAAAAGTTTTGTCATTGGCTCAAATTGTTGTTGTTACCTTGATTTCGGCTGTCATGTTTTTTGATCATTGTCTGTGTTTGTTGTATATTTAATATTTGCTAACCAGTTCCAGAACATACAGTACACTGTGTACAATGAATGCTACGTAATATGATTGCAATGCTATTGAGTCGATACGAACAGAAATACAAATGGTCTTTATTTTCATATTGAACAGAAATGTGACTTATTGAAACGTGTTTACCGGTAAACTTTTTGACAATATGAGATATTGATATATGTTTTCTGGCCTCTCTAAATTAAATACAATTTAAAAAAATGGTAAAAATAGAGCAAAAGGCCTGATAAGAAAAAGCTGAAATGTTGACGCTGACAACCAATAATAACACAAAGCTATGTTTTATTTTCTCTTGTGTATTTTGCTCTTTAACCAAGCAAAAATGTTTTTTTCGATTACCGTATTTTCACGACCATAAGGCGCATGTAAAAGTCTTATATTTTCTCCAAAATGGACGGGGCGCTTTATAATGCCTTATGTGTGCACCGAGTTCCAAAATCTCTAAATGTTGTTGTGTGACATTGATGAGCGCTCTGCTTGACTGACTGGCAGCATTTCCTGCCAACACTGCTTATATAGAGGAACGGCTGACAGAGGACGCTAAAGGCACGCCCCAAGTAGATATATAGGTATATTTTATGAAACGCTGCCATCTATCCATCCGGGAAAGGACTACCGTGGCTCAGCAACTTCCGGCGAATTACAAGGAAAAGCTGGCCATCTTCCGCTCCTACTGCAGTAAAAATTGCAGACAAACACATCCAGCCCAACCACATCACCAACATGGACGAGGTGCCGCTCACTTTCGACATCCCAGTGAACCACACTGTGGAGAAGAAGGGGACCAGCACGGTAGTGATACACACAACGGGACACGAGAAGTCGGCTTTTACTGTTGTGCTTGGTTGCCATGGTAATGGATAGAAACTGCCACCTATGGTGATTTTTAAGAGGAAGATGCTGCCTAAAGAAAAGTTTCCAGCCGGAGTCACCGTTAAGACCAATCAAAAGGGCTAGAAGGACGAGGAGAAAATGGCTGAGTGAGGTGTACGTAAAGAGACCGGATGTTTTTTTCCTCGCGTCATCCTCCGTGTTGATCTGTGACTCCATGCGCACCCATCTCACAGCCGCTGTGAAAAAAATAAGTGCAGCAAATGAACTCAGAGCTTGCCATCATTCCGGGAGGAACTCCAACCACTGGACATCGGTGTAAACAGGGCGTTCAGAGTGAAGTTGCGAGCAGCGTGGGAGCGATTGATAACAGATGGTGAACACAGCTTTACTAAGACTGGGAGACTGGACGAGTTACGCCACTATTTGTGGATGCTTGGGCTAACGTGTCTGCTTACACTGTTCGAGTTTTCACAAAAGCCGGCATCATTTCTGAGGAGCCTCACGGCAACAAGACTGACTCGTGACAATGACAACAGAGAACCTGGCGTGTTGGATGGAGAACTTGCCCCGCTGTTCATTTCGGATACAGAAGATGAGGACTTTGATAGATTTGTGAATGAGGATTGATCAAAAATAATGTGAGTACATTGTTAAATACTTCAATAAAGTACAACCGAACTCAGTTTTGCTCCCACTGCCTTTTTTAGCGTGCATGCATGTTAGTGTATGTTTTAAGCTAGCATGTTTTACCATGCCTGCGCCCAATAAAACGGTGCGCCTTATGTATGTGTTAAATACAGAAATAGCACCCGTAACTGAGACTGAGCCTTTTAATACGGTGCGCCTTATAGTCGTGAAAATACGGTACTCGATTAATTGAAATAATTTTCAGTAGAATACACAATTACTAAAACATTTGATAGCTGAAGCCCTAGTTATATTATAAAAACAAAGACCCATCGCAATAGACAAATTTGACATGAAAGAACTACAGAGTCAACCATGACATCATAGACGGGCGACATAGCTGGGGGACAATGACTTCCGGTTCTCGTTTCCATGTTAGCACGCTGCTACATATGTATAGCACGCAGTGTATTACTAATGAGGCAAAATTTTTGGGTAAATTTTCAACGTAAACCGAAAAATACACTAACTGGGTCGTACACTAACTGAGGTTGTTGTGTATATGCACAGATAAATACATACATACACATACTGTATACAAGTAGTACATACTGTAGATTACGCATGGGCCGATATGAGATTCTGACGGTATGATAAACTTGGGCAAAAATATCACAGTATAAGCTCTAAAATGTGTTATTTTGAAATATTCCCAAGCATATTATTGAAAAGAAGAAAAAACTTTTCTGTTGAACAGTCATTTTTAAACAATATAATAGAACATGGAGTGAAATATGTATTTAAAATAGATAAATAAAATGCAGCTCTTAATGCAGTGGCTAATCCAGCGACTCATGTCACAAGACCATAAATCCATCCATTAATTTCCTATGCCGCTTCTCCTCATTAGGATATTTTCGAAAACAAAGCAAAATGTAAGTAAATGCAATCACTGGCTTAATCAGTGGCTCAAAAAAGTCACAACAAAAATAATATTTTTTAAAAAACTTGTAATGTTTGTCATTTCATAGCGTGGTGAATGTGCAGGTAACTTGTCCACAGGTGTTTTGGAGTCGTTGGATTGTGTTTTTGGTGAGTTTCTATTAATTTGCATGAGTCACCAAGTTGCACGTCTGTGTCCAGGTCATGTGATTGTTGTGCGCAAATGTGCTAAGTAGTTGTTGCTTATTCAGTGGAGAGTAAACGGTTTGTACCGCTTATGCTCGGCTTCTGTCTCGTTCTGAGTAATATGTTGACCGACAATGATGACAACAGCGCAGCAGTACCGGTCTAATGACGAGTTCTGCCACCTTGTGTATAACAAGGTAACATCATTTTGAGGTAGCAACGGCAGATCTGGAGCCATATTAACATGCAATAACTACTGCTGTGTACTCGTGCACATCGTTGTCACTCACTCTCTCTCACTTGCTTAAGCTCGTGGCGAGGCGATCCACTGTACGTGCGCTGATACCTCTGGTCGGGTTTTGGGAACTGTGCTCCTGGCTGGAGCTTTCAGGTTCTGTGCCTGGGGGCCGACGAGCCCTATGGGCGTGTTCAGTGGTCCAAATGCATGCCTGTTGGTCGCTCTCCGGGAGGGGAGGGCAATGATGTAGTAATACATTTTTTTCTAATATTCTCACGATTGACCAGCAAAGTCCCAAAGATTGACCAGTAGCTTGCGATCGATGGGTTGGTGACCCCTGAACTAAGGCATAAAAAGGCAAAATTAGCAAGCTTTCACGCAGACAAACATCCAGGGCGTGACACTACTGTCATCATGTCATTCAAATACTCAATCTAGCTTTACATTTTATTTTTAACGCTCTTGTATAGTGCAAACTGTGTTAAATATACATAATTTGGACAGGAGGTTTTTGAACGGCTCAGTGCAGTAATAAGTCAATTAACCAGTCACTGCTGTGTTGTCTTTCCCATTTCTGATACAACTCCACAGCGTCAGCAGTAATATCCAACGCACACGTGTGTGGCTTTCTACTGTATGTAGCAGCTGTTTTAAGTCCAATAGGTCCATTTAGTGTTCACAAAGAACATTGCCTCATACTGAGGAGATGTTGCCAGTGGAAGGAGGCTGCTGCAGCCCCTCGTGGCCTCGAATAGTGATCTGAGCCATACTTCGCTTGACGGGAGTGCGATGACTTTGATTGTGACACTTCCACAGCCACCGTCGCAGCTCCGTTTGGACCTGCAGGCCACATCACGTGAAGAAAAACAATTAATATAGACTCACTGCATTAGCGACACCTGCTCCTGGATTAAAATTCTTCCAAAGATTATCATGTCAGTTTGATTGTTCTTGTTGAATATAACAGCAAACAGTTTGCTGATGAAATTATTGGAATTTCAACCAGTAAAAAATTAGAAAGGTTTTTATTTTTTGATGCCCACTTTGCCGACCTGAAGAAATTGCCGCGAACACCAGCGAAGAAGAAGCGGCTAAAAAGTTTGGCTTAATGTCATCAAAAAAGAGCGGTCTGCACAGTGCAACATTTGTAACACAATGACACCATACAAAGGAGGGTGCACGACCAACGCGATTAGTGTTCACACATTCATGGTGTAGAAATAACACAGTACCCCATCTTTGATGGGCAACGTCAGACGTCCTCGAAGCAATCACAATCAGAGAAGTAACACAATAAATGACGTCTGTCGCATGCCAATGTAACCCACAGTTTCAGAATGCTCACTGATGTAGAAGTTCAGTGTAAATAAAGGACGGGAGATACTGCTAGGTAAATTTATCATTTGCACAGTCCGTCAAGGGACCTTCTAACTCATACAACATACTCCCAGCCTTCAAAATAAGAGTGTGTTGGTATATCCTGTTTGTGTTAACAAAATAAAAGTGTAAAAAAATATTTTAAGTTCTTACATGAATAACTATAGCATTGCACTGCCAAAACATTTAACTATTATGAGCTATTTTTGTTGTCATTGTTATATTTGCCCAAACAAAGGTACCTTTTAGTTGTGTCAGGCATTAAAATGAAGAAATTTAAGAAACAACAACAAAAAAAACTTAACCCAGATAGTAAAATCATATTTTAATTTGGAGGCCCTTGGAATTGTCCTAGCTTTTCACCCCTTTCCGTCCACACCCCACCCCACCCCACCCCCCTTGTTGCTGGTTAGATTCTCAGTCGGTCAATAGATTTCTTTGCATTTCTAGCGTATTTCAACATTTCATTCTTCATTTCAGTTCAGCTGCAGCATTTCAGCATTCAGGAAATTGATTAAATTGCTTGGTTGTGTTAGTGTTCATGCCACAATGCTAATAACATGCAGTGTTACCTACATCTCCATTCATGAAACAGTAAAGCAGAGCCACCACGAAACCCTGCAAAACAACACACAGCGGTCATGCTGTTGCACAGGCAAATGATGTAGCCATCCTGTTTAGGCTTCTAAGTTCAGTTTCTGGTTTGTCCTTTGGTACCTGAAAAGATCCCAGGCCAAGCTCAATGTAGAGTCGAGCTGCTACTCCCGTGTTTTCGGGCAAGAAGGCGAAAACCGTATAGTGCATCCCAAACAAAGGGATGAGAAAGAGGGTGGATTTAGCCAGCCTTCTGAGGGAAATTCACAAAAGAAACGCTGCATGAGAGAACAAAAGGACAATACAAAAACAATACAGTACTTTTTTTTTATGAGTATACAAGAGTAATTGAATGCATCCTTTAGTTTTAAATGCTAACATATGTGGGATCAGTGGGTTTAAATGCAACATTGTCCTCAAAGTTTAGCTAAAATAACATCAGTATCGCCTAAATAGTATGCAAATGTTGACATTCAATTCTGTAATATACACTCTCAGGGCACTTCAATAGTGAATAAGATGCAATACAAAAATCTTGCCTTTAAAAAGATAATGCTAAAATGTATTTTAAATATGACCTGATATGTCTATTGTGTTCATGTCACATGGCTGGTTGTACTATTTCTTCAAAAAAAGCACCCACGCTTTATTTGAATTCCTGTTAAGTTGCTAGAGGAGAACTCTATTTATGGTATCATGTACTATTTTTAAAGTCTCTTTCAGTCTAATTTAATTCTGTTGTGCAAGACAAGAGCACGGAAATAGTGTACATGTCGGAGGATATAATGAAGTTACAGAAGGATTCAGCAGTTAATTTATTTCCTTCACTGTACTCTGTGGGCACAGTTATTAGGCAAGTGAGTAAAAACCCTAACCAAAACCTCAATCCTAACCCTAATTTGAACCTATTCCCTAACCCCTGCCCTAACCTATATCCACCTTTAACCCCATCCCCTGACGTAACCTAAATACTAAAGGTCATTTTCTTAATATTTGTGCACACGGTGTATTTAGTCCAACATACAGTGTATGTTATACAGTATCTCCAACTGTCAGCACAAATTGTTTTGACGATTGCTTTTGACCTTTATAGCATTTATTGTCTTTTGTTGTAAATTCTGATCCCCAAAAGATAATTTGCAGGCTTGCGGGCAAATACCAAAAAGATTGAGGATGGAAGCGACCTTTATAAAGGCAAAAACAATCTAGGAAACAGTTAAAAGAAGGTCTGTGAAGATGCTTTGGTGTAATTCAAAGGAAAAGCAATCTTTTTAAACATCAAATCCAAAAAAGTAACATTTCATCCTTTGTGACTTACACAAAATGTCCTGTGTCACTGTTGCCTGACATGGCTGAAGATTTTAGTTTCTGGACCAGAATGCGGATCACGTTGACGAAGATGACAATGTTGAGCTATTGAAGATACATGTAGCAGTTCATATTTAGATAACATTTCAACAAACAACATGAGCAACTCACCAACAACGAAGCTGTTATTGGGCCTTTAATAATCCACCATATCCCTACATGGTCTGTGTCATCCCAGCAACTGCAGACAAACATACAGTGGTGTGAAAAAGCGCCCTTCCTGATTTCTTATTTTTTCATATTTGTCACACGTATATGCTTCAGATCATCAAAAAAATGTAAATATTAGTCAGTGACAACACAACTAAACACAAAATGCCGTTTTTAAATGAAACTTTTTTTTATTAAGGGAAATCCAAACTGAAATTAATTGAGATCTATCAGTCTGGAAAAGTTTATAAAGCCATTTCTTAAGCTTTGGGACTCCAGCAAACTATAGTGAGAGCCATTATCCAAAAATGGCAAAACCATTGAACAGTGGTGAACCTTCCCAGGAGCGGCAGGCCAACCAAAATGACCCCAACAGCGTAGTGACGACTCATCCAAGAGGTCAGAAAAGTCCCCACAACAACATCCAAAGAACTGCAAGCCTCAGTTAAGGTTCATGACTCCACCATAAGAAAGACACTGGACGAAAACGGCCTGCATGGCAGAGTTCCAAGACCAAAACCACTGCTGAACAAAAAGAACATTAAGGCTTGTCTCAATTGTCCCAGAAAACATGTTGATGATCTCAAACACCTTTGGGAAAATACTCTGTGGTCCGACGAGGAAAAAGTTGAACTTTTTGGAAGGTGTGTGTCCCATCTGGCACAAAAGTAACACCGCATTTCAGAAAAAGAACATCATACCAACAGTAAAATATGGTGGTGGTAGTGTGATGGTCTGGGGCCATTTTGCTGATTCAGGACCTGGAAGACTTGCTGTGATAAAAGAAACCAGAAATTCTGCTGTCTACCAAAAAATCCTGGAAGAGAATGTCCAGCCATCTGTTTGTGGCCTCAAGCTGAAACCAACTTGGGTTCTGCAGCAGGACAATGATCCAAAACACACCAGCAAATCCACTTCTGAATGGCTGAAGGAAAAACAAAATTAAGACTTTGAAGTGGCTTAGTCATTTTCCTGACCTGAATCCTATTGAGATGCTGTGGCATGACCTTAAAAAGGCAGTTCATGCTCGAAAACCCTCCAATATAGCTGAAAATTACAACAACTCTGCAAATATGAGTGGGCCAAAATTCCTCCACAGCGCTCTAAGAGGCTCATTGCAAGTTATTGCACTTAATTGCAGTTGCTGCTGCTTAGGGTGACCCAACCAGTTATTAGATTTAGGGGGCAATCACTTTTTCACACAGGGCGATTTAGGTTTGGATTTTTCTCCCTTAATAAGAAGTTTCATTTAAAAAATGCATTTTGTGTTCAGTTGTGTTGTCACTGACTGACATTTAAATTAGTTTGATAATCTGAAACATTTGTGTGACAAACATGAAAAAAGGAAGGGGGTCTTTTTCACGCCACTGTACATCTGGTTAAAATCATGTTGCATAATGATTAAACATAACAGTAAAACATACAGTGCAACCTCTGTTTTCATCATTAATCTGTTCCAGAAGGTCCAAAGAAAACCAAAATGTACGAAAACCGAATACATTTTCCCCATAGGAAATAATGTAAATCCAATTAATTCCAGACACTCAGAAATAAGTCAAAAATAACACGTTAACGGCGGTAACTAATTTATTTAATTAATTCCGTTCATTTTTTTTGTGTACTTAACGCATTGGCACCAGCGCAAGCACACAGTGTTGCCAACTTGGCAACTTTGTCGCTAACTCTGGCGACATTCCAATCCCTCTTGGCAACATATTTTCTCAAAAGCAACCAGTGACAGATCTAGCTACTTTTTCTGGCGTCATTGGAGAGTTTTATGATATTTGGGCACTTAAAAGTGAAAGCACGTATTGATGTGCAGTTTCTGTTCTCACTGAGCAGCAGCGGGTGCTGCTGCGACGTCTGCCTCGCCCCAAAGCAGTCACAATCTGTCAGTGCACTGTAAGCTCCCGCACCACACTTAGAGCATAGTGGAGCGCCACACATACATGAATTATGCTGCGTGACGCACGCCGGGGTGGATCTCGCTCTGTCAGAACGTGTGATGGGACAACGATGTATGATATAAGTTAAACAAGTAGTCCTAACTTCAAGATAGAAGGTGGAGGTTGGAGGCGGGTCCGGATGTAATTATTACGCTGTCTAGACTTTGAGAGGTGCTGGCCGAGATAAAATATTCAAATTATTTTATTTTTATGAAATGAAATGAAAAAGTAAGTCATATTTTGTCTAAATGTTATGCTTCCTCTTTCATTCCCTTTTCATATCAACGTGAGCCCCCCACAACCGCATGAGGCGCCTGCAAGCCTGCTTTTCATTCAGGTTTTCAGTTAATAATTTGAGAACACTAGAAAGAAATGTATTCTGAATTACAAAATGTGAGTTGTGGATTTTTGTTAATGTTCTGGTAAAACAAGCGTGTTGGCTTTGTTTGGTTTGAAATAAGCTATGAAAATAAATGTTACAAAAATGAGTAGCTCTTAGCCATTTTCATTTTGTAAAAGTAGTTCTCACAAGAAAAAACCTTGTTGACCCCTGATAGAGCCAATGGTATATTTAAAAATGTACACTTCATCTGTGTTATCAGTATCAGCGGATTTCACTCATGAAAGATCGGTATCGGCAGCATAAAACCCTGATCGGAGCATCCCCAGTTAATACATATAATGTTGTCCTGTCACTTATCTTTCAGTTAATAAAATACAGTAAAATGGCATATTGGCATATTTCAGACATAGTTGCAACTGATGATTAATCATGATTAATTCATTTTAAAACTGCAATTAATTTGTATAAAATGTTTAATTATTTGACAGCCCTATCAGAAATATGAACATAAAACACATTTTAAAGAGAATAATTATACTTTTAAATGCGAAATACATGTAATTGAGGAATGAAATGGATAAATGAACACTTTTACCTTTATTAAAGACTAGCAAACACAGATGAGTGAAGGAAGGGAGAGGATGGAAAAGCCACGTGGACACCCATGATAAAACTACAATAAGCGTACTGTAAGCAAGACAGTGTACGAAAAACAAGACATATTTTCATTTTTGTTGAAAACATATACGAAAACCGGGGCGTACAAAAACCTAGGTTCCACTGTATATCGTATATCATACCCTCTGTTATCATAGAAGAATCTGGTCAGGACCCAAAGTATGAGAATAGCTGATGGCAGCCCTGTGACAAAAAATAAAATGCAGAATTTGAAACAGTACTCCCAACCAAAAGGGGGCAGCATGTTACTATTCAGTTGGGCCTCTGTCCCTACTGTAAATATAAATTAAGTTTATACATCATGGCCATTTCAATTTATACCTATGGCCATTAAACTGCATTAGTGGTCTGTAAAAATGTGTTGTCATCGCTAGCTAACTTAAGCAACTAGAGCAACTAGAGATTTGTTCTGATATTTAAACAATTTTTGAATAATCTTTTCCTGAGTCAAACACTTATCAACTTTTACAGGTAATTTTGAAGGACTATTTAACATATTTCTGGACTATAAGTCGCATCAGTCATGAAGAGGAAAAAAACATTTAAGTCGCACTGGACTAACTATAAGTTGCATTTACTGTATTTAGAAATGCATTTCACACAATTCAAGACCAAGAAAAGAAATGATCATTATTAGTCAACTACACAATAGCACACCTGGTAGGCTGAATAGGATAAATGAGCATAACAAGCCAGCAAATCTAACAAGCAAGGAAGTTACCAGTAAGCAAGTCACTGAATCCACACAGGATTAGCCTAACAGTTGTCACAAGCCTGGAGCGCCTTCTCGCAGCTGTCGACGGTAATGTCCAATCCTTAGTTCATGCCAGTCAGTGTGACTTGATATTTAAAAACATGTTAAATTATATATTTTGCAGGACCAGCCAAACTATGAAAAAAGTGCGACTGATAGTCCGGAAAATACGGTAAACATCTTAACGGTCATACAAGTGTAAAAATAAGTTAACCACTGTTAATAGTAAAATGTAAAAAGCAATAAAATGTTATACCTTAACTGTGACAACAAGATGACAAGGCACACAGTCAAACTAGTGCCGTAATGTAAAAAAAAAAAAAAGTGTAATTTTTGCCTTAGTCTTTGGACTCAAAATCAGTGGTCAAATTTCTAATTATTAGAATTTGTACCATACTGTACATTCATTAGACAAGTGTCTCCTTAACTTTACTGAGCCAGGGCACATTTTTAATAAGAGAAAAATATCACAGCACACCACCAAACAAAAATGTATGAATGGTGGGGGCACAGGTTAATGATGTACCTTCTGCCATCTAGTGGAAGAGCATTTCATTGTTCTGCCTGTCACTATAAGTTACTGTCATAGACAGGTGAACAAAAATAAATCTGTAGTAAATAATTTTTGGACCAATTAAGTTAAATTTTTTCATTTTTGCAACACACCTGAATCTCTCAAAGCGCACCAATGTGTCGTGGCACAGTGGTTGTCACTGCTTCTTTAGCTGTGACTTCAAAGTAAAATACATTTGACAACTCTACGGGGAGCCCCATAGTCTAAAAAACAATCTTCATTCACACAGTCGTCAAGAAGTGACACCAAATTAACACCAAATACAGCATTGAGGTGGTCCTATACTCACCCCATCCAATCAAGATGTACCACCAAAAGTATTTCCTCTGGGAGACAAAGGTCAGAGCCAGGAGGGTCTGCAGATACATCCCCTCCACCAGCAGCCAGAAGTAATTGGCCAGGATGCTGAACTGGAAGAAGGCCACGGCAGATTTGCACGCCATCTGAGGAGAACAGTAGTTCATTAAAGTACTCGTTCTGACGCACAAGGTCAGCTCAATTAGCTTTTGAACTTGACAGAAAACTACTTAAAAGCATAACGCAATAGCTGATGTGTGATGTCTCACGGTGGACATGGAACAGTGGTCCAGTGTCTCATCAGCAAACAGCACCGTGTCTTTGATGAAGACAGCACTGGCTCTCAGGATGAAAGAGGAGAACAGGTTGATGTGGATGTAGTTCCTGGTGCAGCGGAACTTCCTGGATGCATGAAAATGGCCAATGAGCAATGATGCTCCTTCAAAATCAGCTATTTGAACCACTATGCTGCCAATGTCAGATTCCTAGTCCGTGTACCAAGTCTATGAGCTACTTTTAATTCTGTTTTGCATTTTCTAATGATGGTCCCTGTGCGTGTGGATTTTCTCCGGGTACTCCGGCTTCCTCCCACACACAAAAAACATGCATGTTGGATTAATTGGCGATTCTAAATTGTGCATAGGTATGAATGTGAGTGTGAATGGTTATTTGTCTATACAGTATGTGCCCTGCCATTGGCTGGCGACCAGTCCAGGCTGTACCCTGCCTCTCGCCCAACGTCAGCTGGAATAGGCTCTAGCATACCCCGCGACCGTAACGAGGACAAACTGCAGAGAAAATGGATAGATGGAGGAAGTGACGTTGGGGGGTTCAGAGTTGAGTTTTTTGTTGTTACATGTGGGTTACGGCCGCAACAGTAGCCCGTGTTAGGGATTATTGTGCTTATTGTGGGATCATTCAAATCTGCAATACTGACACCAAGTGACCAGTGTATATCATCACAACATCTTTGAATAAGTCTTCTGAATGCCTTTATATACAGTATAATTGCATTTTACTTCATTTAGCCATTTTTTATGCTTGAAAATGCTTAATTTAGGAAAAAAATACATACCATTTGCTTAAATATGTATTTTCTTTTACTTACGATAGGCCATATTCAACCACGAAACAGTATGTTTTATTAATATATTTTTGAAAAACCATGATGAATTCGAAGCACGAAGTGGTGAGGGATTACTGCAGCCGTGCTCACACTTTTTCAGCCTGCGAGGTACTTTTAAAATGTCCACGTCCCAAAGATCTACCTCCTACTATCAATATAGAAAATATATATATTTACTATATTTATTAAAAATATCTGAGTACGTATTTATGTACGTTATACATGTATATCAGGTATGCACACACTTTCAGCATGCAAGTTACAAGTCAAAAGATCGACTTCTTTCTAGCAAAAAAATACGTATATAAAATCTAACTGGTAAATTTTGAAATATTGTAAATATTAATGATTCATATTTCACATTCACATTTTCAAAGTTGACAGGTAATCAAAGTACAGTCAAACCTGTCTTAGCGGCCACCTTTATAGAACGGCCACCTGCCTATAGCAGCCACTGAAAAATCCCCCGCAGCAAATTTACATGTTATAGACCCTGTGTATAGCAGTCACCTGTCCAACGCGGCCAGCGGCCACACATTTTGTCTCCCTTGGTCAATATCTGACTGCATATAGCGGCCAAATTACCAACTCAAGTAGAAGCTTGTGTAGACTTTAATTACTGAGTCCTAGCTCAGTCACAATCATTCACAAGATCCACACAAACTGTCAGTTGTTCCACATAAAAAAGCCGTGTTCTTTTGAGCTTGCTATTTCCTGGTCAAACATGTAACTTTAAGAGCATTTGCACCAAAACATTACCGCAAAGTAGACTGGGAACAGGACGTGCTCCCAGCGACGCTACAATAAAAAAAAAAACATATGCTAGCATGCATGCGGCAGCGGGAGCAAAACTGAGTTCGGTTGTACTTAACTGAAGTATTTTAGAATGTACTCACGTTATTTTTCATCAATCCTCATCCACAAATCCATCAAAGTCCTCATCTTCTGTATTTGACACAAACAAAGCCGTCTTCTTTTCCGTTCGCTACTAGTCTGTTAACTTGTCAGTGTTATTCAGCTCCGAAGCAAAGAAGGAAACTTCTCCTGTTGCTTCTGCCAACTTTATTTATTGAACGCGGTCACCAGACAGCAGCTCAGAACACACACACATCTCTCAGCATCGTCTCTCCTTCCTGCTTGCCCACAAGGCAAAGGTTAAACAAGCCCCACTACATAGCTGTCCAGCCAATGCCTGTAACAAGTGACACCGTTTATTTCCTGGTGTGCACTGGTCAATACTGTAATGCCGCTTGTTGTGGGGAAGGAGAGACTCACGTCGCCGATGCACTTTAATGGCTTTATTAACAGCGGAGAACACTGCAGGACTTTACATCCACGCCAACATAAACACACTTCCCAACTCTCTCGAAACTCACAGCTCGCACTGAGCCTAGCTCTCCTGCTCGGGACGCCCACCGTCACTTCCCGTCACTTCCTGATGAACTAAAGCTGTAATGACATTCTGCCGTATAAAAAGTAAAATTTAAAAAACAAGCGTAAGACATTACTAGCACAGCTTTGTTCTGTGGGTCGTGGATATATTCTATCAGTTATTATTAAGCCTCTAGCTTCCTTTTAGTAAGTAAAAACCTTGGCTATGATTGCACTACATTGTCATGTACAGTAGACCTACAAAGTACACTTGGAAGAACAAGAGGTGAATAAATGTATTGCAACTGATGTGAAACTGATGAGGGGTAGGATTAAATAAGCTTTGCTTCTTCCTACTCCTTTTTGGACATGCAAAATTGTGAATTGTACTATGTAGGTTTAATGGTACGGGCACATCACAAGATTAGATGGACTTATGAAAATCATACTGCAAGGAAATGTCGAAGGAAAGAGAAAGAGAGAGACGGTTCGATGGTCCTTGAACGCACCATCTAACTTTCTCCCACGGTGCACAGATAGACTACTATACTGTATTTTCCCTTTTTTCTGTCACCTCACATTTGGTTTCAAATGCTGATACTATGTGGGAATGCATAAAGATAAAATTTGATGATGTTATTGAGTGCTAATATGAATATTTGTTTGTTGGATTTGTGCACAGCCTCAAGTTAATTGTTAGCAAACAGCGATGGAGAATCTTCTCTTTGCAAAACAAACTCCAGGCTTGTACTGGTAGACAGTGCCTCTGTATTCATTGAGTGCTTTTAATTTGATGTTGTTCCTGTTTTAGTTTTACACAATACATAATATATGATGAATAAATACAAAACAATTGTATCACTATAATGTACACATTGCTACCATTTACAGCATATCTATTCTCATCCTCAGTCACGGTAAACTACTGTGAATGCCCAACAATCCTTTCGACGGCATCCCAGGCTCTCGCATTGTTAAAGATCTTATCGATCCAGGAGGCCTTTACCGTAACCTCTAACTGTAGCTCTCGCTTGTCAATCCGGATATCCGGTCGCATCGGTTTATCATTCACAACCCTATTCTAAAGTTTGTATCGCACAATACTAAATGAAGAACTAAAACAAAGTCTAACAGATTTAAGCAATTTTAAAAATATATTTTCAAATCACAAAACTAAACTAAAGCATTTTTTTAATTATAATCAAGCTTTATGGCAGGGTGTCCAAACTTACCAGTACTGTATACTGTATATAAATATTGAAGGAGGAATTGAAGGCCACTTTGATACATTTTGTACATTATAAATGCTAAAAGCAATCCAATGTAAGTCAATACTGTATATAAGCTATCCAACAAAAACATCAAACTATTAGCTTTGTGTTATAGGCAACAAAACAAATTAGTGCAAGATCTAATAATATATCTCATTAATAATGAATTAATTGTATTTTTTAGAAGATGGTGAGTTTCAATAAAATCAAGCTACAGGTCGAAAATGACCCCTGGTCCGCTGGTTTATGGGTTCAGGTTAGATCAGCTCATGTTACATCAATATATCTTAATTTGTCACGTAAATAACTATATAAATACAATTTTTGGTGCATAACTTTCCCCAATCATAGAAAATGTCTTTGTTGGGTGACAATGTCGCATTTTTTTGGTGGTTGTTTTTTTTACCTGAATGCTGTGAACACCACAATGGCTGTGATGAGGGAAATGAGGGAGGTGGCATAGCCTACAGTGTAGACTTGTCTGAAGGTGTAGAGGTAACTGGTCTGCAGGCAGAGAGAAAGACAATGTGAGTAAGCTCGCCTGAAAAAGGCCTTAATTGTAACTGAGTGCTGACAGCGCAAACGTAGCTGCATGAGTTGGCACCTCTGATTCCGGCTCACTGTCGTCACTGAAAGCACAGACGTCCTCATAGGGCGGATAAATGTCTGACCAACCGTCTGCTGTACAATTCCTGTAAACATAACCTGTACACACAAAGAGGGCACCCACAATTTCAACGAGACAAAATAGTTGAACTAAGTCCTTCTAATCTGCCTTCACTTGACAGATTGCATCGTAAAAGTTAGTGAGGGTGTGCATTGGTGCAGTACAGACCATAATCTTCAATCATTATTGACGACTTTGAAACCAACCTTGGCTACTAGAGAAATGCTGAAAGACGTCGGAGCACGACACATTGACCACCTGACCCGCATCGGCTCTCAGCCAGCATCCGATCTCGTCCCATTCCGTTTTACACCCTGGAAGCACCAGAAAGCCTTTCATTCATGACAACAAACAAATTAAGCTGAGTACTCAAGTTGTTATGGTTTTGTTGTACTAATGCTGCTGGAAAATGCCATGAATTGCCTGCTGTTACTGTATATTCTGACACACATACTGTATGTAGCTTTCTACGATTCACATTCAGTCCGGTCAGATGAAATGATAGTCTCTCAACCTCAAAGTGTGCTTTCTGTACTTTCATTACCCCCTCCAAGGAGGTCTGTTTGTTAATGAGCAGTATTATACAAAAAGCACTTTAAAATCTATTACATTTTGTCTGGTGCAGAGAATATTTTTGTATTTTATTGTATTATATTATTAAATTATTAGATATTTTTTCCTAGCAGTATTTGTGCTTTATTTTGTTTTTTGGGATTCATCTACATTATCCTTAATTTTTGAGTGGATATCTGTGTTTTCTTTTACTACATTATAGCATTGTATTTGTTTTCTTAGATAATTTTTTTTCTTGCACTATTTGTCTTTTAATTAATTTGTTTTAGATTCGTCTACATTTTCCTTAATTTTTGAGTGAATATTTTTACATTTATTTTTTATTTAGAATTTTTTATTTACTTGTTACTTGTTTACATTTCCCCCCCAATTTTTTTTGTGACTTTTTTTCCTTGCAATGTCTGCAGTAACATTATTTTCATTTGTTCTGGGTTTTTCTATATTTTTCTTCATTTTTAAGTGAATACAAATTTTTTTTTTCTTACGGTATTTGGTAACAGGAACATAATTTTGTTAACTACAACTATTTGTCTTGATATATAGAAATAGCTCCATATACAGTATGTAAGAACCCTCTTTCCCAAAAGGATATTTTTATGAAAATTCTCTTCATAAATCTTAATGATTCATCAAACAACCTGACAGTTTCCTTCCCACAAGCCATATAATGACAAAGTGAGTTCCCCTTCCTCTATTTTGTGCTAAAAGTGAATTGTCAGGCTTTTGCATTATGTCACATCTGGCAAGATTTTCCACCAACTGTCCCACATTTCAAAGACTGTCTTATACAAGACTCTCACCGAGGTCACGGCCATCCAAGGAGACAAGGTGCCGGTAAACATAGACCTTTGAGAGCAGAACCTCAAAACAATCAGAGGGGCTGTATTTGCATCAATAGAAATGATGTCATCCAAAATAAATGTCATATATAGGTTTACTGCAGAAGACAGCTGCCGTGAAAAAACTCGACAATGCTGAAGGCAGGAATGGTTTTATTCAAATAAAAACACAGTATGTTCAGTCATGAGGAAACATCCCCTCTGAAACACAATGTGGGGATTCTCTTTCTATATCAAAAAAAGAACACTTGATTTTAAGACCGGGGTGTCCAAAGTATGGCCCGAGGGCTGTTTGAAGCCTGCAGTTCATTTTTTATTGGCCAGTGGTGCATTGTAGAAATAGCATTAAGCAACCAAACATTGAACAAAGCTTGTACACAGCTTACCATTTAATATTATTTAATATTTTATTCATTAGGGCTGCATGGAAGGGCATCCGGTGTTTTAAAAAATAAAAAAAAAATTAAAAAGCTTTGCCTAATTAAACATGCAATTGACTCACTATAGTGACGTATGACTCTAAAAGTAACAAATAATTAATCATCTTCATATTTATGGATTTTTAAAATTGTCGTTTCACTATTAATTTAATTACTCCAATTAAAATAATTGTTGTATTATTTTAAAAAAAACAGTTGATCTCACTCTTGCATTGGATGTCATTAGATTACATGCCTAATTTTGTGACCATATAGACAACAGATTATTTAAACCTATCTGGAGAGCACACCAAATGGAGCCAAAAACACATCAACGCTTGAAGACATTTTTACAGAGCGCATGTCTAATAATAATGGCTGCATCCCATTTCAGATCATTAGGATGGTTCACTGGCTTAGTGGGTCACTAAAATGCAAAAGTTGTTACTGCGGTAGTCATAAATGATACTGGTGTATTTGTCCTGTTATCTGCGGCAAACTTGAAATTAGTTGAGAAGTGCATGTGGGTGGTCCACTTTAATCGCGCCGGACAATAAACACTTCACTTAAATGCATCTAGTTGAGTTAAAAACTAAACGGAGACTCAGTGATTTGACACCAGCTACTTAAAGCAGGGATCACTAAAGGGGGAGTCCGAATCCAGATGCCATCCAATACGAACCTGGACCTCCATCCATCCATTTCCTATGCTGTTTATCCTCACAGGTATGCTGAAGCCTATTCCAGCTGACTTCGGGCAAGAGGCGGGGTACACCCTGGACTGGTCGCCAGTCAATCGCAGGGCACATAAAGACAATCAATCATTCACACTCACATCATATTTATGGACAATTTAGAGTCGCCAATTAACCTAACATGCATGTTTTTGGCAAGTAGCAGGAAACCAGAGTACCCGGAGAAAATCCACGCACGGGGAGAACATGCAAACTCCACCCAGTGATGCCCAACGGAGATTCTCATCCAGATCTTCCCAATCCCCTGACTGTGTGGCCAGTCAATATATTATTTAAGTATTTAAGTTTGGACAAGATGCTTCTATTTTGACCAGCACATCTTGTTTAGACTTTACGGTACTGGTAATTGTACCACACGAATCAGACAGGAAGTGGTAACATCTGGAGTTGTGGTGGGTGTTAATGGAGGACATTGGCATTATGTTTTGCCTGTTTTGTGGCACACACTTCAGCTGCTTGAGGCGATTTTGTTGCACGTGGCCCGTTGTTGGAGTTGTTAAATGATACTTACTAGACGGAAGGAACTGATGTACTACAGGAGTCCATCAAATATTTTAATGAGGGTTTTACAGGGGTACAATCCCCTTGCGGGTGGTCTAATTGTAATTTGTTTTGCTTTTTGTTAACATGTTTTCCACTTCTTGGCCACCGAAAGCAACTTTCTCAAATCACAGAACACACTTCCAGCCTTCAAAATAAAAGTGTATTCACACTCAAGCCTCATTCGGACCCAGTCATTTACCTGTCAGTGTGTCAGAAAGGGTGATGGAAGAAAGTTGTGTGATAAATAAAACAAGTAGTCCTACTAGACTGTGAGAGGTGCTGGCCAAGATAAAATATTAAAATTATTTTATTTTGATACAGTGATGGCCAATTTGAAATTAACACACCAAGAATGAAGTTTATTTGTAGTTCTAAACATAATTAAGGTGTTTTTATTCACTTTTGAACAATCCTGAGGGAATCGGAATGTTAGTCCCAGTTCCCATCGATGCTTGAGACTCGATGCCTAACCCTATCAAATGAGATTTCTTTTGAGGTGACAATACAAAAAAGAAGTATTCATCCCTGTCAGGTTGTGGAGTAAAAACCCAATTTGGGACTCCTGCTTTAGGAGGTTTCAAGTCAGCAAATGTTTAGCATTAGCTTCAAGCAGCACTATTATATGATGGAACATTTGTCCTCAATGACACAAAAAGAACCATCCTGCAAGAAAAAAACTTTGAAGACTGACATCTTTCTGTTAAGGCGACTCACAAGAGGGAAGTGGGAGAAGTCATATGTCATTTGCCCCTATGAATCCAACAATCGGGAGCTCAGGTGATTTCCTTTCACAAAGTTTATTTTCTTTCCACTGAGCTCTGCTGTATTGCTTTGACCTTTATGGAAAGGCTTTAAAGGACATCTTTTGCACTTGAATGTCACCTCATTTAGGATCAGCAGCACTCTTGGGAACGGCTTTGGATGCTTCCAGATCCTTGACCTTGCTGATGACTCTTGATGGCACATTTGCAGTAATGTTATTGTGCAACCAAAAATTATAAATGCCAATGTTTTAAGAGCATGAAATAGCATTAGCATTACTCACAAGCTGGTGCTTTGTTATGGATATTGGGGTTTTTTTCCATTCCAAAAAGTTATAGTGGAACCTCAGCATATTTTTCAAATTATGCAAATATTTTAACTGTTAGCTTGTAATATGGCTCTTTACAATATGTTGTGTTATTAATACAGTCATCCCTCACCACATTGTGGTTAAAATTTCACGATGTCACCATATTACGTTTTTTTAAAATAAATTAATCAATAAATTATCACAGCGGTGATACGGTGGTTGAATACAGTCTATTATTAGTTTTAAAAAAACATATATACATATATTTAAGCAAATCTTAAGTATTCTTGGTCTTAATTAAGCATTTTCAAAGATAAAAAACAAAGAAACTTGCAAGTATCAGCATTTTGATAAAGAAGTTGAGAAAGAAATAACTCACAGCACAGTTCACCACTTTACAAAGGACAGCTTTCTTGAAAAAATAATACGGTAATTTAAAAAAACAGGCTTCACTACACGTCTTTTAAATAATCAATTTTGGGCAACACACCTTGAAGACTACTGATACTTTAGAATTATTGACAAATTGCATGATATGGCACCCTTCGTTAAATGGTTCCAGACCAGACCATAAGTGAATTTCCCACGAAGTAGGATTCCTTATTTATAAATCAAGACATGAAATAACACCCCATAGTCACCTTTAAACTTGTATTACCCAATATAGTAGACATAATCAGAGAAAATAAGACATTTACAACATAAATAATGCTGGTGTGTGTTGCAATAAATGTGTTCGGGGCGTGTGGGTGACAGGAAGTGACGTTGGAGGTTCAGAGTTGAGTTTTAGCTTGGCGTGG
This sequence comes from Dunckerocampus dactyliophorus, assembly GCF_027744805.1. Classification (NCBI taxonomy): domain Eukaryota; kingdom Metazoa; phylum Chordata; class Actinopteri; order Syngnathiformes; family Syngnathidae; genus Dunckerocampus; species Dunckerocampus dactyliophorus. Next base: position 22,122,644 of record NC_072820.1, on the reverse strand, counting down.
ATTATGGCTAAGACAGTAGCTCGTGTTATTATTATGATTATTAGTACGATGATTATTATGTTATGATTGTGCCTGTTTTGATACTGTATAATTCAAACCTGCAATAAAAGCCTGTTCTTCCTGCAATCAAGTCTGATCCTTGTGTGCCTCACCAAACATTACAGGAACAATACTGACATCTAATGGCCAGTGTAGAATACTACATAGCATCATGTTTTAAAATGTGTCTTCTGAATGACACATTTCTACACTGCTCAAAAAAATTAGAGGAACACTTCGAAAACACATCAGATCTAAACTGGGGGGAAAATGATCTTGAATATCTTTCCTGATAATAAGTGGGTGATGTATTAGTAACAAAATGATGCCACATAATTTGATAGAAATGAAAATGATCACCCTATAGAGGGGGGAAATCAAAGACACCCCAAAAATGAAAGTGAAAAAATGATGCAGCACACTGGTCCATTTTGCCAAAATGTCATTGTAGCAACTCAAAATGATTCTCAATAGTTTGTGTGGCCCCCACGTGCTTGTACGCATGCCTGACAACGTCGGGGACTACGGATGGTGTCCTGGGGGATCTCCTCCCAGATCTGGACCAGGGCATCACTGCGGTAGCTGGACGCATGGAGGAGATTCCAGGAGACAGGTAGTTACTCCAGGAGAGCTGGACAGGGCCGTAGAAGGTCCTTCAACCCTAAGCAGGATCGGTATCTGCTCCTTTGTGCAAGGAGGAACAGGATGAGCACTGCCAGAGCCCTACAAAATGACCTCCAGCGGGCCACTGGTGTGAATGTTTCTGACCAAACAATCAGAAACAGGCTCCATGAGGGTGGCCTGAGGGCCCGACGTCCTGTAGTGGGCCCTGTGCTCACTGCCCAGCACCGTAGAGGTCGATTGGCATTTGCCATAGACCACCAGAATTGGCAACTACACCACTGGTGCCCTGTGCTCTTCGCTGATGAGAGCAAGTTCAACCTGAGCACATGCGACAGACGTGGAAGGGTCTGGAGATGCCGTGGAGAACGTTATGCTGCCTGCAACATCATTCAGCATGACCGATTTGGTGGTGGGTCAGTGATGGTCTGGGGAGGCATATCCCTGGAAGGATGTACAGACCTCTACAGGTTAGATAACGGCACCCTGACTGCTATTAGGTATCGGGATAAAATCCTTGGACCCATTGTCAAAAGCTACGCTGGTGCAGTGGGACCTGGGTTCCTCCTGGTCCACAAAAATGCCCGACCTCATGTGGCTAGTGTATGCAGGTAGTTCCTGGAGGATGAAAGAATTGATACCATTGACTGGCCCCCACGTTCACCTGACCTAAACCCAATAGAACACCTCTGGGACATTATGTTTAGGTACATCCGGCGCCGCCAGGTTGCTCCTCAGACTGTCCAGGAGCTCATTGATGCCCTGGTCCAGATCTGGGAGGAGATCCCCCAGGACACCATCCGTAGTCTCATTAGGAACATGCCTCAACGTTGTCAGGCATGCGTACAAGCACGTGGGGGGCACACAATCTTTTGAGAATCATTTTGAGTTGCTACAATGACATTTTAGCAAAATGGACCAGTCTGCTGCATCATTTTTTCACTTTCATTTTTGGGGTGTCTTTGATTTCCCCCCTCTATAGGGTGATCATTTTCATTTCTATCAAATTATGTGGCATCATTTTCTTACTAATACATCACCCACTTATTATCAGGAAAGATATTCAAGATCATTTTCCCCCCAGTTTAGATCTGATGTGTTTTTGAAGTGTTCCTCTAATTTTTTTGAGCAGTATATTTTAGTTAATTTCTATTAACTATTATAGTTAATAGAAATTCTATTTTTATTTCTATTTTAGTTAATTTAGCCATTTTTATGCATGAAAATAATGAATTTAGGCAAAGAAAAATGTCAAATTTGCTTAAATATTAATATTTTTTTACTAATAACAGAACATTTTAAAACCCAAAACAGCATGATTTCTTAATATATTTTTGAAAAACTGTGATAGAGTGAAGCTGCGAAATTTCGAACTGCATTGTGGCGAGGGAGATCGGTATTACAGTACTGGTAAGTACATTTTTTTTTTCCCCCAAAAGGTGAAATTTCTGCTCTGTGTACTTGGCATCACACAGATGGATGCACAAGCATACTCACTTGGACAGCAAACGTCATCAGAAGACATTTATCTGCATAATGAGCAGCGGACGGAAATGTGCAAGCCTTGTGTGCTCATTTAGATCAAATTAGTGGCCAAAATGTTAAAGTTCATTGCCCTTGTGGAGGGGATTCAACGCTGTACGATGAAGTGGAGACAAAAGGGCATTGTGACATCCTCTGGGGGGGGGGTCACCACTGTCATATTTAGCTTACGTTTGAGTGTGACCGGTGTGAGGTGAGTGGCAGAACAGTAGCATCATTCCAGAAAGTCCAACTCAAACCGGAACGAACTCTAACCAAATTAATTTTTCCCACAAGAAATAATGTAAATTCAATTCATCCGCTCCGGAAAGCCAAAAATGTTAACACAAAACACATGCATAAAACAATTGATCAATGATGATGACGAGCAGCGAGGGAGGAGAAGCGAGATCCAGCTGGATGACATGTTTGTGTTTTGCTTCGGGTTATTTCTTTAATTCAATAATGTTTCTCACCTTCTTCATCAAAATGCTGGCATTTACAACTTTCTTTGGCTCCATTTTGGATTATTTTGCAGCATTGATCAATAAGTAAAGCGCAGACTTGTGGCGTAACTGTGTTGGTTAGCAAAGAACTGCAAAGTTAACCTCTGATGACATCATGGCTGGGGGGCTGAGGCGGGAGGGACAATGACTTCCGGTTCCGGTTTCCATGCTAACACAATGCTAACGCTGTGTTAGTTTTGTGATTAAAAAAAAAAAATCCGAACACAATTACACAACGTAGTCTCTGCTTTTCTTGTTGATCACAGCTGCAAAATAACCCAAAATGGAGGCAAAGAAGGTTGCAAGTGCCACCTTTTTAATAAAGAAGGTGAGAGACAAGCAAAGAATTCCAGAGTCAACCGCTGGTGACATCATAGACGAGCAAAAGAGCTGACTTCTGGTTCCTGTTTCCATGTATTAGAAAGCAAATAGGCTGTTCACAAGGATGTTTTGTGATAAATATGCATTAAGAACAAAGTTGGACTCACAAAGTGTATTAATAACATGAAAAGATGCGCCCCATATTGTACGTTAAACGGAAAATGTACGCAAACTGAGGCAATGTTTTTGCGTAAATTTTCAACATAAAGCGAAAAATACGCTAACCGAGGTTCCACTGTAAATGTCAATGTCCATCAGGGGGTTGGATGTGTCTATAATCTGCCAGTTTTTTTATGGTCATTTTCAACATCATATAAGATTATTTTAGCAACGCAAAATACATATGTGCACTACTTTCTTTTAAGGTGATAGCCAAATTGCCTGTTGTTTCATAACTACCTTTTGTCAAACCCTAAATGAGATCCCACACAGCTAAACTACATTGCACATCATCATCTCTTGCCCTCATAAAAACATCTTGCATTCTGCCATGGTTTGTCACAAGTTGTGTGTGAATGTGTTTCCATGCCAGCCGGCATCATCAGCTGAAGAAAAACTCACCGCTGTGCTCCGTCTGGTTTTGAACTTCCCTCGTCCTTGCTAGCCTGCAAGTCTCGCGGGCCCTCAGGTGCTGAGCAATGATGGCGCAGTCTGGATGAATGGCCTCAGTCTGAAAATATGATGCAACAACACCATCGGCTATGAGGTACAACAAGACACGCACAACAACACAAATACTTTAGGTGGAAGTGTGGTGGTTTTTTTATGTTGTGTTAGTTCAAACGGACCTGCAACAACAACTGAAAACTGTAGAACCGTCCCTCGACACTTCGAGGCTCAAATTTTGTGGCTTCATTTTATCACGGTTTTCAAAAAAAAAAAAAAATTAATCAATCATGCTGTGCTAGTTGAATACGGTCTATTATTAGTAAAAAATAAATAAATAAATGCATATTGAAGCAAATTTTACATATATATATATATTTTTGTTTTTTTATTAATTATTAATTTTCAAGCATAAAAATGGTAAAATGAACTAAACGACAAATACAGTTTAAGGCATTCAGAAGACACATTCAAAGACACTGTGAATGATATGTAATATTCCACACTGGCAACTAGGTGTCAGTAATTTTACTGTAATGTTCAACGAGACACACAAACACCAGACGTGATAGCCGGAACAACAGGCTTTTATTGCATGTTTGAATTACTTCACAACAGACACAATAATCCCTAATAAAATCCCTATTAAACTACTGTTTATTAGGGCTAGTGCTGCATTACTAAACCACGCCAAGCTAAAACTCAGCTAAAACTCAAACCCTCAATGTCAGTTCTTGCCCAGAACACATTTATAGCGACACACACGAACAAGAGTCATATTTATGTCTTAAAAGGCTTATTTACTCTTATGTTTACTATGTTTGGTAATACGAGTATAAAGGTGATTATAGGAGTATTATTTCATGTCTAGAGAGCTCTAATAATGTTAAAAAAAAACATATTTAGAAAGTTGTAAACAGATTTTCTATGCTCTAACTATTTCATCGGAATCAACAAGGGATTACCATAATAAGCATGCCAGGCCAGTAGTGGTCGTTGTAGCAGTGTTGTGAATATACACTGTATCAACACTGCAACAGAGCAACAGTACTTACATATTTTTGTTTTTGTCGTAGACACTTTTTCAAATATACATACCGGTACCACTGTAAACAAACCATAACATAAAATACTTATGTGTGGCTTTCTATGTGTTATACTATAAATGCTCCAATTAACAACGGTATCAAAGTCACTGATAGTCACCAGGTGGGTGAGCAAATAATAAAGCAAATAATAAAGCAAATAATCGGGCCCTATTTTTCATAGAAATGAATGTAATTATTTTCGTGGGAGGCATCCTGACTAGATGCCCAAGCGACTTCATTTGGCTCCTCTCAATGAGGAGGAGCAGCAGTTCTACTCCGAGTTTCTACGGGATGACAGTGCCTCTCACCTTATCTCTAAGGGAGAGCCCAGCCACCCTACGGAGAAAACTCATTTCAGCCACTTGCACCCACGGTCTTGTCCTTTCGGTAACTACCCAAAGCTCATGACCATAGGTGAGAGTCGGGACGTAGATTGGCCAGTAAATTGAGAGTTTTGCCTTTCGGCTGAGCGCCCTCTTCACCACAACGAACCGATGCAGAGTTCGCATCACTGCATATGCCACACCAATTCACCTGTCGATTTTGCGTTCCATCCTTCCCTCACTCGTGAACAAGACCCCGCGGTACTTAAACTCCTTCACTTGGGGCAGAATCTCATCCCTGACCCGGAGATGGCACTCCACCCTTTTCCGGGAAAGAACCATGGACTTTGACTTGGAAGTACTGATCCTCACCCCGGCCGTTTCACACTCAGCTGCGAACCAACCCTGTGAGAGTTGAAGGTAACGGCTCGATGAATCCTGCAGGGTTCAGATTGCAGGTTCAGATTGGGGGGCAGTTCCTCCCAATCACCTCTCTCCGGGTCTCACTGTCACTGCCAACGTGAGGAAGTCCCCCAGCAGGAATCCCCCGAGGAAGCACTCTACAGTACTCCCTTTAGGGACTCCAAAACGTATCATGAACTGCTGTTTGGCGCATAAGCGCAAACAACAATCCAACATACAGGCCACGAGCCAGTGTGCAACAAGAATTGCCACCCCTACCCGTCGCCTCTCACTGCCGGCAGCGTCAAAGTGGAATCAAGTCCAGCCCCTCTCGAGAGGACTGGTTCCAGAGCCCTTGCTATGCATTGAGATGAGTCCGACTATATATCGAAACTTCTCCACCTCATGCACCAGCTCAGGCTCCTACCCCACTAGAGAGGTGACGTTCCACGCGCCAAGAACGTCAGTCTGCATCCGAGGATTGGACTGCCAAGGACCCTGCTTTCGCCTGCCACCCAGCTCACTCTGCACCTGACCCCTTTGGCTTCTTCCATGAGTGGCGAGCTCATTGGAGGGGGTATCCACGTTGTCTCTTCAGGCTGTGTCTGGCCAGGCCCCGTGGGTGTAGGCCCGACCACCAGGTGCTCACCATCGTGCCCCACCTCCAGGCCTGGCTGAAAGGGGGGCCCCGGTGACCCACATCCGGGCAAGGGAAAACTTAGTCCAATGATTCTCTTCATAGGGGTCTGTTGAGCCACTCTTTGTCAGGTCCCTCACCTAGGACTTGTTTGTCATGGGTGACCCGACCAGGGCCTTAAAAGTCCTCCGACAGTTTAGCTCCTAGGATCATCGGGACACGCAAACTCCTTCACCACAATAAGGTTGTGGCTCAGCAAGGAGTACCTATATTTTTATTAGTGAAAAATAAATGTTAACATCTGCATTACTGTCCAGCTTTTGGTTAACAGTTAACAATTACAGTAATCCCTCGTTTATCTCGGTTAATGGGTTCCAGAATTGAGTGAATTTCCGTGAAGTAGGATTATTTACAAAATGAATATTTTCGTAGTTAGAGCATAGGAAACCTGTTTATGATCTTCTAAATACAGTTTTTAACATTATTAAAGCCCTCTAGACCTGAACTAAAACCACTAGAGTCACCTTTACACTTGTATTACTCAATATAGTAGACATAGTAAGCGTAAATAATCCATTTGAAATGTGTTCCCTAGAGGAGCGAAGTGGCAGGTGGACAGGAACTGGATCTTGATTTGGGTTATCGTCGCAACAGTAGATGGTGTTTTTATTGGGGATTTTTATTAGGGATTATTGTGCTTGTTCTGAGATTATTCAAACCTGCAATAAAAACCTGTTGTTTCTGTCGATCAAGTCTGGCATTTGTGTGTTTCCACGAACATTAAAGTAACATTACTGACACCAAGTGACTAGTGTAGAATATTACATATCATTCACAGCATCTTTGAATGTGTCTTGTGAATGCTTTGTATTTGTACAGTATTTTACTTCATATAGCCATTTTTATGCTTGGAACGGTTTAATTTTTTTGCATATTTTTTGACTAATAATAGGGCATATTCTACCACAAAACAGCATGATTTATTAATTAATATATTTTTGAAAAACCATGATAGAAGGAAGCTGTGAAATTTTTACTGTGATATGGCAAGGTACAACAGTATTCTTCAATCTCCAATCAGCTGGGCGATAATCGGATTGGCCCTGTTTTTTTTTTAAACGAATGACATTTAATTTCTAAGATTCCTTCCTGAGCCACCACCTTATTGTGAAGGAGGAGTTAGCGTGTCTCAATGATCCTAGGAGCTAAGTTGTCGGGGGCTTTCATGCCCCTGGTAGAGTCACCCATGACAAACAGGTCCTAGCGGAGAGACTAGACAATGACTGCCTTATCAGACCCTGATGAAAAGCAATAACATTGGACCTAGATTTCCCTCACCCGAACGCGGGTCACCAGGGCACCCCTCTGGATCCAGGCCCGGCCATGGGGGCCGGCCAGGCATAGGCCGAAGAGGTAACATGGGTCCAAGAGTAGTTTTCCTCTGCCTTTGAGTCCTGACTGTTGTTTGCGCTTAATGTGCCAAACAGCAGTTCAGAATACATTCCCTTTCTGGAGTCCTTAGAGAGAGTACTGGAGAGTGCTCCCTCAGGGGATTCCCTTGTTCTGCTGAGGGACTGTTGGCAGTGTCAGTGAGACCTGCAAAAGCATGATTGGGAGAAATGTCCCGCTTGATCTGAACCTGAGCGGTGTTATTGGACTTGCTGGTGCTTGTCACAGATTGTCCATATCAAACACCATGTTCAAGCATAAGGGTGTGCATGTGCACTTGGCACCAGGACACCCTGGGCTGCAGTTTGATTACTGACTTTGTGGTCGTGTCGTCGAACTTGCAGCCACACTTGGGTGAAGAGAGGGGCAGAGCTGTTAATCGATCACCACCTGGTGGTGAGTTGGCTCAGATGGTCGGGGAGGATGCCAGTCAGACCTGGCAGGCCCAAACGCATTGTGAGGGTCTGCTGGGAACGTCTGGCAGACTTCCCTGTTAGAAGGAGTTTCAACTCCCACCTCCGGGAGAGCTTTGACCATGTTCCGAGAAAAGCAACAGACATTGAGTCAGAGTGGGCCATGTTCCGTGCCTCCATTGTCAAAGTGGCTGATTGGAGCTGTGGCCGTAAAGTGGTCGGTGCCTGTCGTGGTGGTAATCCCACAACGTGTTGGTGGACAACAGTCGTGAGGGATGCTGTAAAGCTGAAGAAGGAGTCCGATTGGACCTTTTTAGCCCATGGGACTCCAGAGGCAGCTGACAGGTACCAGTTGGCCAAGCGGTCTGCAGCTCTGGCGGTCGATGAGGCAAGAACTGGGACATAGGAGTTTGGAGAAGCCATGGAGAACGACTTTTGGACTGCTTTGAAGAGATTCTACACCACCATCAGCCGTCTCAGAAGCAGTGCACAATCAACACGGTGTACAGTGGGGATGGTGCCCTGCTGACCTCAACTCGAGACACGTCTTCCAATGAGGAAGCAGTGCCTGGCGAGTCCGCGGTGGGCTCTCTTATCTCTGGGTCTGAGTTTGCCGAGGTGGTCAAAAAGCTCCTCAGTGGCAGGACCCTAGGGGTGGATGAGATCTGTCTGGAGTTTCTTAATGCCCTGGACGCTGTGGGCGTGTCTTGATTGACACGACTCTGCAGCATCGCGTGGGCATTGGGCGCAATGCCTCAGGATTGGCGGTGGTCCCCCTTTTTAAGAAGGGGGGCCAGAGGGTGTGTTCCAACTATTGTGGGATCACACTTCTCAGCTTTCTGATTCTGTTCATTACTTTTATGGGCAGAATTGGAGTGCCATCTCCGGGTCGGGGATGGGATCCTGCCCCAAGTGGAGGAGTTTAAGTACCTTGGGGTCTTGTTCACAAGTGAAGGAAGACTGGAACATGAGATCGATAGGTCGATTGGTGCGGCGTCTGCAGTGATGCGAACTCTGCATCGGTCCATCGTGGTGGTGAAGAGGAAGCTGAGCTGAAAGGCAAAGCTCTCAATTTACTGAACCAACCTCGGACAAGGGGAAGAAAATGGATGGATGGATAATTTCTAAGAAAAACACTGTATTACCTATATTTTATTAGTGAAAAATAAATGTTAACATTGGCATCAATCAACCAAGTTTCGGCTGATTATCGTTTATCCTTTAATGGCTAATTAAATCGACTGGCCAATTAAATCAGTCGGGCCCAAATAGAGAGATACATCACTAATAGTCCACTTGGGTTGCCAGCTTCTTGCGTATTCAAATTCTCAATTTTTATGTTAATACTGTCAATCTTAAATCTATCAAATTGAACTAATTTATCCTGCTGATTCACTCTCTGATTCGTATCTTGCCCATGACGTTGTTGGACGGCCACACAGCTTAATAACCACTAATGAGTTTCACCAGCCTAATGAGGACATTAGTCATGTCAAGCCAGCATAAGAACGATAAATATGTCTCTTTCTGTCAACTTTTCAGCAATGAGACCATAACGCACTTTGGCGACACTCTCGCTGTCAAAGAATGAAGGAGTTTGATCCAAATTGGACCATGCAGACATGCCACTACTCACCATGGGCCACAGAGAAACACACAAAATAAGAATAAATCTCTCTTGACGTCCTTTGGATAACGTTCCCTTATCCCCCATCTTGATATCCCTCACGGTCATGATGAAGACGATGATGGAGAAAATTTTGGTATATTTAAGCCTGGTGTGTACACCCCCGCTATGAAATATATACACTGTGTCAACCGAAAATAGATGAATCCCAGTCCTCCCTGCCAGATGAAAACTTGAGTGTTCACTCCCTCCCTCCCACTCTCTCTCTCCCACTCTCTCTCTCTCTCTCTCTCTCTCTCTCTCTTTCTCTCTCTCTCTCTCTCTCCCACCCACACCCTCCCTCTCAGAATCAGGTGAATGAGCATCTCAGGAGATGCTCCGGCTCATTTAAAGACACAACGACATGTGTCTCGCAGCTCATGAAAGGACAATCATACATACAGAAATAAATACTGTATATACATACATACATAGGCCTACAGAGGCGCTGTATGGGGGGGATTAGGACAAGCTGATGCCCCCCTAAAAAATTTTTTCTTGATAACCAAAATCGCGTAAGTTCTTACATGAATAGCTATAACATTGTACTGCCAAAAAACTCTTATGAGCTATTTTTGTTGTCATTGTTGTATTGGTCCAAACAAAGGTACCTTTAGTTGTATCGTGCTGAAGACACAACTTCACAATTTCATGTCAAAAAATAGCATTGAGTCAAGACAAAAGTTGTGATCGACCCACGGACCAAGTACAACCGTAGTACAAAATATATAATAACTTAAAGGTCAACAGAGTAGCTATTTACATTTTTTTGATAATTGATAATAATAATTGATAATTAGAATTGTTATTATTGATAATTGATAATATGTCCAGGGAAGAAAATCAAGTGTCATTACATGTAGGCCTCACTACACATGCCACACTACAAATTGCATGTACACAGTAATTCCCGGGAAAAATTAACATATTTTGCACTGCACCCTAATAAGGCCAAAACAAACAACCACTTTAGTAAATTCATTAAACAAATTTCACCTCCCCTTACATGTTTGTTAATCTCCAATTATGAGAAGGAAAGAAGACTCACACTCCAATTGAAGATTTACAAAATGTATTGAAAATAATTCAGAAAATAATTTCACACTCTTCAAATATCTGGGCTAGCTGTCTCTCCTCATGTCCTCCTACGGCTTCCTGACCAGAAGGAGAGAGTCGGCCTTGATCGCTAGTCCCCTCTTTTTATAATTGTTTTTCTCAGACCATCAGCGCCAAAATATCTTATCCCTTGCATTCTTTGGAGATATGTGTGTGATGACAACAGCTGAGAATTGCGTCTGAGCTGATGTGGTAGGACTCTCAGCAGTAACTTTTTCTGTACAAAATAGCACTTGCTCCCCCAGTATAGAACATCCTATCTAACTGCTGACTTCTGATTATGTGAATGCACTTTATCTTTATATGTTTCTATAGCCGACTTAAATAAATGTTCATCCATTCAGTTAACAAATTGGTAAAACAATATTTCTATAGTCTACTTGTAATAAATATTTACTCACTCAGCTAACAAGTTAATAAAACAATATTATCCTAAGGCACCATCAGATTTTAACAAAATTTAATCTGCAGATAGATATTAAAGTGAATTAATATCCTACATATCTTTTATCTTGTCTTGAAGCTCCGATCCGTGAGTTTGAAAGGCTCTGAGTTGGACTTAACTTTCGAAGCACTCGTATGACTCAATGTGGTCCAACACTATATAAAGTATAAATCCAGTATAAAGCGTGGCGATGACATCACAAGCAGACTGAATCGAGTGTAGCTTCCGAGGTGTAGGCCGTCTAGAGTCACTCTTTACAGGACAAAAACTCACAAACCTGTGCTCCTTGGAGAGGATGTGTCAGCTCCTTTTATTCAGCTGCACATGTGCCAACCACACCGTAACCCTTGGTAACCACAACGTTGCCTTTCCATGGGGCGGTATGGCTCAGGTGGTAGAGTGGTCGTCTCCCAATCTAAAGGGTGCAGGTTGGATCCTCCATCCTTCAGTGATCATGTCGCGGTATCCTTGGGCAAGATACTGAACCCCCAGTTGCTCCTGATGCTCCATCATCAGTAGGTAAATGTGTCAAAGCGCTGTGAGTGCCTTGGAGATGGAAAAGCACAATACAAATAAAAGACCATTTACATGACGTCATCCATGCTCCCCTCTCAACAGGCATGATTAATTAATGTACGCCAAATCAAAATGTTACCCGAGTAACGTTTATCATTAAAAGTGCTAAAAAACACACACATCCATATTAGGGCTGGGTGATATATTGATATTTAAAAAAATATATATTTGTATATACACTGCTCAAAAAAATTAGAGGAAAACTTCGAAAACACATCAGATCTAAACTGGGGCAAAAATGATCTTGAATATCTTTCCTGATAATGAGTGGGTGATGTATTAGTAACAAAATGATGCCACATAATTTGAAAGAAATGAAAATGATCACCCTATAGAGGGGGGAAATCAAAGACACCCCAAAAATGAAAGTGAAAAAATGATGCAGCACACTGGTCCATTTTGCCAAAATGCCATTATAGCGACTCAAAATGATTCTCAGTAGTTTGTGTGGCCCCCACGTGCTTGTACGCATGCCTGACAACGTCGGGGCATGCTCCTAATGAGACTACGGATGGTGTCCTAGGGGACAGCTTGCATAGCTTGATTGTTTTCTTTCAGTACAAGTGTGTAATCTAGGAACTCCTAATAAATAGACAAAAGACAACTTAGTTTCTTTGGATAATCTTTATTGATAGAAAAATTGCCAAAATAGTCCCCGACCACACTTAGCACTTACCCCTTGATTTAAGGAGAATTGGGACACCACTGGATTCTCGTGAATGTGCAAATCCTAGGGGTGAGGGGCAGAATTGGGATTCAGCCTAAAAACAAGCCAACATATATTAACTTTGACTGTGGAGGTCATGGAATAGGATTAAATGCTTCACAATCCCTGTGTTTGAGCACAGACATACCTTTAATATTTGGCGACCTGGTACCAGAAGATGATTTGCACTCACAAATCACTCGGCTTTACTTTCTCTGACATCATATTAATGCGCGCTATCAGCTGTCTATTGTTGTGTATGTGATCAAAATGGCTGTGACCCTCGCATCTTCATCCGCTGTGGAACGCATACATTATCAAGATGGCTGCGACATCACGGCGGATGCATCTTCATCACACACAATAGTGTGTGATGCATTTTTGTATAGCATTTTTGTCATGCAAATGTATTACTCTAACACATATTGTTTTGAGAAGCCAAACTCCATACTTAAGTAACCCCAATAACTAACTGGAACTACATTTCTCATCACCAAAATCCGACCAGAACTGGGCTCACAGGACCAACTGCGGAGTAAGTCACTGTTGATTGACTACACTGCTGATGGGGATGTCATACAACTTCATGTCAAAAAATTCAAACTATGCCTTTAAAAGGGAAGAATCATCCATACGTGTAAAGAGGTCTCAACAGCTATTCACCAGCAGGAACTATTAATAAAACGGCCAGTTGCATACTGGACACTCTGTTGAAGATGCTCTGCTCTTCCTTGCATCTACACTGAGAGGAAGTTACCATCAGCACTGCTTCTGATAAATAATTCAGACAGCTTCCACACTGACGCATGCTAATTTGATGGCGGCAGCAAGAAGATGACCTTTGTCATGTGAAGGTTTTCACCCTTTTTTCTGTTTTTCCACAGAATGCATTGCTACGGTCCTTCCTTCACGGCCACGATACTCCCAAGATTCTTTCGACTTTTAGGTAAGGAGAAGTTGTCTGTGGCATGCACATTTAAAATAAGCAGCATGTGAGACACATAGCAATCTCTTCACACATATTTATTGTAAAAAATACATATAAAAACAATTTGAGACATACAAAAGATCGGAGCTTAGAAACAGTATATTGAACAGACAAAGATGAGCCATTTTTCTTTTAACTGCATTACATATTTACAATTCAATAAATAAAACTCCATGTGTTTTTATAGAGCAGAGTCAAAGGCAGATGATCCATATGTTGGGATGCAGGGGTCACAACCTTTTGGGGGAGGGGGGGGGGGGGGGGGGTGTCTGTCTAAACCAAATTCCATCTTTGTTTGGAGCGAAGAGAATTGACACACACAAAGAGATCTTTGACTTTTGTTAGCATTGGTAAAAATCTGAGGTATTGCACCACACATCTTAGAGGGGGAGAAAATGAAATGAGCGGGCTTTGAGATTGTCCTTTACCTTTGAAAAATCGACAACCTCGCCCACTTTTATTAAAAAACACACACACATACACACACACAAACAACCCCTCTTCCTCCCACCAAGAGTACACAACATTATTAAATTATCACCACAACAAATGTAACATCTAAATGAGCCTCTGCACTCTCACTCACAGACGTTTTGGCATTTTCTTCTTCCGCCTCCGGTACAAATTGAAACATGCACAGGGCCGCCCCCTGGTTGCTAGCTCGGTCCTGACACCCCCCCCAAAATAACACTACAAAAACCTTCACCGGGCAACACACACACACAGAAGGCAAGGGAAAGCCGTTATGACAGAATACCTTAAATTAAAAAAAAGATAAGGAAAATAAGTCCTTGCCATCCCTTTAAGGCCGATCTGACATTGATGGAACCAGAAGCAGCGCCAAAGATCCTAGCTAGAACCTCGAGAACACACTAGGAACGGTTTGGGGGGGCTGTATGTAGGGTGACGTGAACTGAAGCACATTCAAAGCAGAAGGGGAGCGTGAAGCGGCGTGCTGCGTACCAATACCATAGGATGTTTTTGTTTTTTAAACTGACCTAATTCACAGTCACAGTAAACACTCACTATCCTCGTTGTCATCATCATCGTCACAGCCATCCCAAACCAGACCTGAAGCAAGCAAACAGGAAAAAAAAAAGCCTCAAGGGACAAAAAGTGCTCAAATGGGTGCAAACAGCAGCGCTAATGGAGCTAACACACTAGCAGCACTATCACCTCCACGCTGGCACAGTACCCCCTCCAGGAAAATGTGCTGAAATGTTAACACTAAACACCCAGTAACGACGCCCCCCACCCCCGACCCCATCAGACCGCCGCCCTCTAGCCGGCTGACGGGGAAAGAAGTCCCATGTGGGACAACATGTTCATTTCTTCCCCTAAAATACCCATTGAAACCACCTCGGACTCAGAGCTGAGACAATCTTTTGTCCTCTAAAAGTTCCATGTGATTCCAGGGAGAGAATATGTTGGAGGCCAACATGCCAGGGTCAAAAAGAAACAAAACAAACAAAAAAAACAACAAAAGCAGCCATTTTTGTTTGTCTTGAAATGGTCCGGACCAGGTCCAAGCCACCCGGAAGCTTCCTTTGAGGGTCTTGTGTTGTCTTCTTTATTGGTTCGCTGACATATTTCATATATATTTATATTTTTCGTATATATCTGAGAGGGAGAGAGTAAGGACGTGGTCTCCTGTGAGGGCGACAGACAAAGATGACAAAAGTGACACGTTATCACTGGTAGGAGGTGTGTCAGGTCATGCTAGAGTTGGTGTGGCCAATTGCTGCAAAAGCTGGGAATTAGCAAATATCCTAGGCAAACGCAAGTAATAAATATGAACAAAAAGACAAGACAGTCATGATACGCTTGTCCAGTGAAACCCGTTAAAGTCGACATACCCTGGATTGGCCGACTCACGTATAAAGCGGTTGACGACATAACCAAAATCAAAAACTAGCCATCGCTTGTACATTTATTTGTGAGTTTGGCCAGAGACAGCAAAGAATAGGCGCCAATAAAGGATTTTTGTTTGTTGACGTGTGCATATTTTCATTTTGATTCTTGTGTTTTCATATATTTTATACAATTATCTAACAGAGCTGCTACTACTTTGGTTGTACGTCTTCACTACAATGACAAAGCTTTTGTGCATGCGCAAATCTTTCTTCCGGTGGCTAACAATGTAAAAAATAAATAAAATAAATGGATGTAGAACCCAGGTTAGGTATTTTGAAGCTTACTTTGCACTGAACAGGGAGTCACTGTGTGCATGTTCTAATGCTGCATAACTAAACAGTAGTTATGTTTACAACTGCAACACTTAATCAATGAATCTATAAATTGATTACCCAATTAATTAAGTATTTTGGTATTCGATTAAGGGCCGCACGGTGGTGTAGTGGTTAGCACGTTGGCCAACACAGTAACAGTCTGGAGATCGGGAAGACCTGGGTTCGACTCTCCCTTGGGCATTTCTGTGTGGAGTTTGCATGTTCTCCCCGTGTGCGCGTGGGTTTTCTCCGGGTACTCCGATTTCCTCCCACATTCCAAAAACATGCGGGTGAGGTTAATTGGTGACTCTAAATTGTCCGTAGGTATGAATGTGAGTGTGAATGGTTGTTTGTCTATATGTGCCCTGCGATTGGCTGACGACCAGTCCAGGGTGTACCCCGCCTGTCGCCCGAAGTCAGCTGGGAAAGGCTCCAGCATGCCCCCGCGACCCTAATGAGGAGAAGCGGTATAGAAAATGGATGGATGGATGGGTATTCGATTAATCTTTTTATTTAAAATGTAAATATCCTCTGATTTAAGCCTTTTAAATATGAATATTTTTTCAATTTTTTTAGTCATGCATGAAAGCAGACCTATTATCTTTGTGTTTTAGGCAAAACAAGATATTCACACACGCCAGCTTTGACTTTGGAAAACAGTGAAAACAAATTTTTGCTTCTTTTCTTGCTGTGGACAAAACCACTAAATGTTTGTGTTTGGTTCATACTGATTTAGTTCATCTAGGGCTAAAGATTACAGTTGTCCCTTGTTTATAGCGGTTAATTGGTTCCTGACCCAACCGCTATAAATGAATTTACACAATATAGGATTCAATGTTAATAAATGGAATATTTTTGTAGTTAAAGCATAGAAAATCTGTTTTAACATTATTAGAGCCCTGTAGACATGAAATTACATGCCTATAGTCACCTTACATTGTTGTTATTCATTGTTTACAACACATTGCGCAACTCATGCTGCAGGGTCTCGAGACGGCCGCTAGCTAGCGACCTAACCAGTTAGCCTCAAAGGTATTTTTTCTAAACTTAAGAAGCTAAAAAAAAAAAACTTACCACTTCCACACAATGTGGAGCGCCATTTATCACTTATTATTATTATTAGAACAGTTTGACTCTGGGACAGATTAATTTTATGTTCATTATTTCCTACGGGAAAAATACACACCAAATCAGAGCAACTTTTGTTTCATGTTAAATCTTTCATAGAAAAATCTCAAGTCAGAACTTCAAGTGGCATTCCCACTTTCCAGGAAACAATTCAATAAATAAATCAATCATCGGCCCTACCTGAGTCTTTCGTGGTCACCATGGGGAAGTCATGTGACCTGGGAGTTAGTCTGAAGGATGCTCGGGGCAGCAGGGCTTCACTTTGGCCCAGGCGTCAATGCAGCTGCATGCAGACAAGAGCGCAGGGTGTGTAGGTTAGTCTTTAACATTAAATGACGTCATGAATGTTCATGTTCAAATGTCAGGGCTTGTTCCAAATCTCAGCGGCCCGCCCGCTTGGGTGGGTCCAGATGGCCCCGTGCACACCCAAAAAACAACCACACGTGCAACATGTTCTTTGTCAAAGTTTGGAACTGGATAAGTGATGACATCTGTGGAATCATCACGTCTGGCAGATGATGTCAGGGTCATGTGATGCAATCATTGCCGATCTCCACATGAGGATTGTCTAATCGTAGGAACATTTCCTGCACTGAGATCACACATGAGCGCTCTCATACTGGAAGTAACCCTTAGCAGTCCAGCAGACTGTAAGTGTACTCTAAATGTACTGTGCCACTGACTTGATTCTAGATGTGTGATCAGCTCATTTACTAGGCCACAAAAAGTGTTGTTGCTGACACAATAGCACAGTGATAAGACAGGTGTTGTTTTAAGCTGCCAAGAGGACTGCTCAGATATAGATTATATATATATATATATATATATATATATATATATATATATATACATATACACACACACATATATATATATACATACACATACACACACACGTACATGTAGTACTTATATTGGTAATATTATATCATTGGTATCATTGGTAATATTACCTTTTCTCCGACTTAAGAACAAATCGACTTGCGAACGGTCGTCTCGAACCAATTGTGTTCGTAAGTTGGGGACCTCGTGTACACCTGTATTGCAAAATATATCATAACTTCGGCTGTGACATGTGTTTTTAAAAGTCAGCAAAGTAGCTGTTTACATTTTTTTGATAATCAAAAAGTCCAGGGTAGAAAATCAAGTGTCATAAATGCTGCAGCAGCACGCTGTATTCGTATTCATGCCACACTAATTGCACGTACACAGTAATTCCGGGGAAAAATTTGTAACATCCCTACATATGTGTTTTGACCTGGACACGCCGCGCTGGATGTCACTAAGCGTCACTGCTACTGGACCGTACCGTCCAGAGGCGTACAAAACATCCTTACTTTGCATATTGTCCCCATAAATGTCACAGCGTTTAATGTATTTATCATTAAAAGTGCTAAAAAAAAAAAAAAAAAAAAAAAAAAAGGCACATCCATATAAAGCATGACCTGCTTAAATCCAATGCTTCATTTCCTAGTCTGGATTCAATCGATGGATTACCTTTTAAGCAATGTTACATCGATATGTCGTCCTGAATGGAAACCTGAGAACTCAGATTTATGTATTTGAATTGTAGGAATATACTGTAAATCGATGTAGTGAATGAATCGTTACACCCCTATTTATTATTGCACTACAAATTTGACGTGATCTGTTCTGTATTCATTTATTTTCTTATCTCTCATGTCATGCCTTGGTTGTTTTGTTTTGTGATTAAAGGATTAAGTTCATTGTGACATTTTTGCAGAGCTCCTGGAAATGTGAATTTCTTATGGAGATTAATAAAGTATCTATCTACTCTTTTTCTCTCAATTACCAATATGTGTAACATATCTCCTGTCATGGAATTAACACCGCCGCCGCGAGTGGCTGCCTTTCAAGCAGCTCAGTTTGTTTATTCAAGCACATTTTTACGTGCCATGAGAGCGACATCCAGCATTGGTGTGATTCCCTGTCTACGCATTGATATCGAGGCGGTAGAGCCGGGGAGAAGATGAAAGTCCACCGGCTAGCAAGGAAGTGGAGATTCAAGCCTTTGGTACCTTCTATTATCATGGGAAATGTGAATTCACTAACGAGCAAGATCAACGAGCTGGCAAAAACGTCAAAACCTTCAGGGAGTGCATCTTATTTGTGCTTCACTGAATGGCTAATAGCGAGCATCCCAGATGCTAATGTGGGGAGCTAGCCGACTTAAGGGCAGTCAGAGCGGACAGGTACAGGATGAGCCTGTGGAAAGCGCAAAGGGATGGGCTTGCACTGTATGTGAACTTTGGCGTCATCCTGGCCATGTGAACATTAAAAAAAGCCCGTCAATACAGCATTTTTTTTTTTTTTTTTTTTTTAAATCGGTTTTAAACAATGAATCAATGATTCATCAATTATCCGATTAATCAACACCTATTTTGATATTCCATTAACAGTTTTGTGAATTAAAAATGTTAATACCCTCTGATTTAAGCCTCTCATATGTGAAATATTTTATGATTTACTTTGTCGTCCATGAAAGCTGGGTCACACGGTGGCCTGATGGTTAGCATGTTAGCCACACAGTCAGGAGGTCTGGAAGATCTGGGTTTGATTCTATGTTTGGCATCTATGTGTGGAGTTTGCATGTTCCTCCCACATTCCAAAAACATGCATGTTAGGTTAATTGGCGACTCTAAATTGTCCACAGGTATGAATGTGAGTGTGAATGATTATCGACAAGTACCCTGCGATTGACCAGTCCAGGGTGTACCCCACCCCTTGCCCGAAGTCAGCTGGGATAGGCTCCAGCATACTCCCACAAGCCTAGTGAGGATAAGCGGCATAGAATATGGATGGCTGGATGGATCTATGAAAGCAGATTTATAATCTTTGTATTTTCGGCAAAAAAAATATGTATTCACACACACATCAGCTTTCAGTTTGGAAAACAGCGATTTACATTTTTTACTCTTTCCTGATATGGTGCTGACCAAACCACTAACTGTTTGGTTCATATTGATTTGGTCCGTCTATTCTCCAGCCTAACCAATAAACTTGATGAATCGAAACAAAGAGCTTCAGATTAATAGACTAAGAAAATAATCGTTAGTCACAGCCCAAATTATTTCATTATATGTTGTATATTATATTGGCTCATATTAGATCGTTTACCTAACAAAGTAACAAAGTGTCTTTTGCAGTAGAGTGACCTTTGATAGAAAATGTGTCCGTTTGTATTATTGGTTGAAGTTGTTATGCGAGCGAAATTAACTTTCTTACCTCTTGTGGTAGACGCAGAGGCACGCCAACCTGGCGATGGTCTCGCCCTGCAACAGATCCTCCAGACAGATGGAACACTCGCCACTGTCTTTGCTCAGCACATCCGCTACAAACAACACACATCAATGTTGGATCTGACTGCAGCTATGAGACGGGATTGGTGAGTGCTAAGACTCACTGTTGTAAGGAAGCGGTGGGGAAGTGAGGCAGCTCAACAGGTGATCCTCAATCCGACCTCCCGGGAAGGGCTTGGAGCAGAAAGGACAGCGGATATCTGCATGGAGACAACACACCAGGACACAGAGTGAGCGTTTTGATCTCAGCATTTGTGTGCGCAACCATCCGTGGACAACACAGATGGCAACAAGTTCCCCGGCCTACATTCTCACCAATTCTGGCCCATTTCCCCATCATCATGTTGTCTGGAGGGCTAGCCTGGGAATCCCCAACCCAACCACACGCCATGTTTGGACCTGCCCTGCCTCACATTTGTGTCTGCTCTTTCAACTTGCAGGCAATGACAACTGTCACCGGGCCCTGTGGCATGAAGGGAGGGTCTTTGCATGTCTTTATGCCACAACTGCAATTTAAACAATATAAGACCTGATGAAGCACGAGAAAAGAGATGATCTGCACAGGAATGCAACTTCCTCAAATCCATTGCACTTCCACCCTGGCTGTGATCATCAGTTGACTGTATGTAATGAAAGTTACATCATTGTAATTATTCACTCGTGAGAGTATTAGTGGATTGTTGAAAAGCTTTTAGTTTCATTTTGGTTAAGTTACATTCTTCTTCGATATATGACTTCCTATGTCAGTCAAAACATATTTCTCCATTTATATTTGTATATATTAATTTCTATTGATCATATATTTTTTAAAATAATGTAAATTGATATAGTTATTTAAAATGATCAAGTAGACTTACTTCCATGGCGGTTGTTGACCCGGTACATGCCGATCCAAGCTTCGGATACCGGCCGCTGGTGTGTACCCCGAACCCGGGCCGACCTGGCGCCGACGCTGCGGCCCCCGGCGTGTCGATTTCCGGGCAGCCGCTCGGAGAAAGTGCGGTGCGGTGTGCGGCCTGTTTCCTCCCCGGGCTGGTGCTCCGCGTTGACGACAGCCTCCGTGCTTGTGCTGCCGTCCTCTTCGGGCTTGCCCTCGCTGTTGTTGTCGTCATCTGCCGGGGACGCCTGGCTCATGCTAGCCGGGATGCTGTGGTGGTCAGCCGGGCTGCCGTCGGCGCTAGCGCCATGCTGGCCCAGATCGGAGTCGCTTCCCTCCTCTGAGCGGCTCCGGTTGACTTCGGTGTCCTCGAAGCTCCCCGAGAAGTCCACCATGAGGCTGGTGGGCCTTGCGCAGCGGGGCCGCCGATATGAATCCCGCTTGGTGGCGTCTTTGCCGAGGGCGGACGGGACCGGGTCCTCCTGGAGGCGACTTGCCCTGGTGCCCATCGCTAAAAGCGGGCTAATGGAGCCGAGCAAGCAAACGGAAACACACCGCAACAACGACCTAGACTCGACCCTTTAGCCAAGGAGGACTCGACAGGAGAGGACAACGGCAATCGGTTACCTTGCGACCGATTTCGTGGAGGTGCGAGGTGGATGTTTCTTATCCTGGCCTTAGTTTGTCCTTTCCGTCCACATTTTCCTTTCTTTTATGACGTACTCCTTCTCGTTGCTGCAGCGGAAATAAAGACCGCTCGCTTCCTGCTTTTACTGTATACAAACAGTTACGGTAACTCCTGCATGTTTGAAATCCTAGACATCAAACATGCTTATTAAGCTGCTCCTGTGTTTGAAGCAATTATTTTTATTTCACAAACAACACATCATCGATTTATGATTGTATATTTTCATTTAACTCAGTTTGACGTGGTTTGAAAACGAGCATGCGCCTCAATGCACACCATTACGGTAAATGTGAAGCATTGTGTTAACCAATCAGCGCACGATTTCATTAACCTGCTTTGCGTCAGCCAATCAGCGCCCTTGACATAAGCAACTGGCGCAGTGAAAACATATACCGCCGCCATAAAACCGAAGAAGAAGAAGAAGAAGGAGGGCGTTTACCGGAAAAGTGGAGAAGTTTGTGTTAGCCTGAACGAGCTGCTAAATCAGATGACATAGCAGTAGCGCACCAGACAACACACGTCAAAAGGTTTATATTCCAATGTCTGTCGGTGAGTTTTACTAAATCTAAACTAGCTGCTCACCACACCTTATACACAACAATACAAGCAATGTTGTTAATTGCCAGGTCTGACAGTTAAGTTGTTTATTTAACCTTTAAACCACTTTAAACATCAAGAGAGGGTTTTGAAGCTCAAAAATATTTAAGAAACTTTTAATATATTGTCCAACATGGTCTGCAATATGTCTTCCGGCTGTGCTGCATTACCTCTTTCAGGGTTGAAGTCAATGCTTGTTTACTGGATGTTCTCAAAAACATGTTAATGTTGTGTTTCCAAAGTTAACTTCGCCGTCTACAGGCTGCTTAGAAGGGGGAACATGTAGTTTACATATGGTTAAATTGAATGTTTCTTTTAAAATCATGTGAACATGTTATGAATCACAGCTGCAGGATCCTGGAAAAGCCTAATGATCTAAGTGTGATCAATGCTGCTATGTCATGTTTTTCACATGTGCTGCTAGTACTACTACTAAATTATATCACTGAGATGCTGCCTTCAGATCATGTTTGAGTGTGAAACACAATTGTGTTCAAGTTTTAACACACTGTGCACTTTGTTCCCACTTTATGGATGTCTGTGTTGGAGACAACACGCCCTTCTCTATTGTAGTACAAACAGCAGGAGGAATGCTGAGCTGTTAATCTCCTCCACTAGTGCAGTGTGCCACGTTGTGTTGATTAATGTATCTCTATTGAAGGTTGAAGGCACTGGGTTTGCAAACAAACATGGCCTCCAGTGAGCCCCAGTGGGTCACAAGTGGGACAAGTTTGTCCTCCAACTATGTACCACCGAGTCTGGAGAACAAGCTCTTGGCGCAGACGACCTCCCTCTTGAGCTTTGCGCCGCAGACGTCTTCGTGCGTGTCCTTGCATCCTTTCAGGCTGACATCCACCTCCTCCAACCTGCTCCTGCCATCCCCGCTCTCCTCGCCCCTCATCAGCACTCAGAACAAGCTTCTCAACTCATCCCATCTGATGCCAGCTAACTCTGTGCTTACCACCTCCGTGGCCCATAGTACTCTCCTCTCTCGCTTTTCCCATCTGCCTTCTTTTGTCCCCCTGGGAGAAGAACAGAGGAGAGATGATGAAGGCGGAGATAAAACATCTGAAGCTCAGCTGTCCTCTTTTGAAGAAACAAGTGTGGTAAATGAGCATTCTCTTGACTTCTCTCTTTCCGTTCCTTTTTATAACTGAATGTTTGGCTTCAGCATTATTCTGATGAAGATGACCAAATGTTGCCTGAAGAGGATGAGCAGGTGGATGAGGAAGGTGCATCTTCAGCCATGGAGGTACAAATCCCAGAACTGGACCATAAAGAGAACCAGGAAGCACAACCTGTGGTCATCAGACATGAGCAGTTTCCAGATGTGTCCCGAGGGAAGCAACAGATTGAAGAGGATATCAAGAATAAGAAGGTAAGCCAGAAACAAGGCCATCTTCAAATGATCACCATCATCTGGGTTTGAAGTGGCTTTCATGTTCTGTCTCTCAGTATCTCCTGCTGAATGCTGTATGTTGCTCCCTGGTCAATAAGTGTGCTCCCCCGGGTCAGAAGGACTGGGACTCCCAGGACAGCGTGTGGACCAGAATCACAAACCTGGTCAAGGATATTTCTGTGTCTGACCCACAGTTTGTTCTCAAGGTAGGGGAAAAAAAACACGAAACAGATTTTCAAACATTCGGCGAAGCCATCACAATTTTGACTAGATCTTTGTTTTAAATGCTCCAATTAAAGCCTCTATTCAATTAACTGAAGATTCTCCTACAGTTGCCATGTGCATGGTCTACGAAAGCAAATAACTTTAGCCAGGGTCTATAATTAGCAAACACATTGGCATTGACTGCTGCGGCTGATGCAGCAGCTTTATCTAGCTCTGCAGGTGCATTAAAAGGTTGTTGCTCAGCTGTTGGTGTGAAAATCATACATGTTACTCTTGCCATACTGTTGTTTACAGTGAACTCCTAAGCGCTATTAATGCTGATTGAGGTGTTTGCTTCTGACCGCTCTTTACAACATCGGTTGTGTTCCTGCTGTGTTGTGCAATACAGTCGTCTCTCGCCACATTGCAGTTCAAATTTTGCTGCTTCACTCTATCACGGTTTTTCAAAAATATTTAAATGAATAAATCATGCTGTTCCGTGGTTGAATACGGTCTATTAGTAAAAGTATGCATATTTAAGAACATTTTACTTACCTTCTGCCTAAATGAAGCATTTTCAAGGATAAAAATGGCTAAATGAACAAAAATGCAAATCAGAGACTGCAGTAGATCCAGACAAGTGCTGCCAGGACCCTGATGAGGATCACCCCCATTCTGAAATCTTTTCACTGGCTTCCTGTTTATAATTTTTAAGTCATCAACCTTTTAGAGTACAATTGAAACGTTATTTCACAAACCTCCCAATGATAACTATTTTTTTCAAAAATAAAAACTTAAAATGCACTTTTCCACATTATTATGCACAACGGAGTTTCAAAGCATTTCACTGGTTGCTAAGAACTGAAAATTCAGTCATTTGTTGAATTTGCAGCATAAGGAGGCTATATTTACTGAAAGCAAAATCTATTTCAATCACTAACATTTTAACAGGCCGAGTTTCATGTTCACCTCCACAATTCTTACATGGAACTTGTGAGTTTTTGGAGAGTTTCTGCTTGAATTTCTTTGAAAGATGTCAGAATAGCCTCCCACAGCTGCTGTTTTGTTGTGATCTGCCTCCCACCCTCATAGGTTTTTTGCTTGATGATGCTTCATTGCTTCTCAATAGGGTTGAGGTCAGGGGAAAAACCAGGGGCCAAACCATGAGTTTCTCTCCTTTTACGCCCATAACGGCCAATGACAGAGAGGTATTCTTTGCATCATGAAACGGTGTGTTGTCATGCATAAAGGTCATTTTGTTATAGAACGTACGATTCTTCATAATGTACCATGGACGAAAGCGGTCAGTCAGAAACTCTACATACTTTGCTAAGGTAATTTTTACACCTTCAATGACCATAAAGGGCCAACCAGCTCGCTCCCAATGATTCAGATCCAAAACAATACTCAGCCGCCGCCTTGCTGACACCACAGCCTCGTTGAGATATACTGGCCATACTCTACCCAAGGTTGCACGGCCCTCAACAGTAAACAGGATTGTTTGAAAATTAATCATCATGTATTTGTTGGCCCACTGGAGCCCTTTTTGCTTGTGAGTATTGATTAGGGGTGGCCAAATAGTAGGTTTATGCATAACTGCAAGCCTCTGGAGGATCCTACACCTTGAGGTTCATGGGACTTCAGAGCCACCAGCACCTTCAGATACCTGTTTGCTGCATTGTAATGGCTTTTTCGCAGGTGCTCTCTTTAGTCGATAAATTTGTCTGGCAGAAACTTTTCTTGCTATGCCTATATCAGCACAATCCTGGCTGTCATCTGAATCGGACACAAATTTCTTCACTGTGCGATATAGGGGTGGGAATCTCTGTCCACCTCACGATTCGATGTGATTATGATTCAGAGGCCTGCGATGCGATGATAAAACGATTATTGATGCATCTCAATGCATCTTTTTTGTGATCAATAGTTTGTCAATTTTTTATGAGTAATTTTTTTTCTATATATAATTTCTTTTTACTCACTGTGTACTACTAAAACAAAACATATTGGTAATGATCCCCAATTAAAATAAACATGAAACAGATTAATTTACTTCAAGGTTATATCTTCCAACATATTTCCCATTGAGATGGCCAACGAAGATTTGAACCCAGATCTTCCTGATCTCCTGACTGTGTGACTTTGTGATTTGCTTCGCCTTTTCCGAGTTGGGTGGAAAATTAGTTATCACCTGCTCGATGGTTCTCTGGTTGACAGCAACTTCAGCTGGCTGTTTTTCCTCCCGTTTTGGGTTGAAACGTGCTATGTGGTTTCTCATATTTGTCGTGTTCCCAAAATATTTTAAGCTTGTATGGCAAAGCTTGCATATTGTATGGCTCTTGTCCAGCTAATTTTTACCTTCAACCACGTGAAAGCCGAAGTGCTTCCAGACGCTCACTTTAAATCCAGCGGGTGCGGGTCGGAGTTTATGCTCAGCCATTCTGGTAGCGTCTTATGGGCGCCACACGGAAGGCAACATCGCCTCTACTTCATTCATTTTCAATGGAACTTGCGCGATAGGGCGATTATCTCGTGTCACCGTCCAGCCAAGCGACACGCGAAATTTATGCATGTGCCATGGTGCCAGAGTAAACCGTGGGAGACTCATACAACTCGCTCTGGATGTGAACGATTTTGTTAATTTAGCCATTTTTATCCTTGAAAATGCTTAATTTAGGCAGAAGTTGAGTAAAATGTTCTTAAATATGCATACTTTTACCAATAGACCGTATTCAACCACGAAACAGCACTTCTTCTTTCTGTCTTTTTGTTCCATTTTTTTGGTTCCGTCAGCATCGATTGACATTTATGAATCGATTAAATAATCATCAATGTCCGCATTGCAATGCATCTAAGAATCAATTATTTCCCCCACCCCTGGTACAATGATCACTCTTAAGTTTTTGTGAATTATTGAATGTTTTTTTGCCTTGTCCAAGGCATTGCATTGTTTGATGCTTTTTTGCAGTAGAGAGATACTTTTTCTTTCCCATATTGCTTGAAATCTTTGGCATGCTTAATAATGTGCAACATAATTTTTAAGGAGTTTTCTTTTAATCGGGCTGACCTGGCAAACTAATTATGACAGTTGACAGAGATTGATATGAGTAATCTATAGAGCCCCAAGACAAAATGCCATCCATTAATTTTATTGAAAAACCAAAAAATATATATTTATGATGCTAAAATCCTATTTGCATAATCATTTGGAACACAGTGTAAATAACTATGCGGTCAAAGAGAGCTACGTTTTTCTTTCCACATTCTCATGCACTTCAAATCATTTTTAAAGTGGAAAAACTTAACTCTTGTTGTAGTAGCTTCTTTATTTACCAGATGGTGCATAATTTTGCAAAAAGTGTTTTCATTGTGTGCGTCATCCATATAGGTGGCGCTTTATACAAGACAGGAGTTGAACATCCGCATCACCGCCAACTTTTTGCTGGCTCTGGCTGCCAGTCATCCCTCCACCAAGTGTCACGTCCGCAGGTACTTCTGTGCTGCCATCCAGCTGCCGTCCGATTGGCTGGAGGTGGTCCGGATCTACAGCACGGTAAAATCAACGCCACGCTGGTTGCAACTATCATCAGCAGCACCCTCTTCTGTCCTGGTTGACGCCCTGGCTTGATGTGTTTGTAGTGCTTCAGCCACTCGCTGCCCATGTGTCTGAAGAAGGCCATGGCTGACAAGTTCAAGCAGTTCAGCGAGTATCAGCTGGCCAAATACAACACACGCAAACATCGCTGCAAGCACAACCGCAAGAAACGTGGAAAGGTACAGAAACTCCTGAAGGTTCTTTTTATTTGACAGTTGTTGCTTGTGTGCTCCTTCTTATGGAGACAAATCCGCAAATGAGCGGCCAAAATAACTTTTTGCCGTAGAGTGGCTGGGCTCTACCTTTAGAGATAAGGTGAGAAGCACTGTCACCAGGGAGAAACTCTGAATAGTTAATCCACCGCATTGAGAGGTGCCAGATGAGGTGGCTCGAGCATCTGGTTTGGATGCCTCCTTGACGCCTCCCTAGGGAGGTATTCAAGGCACATCCGACCGGTAGGAGGCCTTGGGGAAGACCCAGGACACGTTGGAGAGACTATGTCTCTCAACTGGCCTAAAACCTTGATCATCAACCATGATTAATTTCTGTATTTTTTTAAATGATTTTCTGCAGAAACCAACTAAAGAGGAGCTGAAAACATGGGCTAACCTGCTTAGGTCCGATGCAGTTGTTCTACAGAAATATGTGAGTAAAAATATTCATTTTAAAAGCAGATTTAATCAAAGTTTAAGAGGATTTGAAAGGCCATGCTGGCTTGGAAACACAATGTAAGCGTGTGACGCTTGTGCGTGTGTGTAGCTGCAGCTGGATGAGAAAAAGGTGGTGGACAAGAAGCAAAGTGAGTTCAACATGAAGAAGATGATCAAGCTGCTTCACATCAAAGAGCCAGCTGAGCACGTTATGGCCATACTGGGACGGAAGTAGGACCCTCAAACACTCATGATTTCATGATGTCCACAGAAATGCTGCAGTGTAACGAGGTGCAGGGATCAAGTGACTTAACGGGGGGGGTCTTCTTCACAGGTATCCATCCGACCTGAAGACATTTAACCGCAGCGGGCTGACAGGCGCTTGGGAGCAAGAGAGAGTGGGACAAAGGATGAAGCTCAAGGAGGCGGAGACATGGGAGCGTCTGCTCAGTCTGGAGGGCAACAAGGCCGCCACGTGGGAGAAACTC
This sequence comes from Dunckerocampus dactyliophorus, assembly GCF_027744805.1. Classification (NCBI taxonomy): domain Eukaryota; kingdom Metazoa; phylum Chordata; class Actinopteri; order Syngnathiformes; family Syngnathidae; genus Dunckerocampus; species Dunckerocampus dactyliophorus. The sequence continues at coordinate 22,093,987 of NC_072820.1, read as the reverse complement.
ATCGGTACTCTTTTTCTTTTTTAACCTCCCTTTTAATAAATCACTTTGATTTTATTTTTGTTTGCTACTAGTATTACTGCAACATTTGACAAAACAATTTGGATTAAAATTGTTGGTGAGCTTTAGTATGTCCGGGGGACACATTGATTAAGTTTTGATTTGGATCTAGATCTGGTCACACAGAATTGTGAACAGATATGGACAATACTTGACTGGACACAAAGATTGATTGATTAACCTGTAATGAGCCTCATCTGATACCAAGATGCTGATCCAATTACTGCAAGCATTGGAGTTCTGCGCTCCTTTCTAGTTTGTGTATATGCAACTTCCTGTTCCAGTGTTTGAGTCTTTCAAGGATGTTAGTTGTTATGTCGGATGTTAGATGTTAGACTGTAGTTCTGAAATCTCCTTTTTGGCTTCCTAAAAAAAGTGTTTTGAACCACATTTAGCCCAGAAACACATACATGCATACATAACATTTTGAGATTAATAAAATTGTGCACAGAGCAATCTACTTCTGAATATATGTGTAATGTAAGTGCCTGTTTTCTGTACAGACAGTAAGTCTCTTCCTTTCATGGCCATGCTGAGGAACCTGAGGAACATGATCAGTCAGGGCATCAGTGAGACACATCACCAGAAGGTCCTCAGCAGGCTCAACAATAAGGTCAGATATTCATTTTTCACATTGTAGCTCACATGTTCATCCTTCTGATCATGTATAGTCAATATAAAATATGTGTGGTTGTTGTTGTTGTGTTTTTTTTTTTTTTTTGCTGTGTGAACAGAAAGCAGTCCTTCAGAGCCGACAGTTTCCCTTCAGGTTCCTGTCTGCCTATAAAGTCATCATGGAACTTCGCCACATGGGTAAGATTAGGCTTGTCACGATAAGAAATTATTGCAGATAAACAATATTATCAACATTGAGACAATTTTTTCAATAGTGTAATGATAATATATGGCATAATAATGCGAGTACTTTAATTTCTCAAGTATTTAACATGCAATTAAAATGTCAAGGGCTTTTAAATCAAATAAATTAAACAGCATAATAAACTAGAAAAGCACTCTTGAGAGCGCAGACCTCCGCCAAGCGCCATAGTTCCCACCATTCACACCAAAATAATAAGCCTACATTTTTTGGATCAGTCTTTGATATTTTGTAGAACCTGTTGGAAACTTGTCCTGTATTTTTTCCCCCCCAAGTGCTCTGACCATTTTTTGTGGAGTTATATGCACAAATGTTGAAAATGGTCCTATCTTGCAATCTGTACATGCTTCCTTTAGGCCAACTAATACGCAGCTGCAATGTGTCCCACCGCAACTATGCAGATGATGCGCAGATCTACGTGTAACTGATGGCTGGTGAACATGGTCCTGCAAATTTCCTTTGTCACTGCATCAAACAGATCAGTGTGTGGATGCAAAACCACTTTCTCCAGCTCAGACAAAACTGAAATCATTGTCTTTGGCCCACAGAAACAAAGAGAAAATGTTGTCACTCCCCTTGAGACTTTCTCTAAACCTAATCATCAGGTTAGAAATATAGGGCTAACAATGGACTCAGACCTGAACTTTACATTAAATCAATATCATCAGCTTTTTACCACCTACAAAGCATTGCCAAAATCAAGGGAATAGTGTCTAAGCCAGAATTAGAGAGACTGATCTATGCCTTTGTCTCCAGGCTAGACTACTGTAACGGCCTTCTCACCAGGCTCTCTAAATGAGCTGTAAAACAGCTGCAGTACATACAGAATGCTGCTGCACTTGTCCTGACTGGAACCAGGAAATATGACCATATCAGTCCCGTACTCAGGTCTCTGCACTGGCTTCCTGTTGCTCAGAGAATACACTTTAAACAGCCTTGCTTGTGTACAAGTTTTTTCAGTTTTCTGCGCCAAAGTACATCTCTGCCATGTTTGAGCCACATAAACTACCTCGGGCTCTGAGAAGCTCAGGGAGGGGTCTCCTGCAGGTGCTCAGAATCAGGACTAAACATGGTGAGGCTGCTTTTCAGTTTTATGCTGCCAAAATCTGGAACGGTCTTCCAGATGATGTGCGACAATCCTCAACTTTGGCAATGTTCAAATCCAGGCTGAAAATGATTCTATTCAACTTTGCATATGACAACTGAAAGTATTTTATCTTTTCACTCTTAAGTTTCTTTTTGTTTTATGGAATGATTTGTGGAATTTTATGTAATGCTTTTAGAATTATTTTATTTTTTAATGAGTGATTTCAGAAGTGATTTTACCTTTTTTTGTAAAGCACTTTGAATTACCTTGTGTGCGAATTGTGCGCTATAAATAAACTTGCTTTGCCTTAAAGAATCTTTAAAAAAATTCCTGGATCCAGACAGTGACCCGGATCACCCCCAAAATGTAATCAGTTTTTCCATATCCCATTTTCAATAATTATGAAATAAAAATTTCATCCAAATCCATTCAGAACTTTTCAAGTTATTTTGAACACAAACAGACACAAACAAAAACATAACCTCTGTGCTTGCGTTGGCGGAGGTAATTAAACAAACAAAAGACAGATATAGAGATGTAGATATAGAGAAATAAAATGGACTGTCAGTCTCTTTTAGCAAAAATTGCACTTAAAAATAAAAATCACAATCAATTGCACTATTTCGTAAGTTCGTAACGTAAGTTCCACCGTTTTTGTATTATTTGTTTTTGTCGCAAACATCTCTGTCACAAAACAAATATGTGCAAACAGGCTGAAAATGACATCAGATCGCGTATACACAATAGGCACGAAGAAAGTATTAGATTGTGTAGCACACAACACACACACACACTGCAGGCGAGTGCACAGGGAGTGCTGTCGCTGTGTGTTGAGGCCAGCAATATTATCAACTTTGTTTTCATTTATTGTGCGGTTAATTGATTTGTATATTTATTTGTATGAATGTCTCTTCTTTTTGTTGCTGCTTAATTTATTGGTATATATGTTTATGTTTATGTTCTTATTCTTTCTTGTGTTTTCTTTCTTTTCTTGGGAGAATGAACAGAATAAGATTTTCATTGCATGGTATTACTGCTGTTTTACCATGCACATGACAATAAAACTCTCTTGAATCTCTTGAATCTTATTGATTGACAGGTGAGATGCTAATCCCTTATGTGCCACCTAAACTGTCAGAGATTTTCTTGGAATAAATTACCTGCTGACATTTATTCATCCTCGTTGCCTCTCTGGTCCCACAGCATTGCTGAAAAACTCCTCCATCAACAACATTGATATCCTGAAGGAGATCGTCAAGAAGCTCCCCAAGAGCCCACGCTTCCGCCACCTAGACTGGGAGTCGGCCAGCAGGAAGCGGCTGAGGGTGGCGCTCGGAGTGCCGTTTGTCTGCCGGATATACCGCATGAAGAAGGCTCAACTCCTCAAGGCAAAGTATGACAACATTCTGGTTGTACTTTGCATGAGATTTTTGCTTGAAGTAGACAATCCTGAGGAAATGCTTTTTTTTAAGGCGGAAATAACAGCAAAAAATTAATTGCGCTCTATAAGGTTGTCCCCTTGTAGCTTTGAACACTACAGAAATGACTAGCGCTATCTAATGGGTGTCCAAGCTCTTTCCAGTGATGGCTACATACATACAAATTGAAGGATGGGGGGCGGGGGGGTCACTTTGGTTAATATACACGCCTCATTAAAAATGTTTAAGACCAGTTGAAAAATTGCAGTAATTTACATTTTGCACTGTTGGATCTTGAGGAGGTTGTAAGTAGAGCTTCAAAATACAAAAGAAGAAATGGGAGTGAGACAAAAAAATATTTTGAGTAAGCAATGTATTGCAAACCAGCATTGAAGTGATACAGGCTGTTCATCAGCTGTGTAAAAGTTTAAGACCACAGCCGTTAAACGCCAAAATATTGGCAAAAATGTGGATTCAATGTCATTTTCTAACACATATTCACACTGTCATGATCTCTTCATGGCAAAGGTAAAAAAGCTGTGATTTCCGATGGGTTGACAAGTTCATCTTGAGTTCCCTTATAACTCATGATTGGCTCTTACATAATAAAGAGAGCTACCTGTTCCACACGCACTCATACGCGCCACAATATGCCATTTTATGACGTGGACATGTGCGCCTTATAGTCCGGCGTGTCTTATATATGTACAAATCTGTTTTTCTCTACATTTCTCTAACTTTATTGGGTGCGGCTGAAATTACCATAGTTTCATGTTTACGCCAAAAGAAGTACAGTTCCCATTAGGGGTGTAACGATTCCTTTTAATAACGATTTGATTTATATCACGATTTGCGGTTGCAGATACCATTCAAAGACGATATCATTTAGAACGATACGATCTGAAACGATTCAGTAACTTTAAATCGATTAAGTAACTTTTTAGTCAAAAATTCAACCAGTGTGAATATGAAATAAATACCTGGGTACTGTACAGTGTAGGTGAAGTGTCCTAGATTCCCGCTGTTTCTGGTAAGGGAATCGGGTATAAATTATTATTAATAATCGTGACATACTTAATAAATGATCAATGGGTACAAAAAAAATGATAAAAATGCCATACAAAATCAGGATGAACAGAGGGTGGTATAGATTGCCATGATTATTTACTTCAAATAGTGCAATCCAAACCTGCACTTCGCACCTAATGAGACATTATGCAAATTCCTCAGCAAATGAATGTGGTATGGAATCTTCAATTAGGTGTTGAAACTTTCTCACCTGTATGGGTTGATGGAAGCAGGGGCTTTTTTGGGGGGCTGATAATCCCCCTAGTGGGAGCTGCCATTTGAAAGAACGGTGCAGCAAATAGCAAGAATACTGACACTGACAGACGTTTTGCAGAGCGCATATGTTAGGAATGTTACAAAATTTAGAAATATGTAAAATTTTATACCTCACTCACTTCTCTACTCCAAGTATTAAAGATGTTAAAGCAAATTTCATACCGGAAAATAGTGCCATTGGTTCCCATTTCTTTAACATTGAGTCAAGACAAAAGCTGTAATCGACCCACGGACCTTGGCAAGTACAACCGTACTACAAAATATATCATAACTTCGGCTGTGACATGTGTTTTTAGAAGTCACCAGAGTAGCCATTTACATTTTTTTTGATAATCAAAAAGTCCAGGGAAGAAAATCAAGTCTCATCAATGCAGCAGCACACTGTATCCATTTCCACGCCACACTACTAATTTCATGTACACCGTAATTTCGGGGCAAAATCAGATTTGAATGAAATTTCATCTACATATAGATATTAAGGTGAATGTATAACCTACCTACCTTTTATCTTGTCCTGAAGCTCTGATCCATGAGTTTGAAAGGCTTAAAGTTGGACTTAACTTTTCTGTATATCAATGAAAATACACCCGATATATGAAAAATGTGCATTTTTAAGGACGTCCCCGCGGACTCTCCTAATCGAGCACGCACGCAGTGTTAGATTTTTGCATCGCTAAAATACGAGGATTGTATTTGTAACATTCCTACATATGTGTTTTGACCTGGACAGGCCGCATTGAATGATGACGTCACTCAGTGTCACTGCTACTGGACCATAAACTACCATCCAGAGCCGTACTAAATGGAAACTTGAGAACCCAGATAGATGTACTTGAATCGTAGGAGTATAAAACGATGCATCGATGTAGTGAATAAATTGTTACATCCCTAGTTGCCATGATAGTTAGTGTGGCACTAGAAAGTAGTGAATTTCCAAATTACACTCTACTCTCACGTTTTCTTTTGACATGTTATATGCAGCGATCGTGTTTTGATCTGAGAAATCTAAAGTAACTGATCAAATGTAGAATTACTACAGCATCTGCTTGGACATTTGTATTATCATTCACAGTGGCGATGCCATAGCTTACTCTCTGATAGGCTTCTAGCTGCCCTGTGCCCGTTAGTATTATTATTATTATTATTATTATGTCTTGAATTTGATAGTGTTTCTCACCTTCTTTATGAAAGTGCTAGCACTTGTAACTTTCTTTGGCTCCTTTTTGACTTATTTTGCAGCTGTGATCAAAAGAAAACTGATCATTATTGCTATTATTATTATTATTATTATTTCTTGACTAATAGTGTTTCTCATCTTCTTTATGAAAGTGCTGGCACTTGTAACTTTCTTTGGCTCCTTTTTGACTTATTTTGCAGCTGTGATCAAAAGAAAACCATGATCATTATATTATTATTATTATTATTATTATTATTATTATTGCTATTATTATTATTGTTGTTATTTCTTGAGTGTAATAGTGTTTCTCACCTTCTTTATGAAAGTGTTGGCACTTGTAACTTTGTTTGACTCCATTTTGAGGTATTTTGCAGCTGAATCAAAAGAAAAGCGTTAGTCTTGCGGTGAGCAACACTACTGAAATCAAGAAGTAACTCATGGCAAAACACAAAGGTGGTGGTGTGTCGATCTCACTGCCACATTGTGTCTGTAGTAAATCAGTGAATGTAAAAAATAAACATTATTTAGCCCTTTATCCCTTTCATTTGTCATTTTTATGTATTTATATGCATTTCAAATTGTTTTCGGCATGTAAAACTATAATTGTAAAACTACTATATATTTAAAAACGTGTTTTTTGTTAACATTTATGACTTACTGGAACTGATTGACTGGACTTTTTCATTGGAAAAACATATTTGATTAGAGTACGTTTCGGTTAGGATCGGACCTTCTGGAACGGATTAATGACTCTTACTAAGTCTCCACTGTGTAGTATATCGATAACATTGTGCACTTGCATTTCGAGGTTTGAGTGTTCATGCCTCCCATGAGCACTGAATTTGCAATTAAATGTGATAAATGAGTGAATTAACAACAGTATAACCATAAGATGAAAAATATATAGTATGAATATAACAACATGTATACATTCATTTAAAATTTGTGTATGCAGTCAGAGGCAGTACACTGTTGCTTTGTTGGACCGTTACCGGGGGGCTCTGGAGGGGGCGATCCAGACCTCGTGCCGCTACAACATCCCCCCACTGCCAGGACGCACGGTCATCTTGATTAACACCAACATGAGTGACAAACGGTCCTGGAACAAAACACTGGACTTCTGCCTCCCGCCCGCCTCTGATGAAGAGGACGACAAGGAGCATGATGAAGTAGATGAAGATGAAGGGAAAAGGAAGAAGAGAAAAGCTAAAGAGGACAAGCTTTCTCCTTCGGTATGGTACTTTTATTTTCCTGCCTCCACTCAAGTCCTTTGCTGATGTCTCCTGGTTCTTCCTGGTTTGATTCAGATGATGGAGGTGGCCGTCTTGCTCGCTCTGATGATGGCCAGCAGTTGCGAGGACGTGCACATCTTCTTAATGATGTGGAGTCATTGCACCCTGGTCGACCTGACGTCGGATGTGCTGCTGGAAAATGTCAGCAGTGTGATGCAGCAAATCAAGGTAGCACCCACATCCAAGACACATACTGTACATGCAGTACGATTCTCACTCACTTGCTGTCCTTACACAGATGTTGAGAAAGGAGACAAGCCAACAGCTTCAATTCATTCAGTACTTCCCCAAGTTCATCAAGAAAAACAAGGTTAGTTCTTATGAAAATCTTTAATATTTTCAGTCAAACCAGATGTTAGATTAAAAGTGGTGTAATGTTGTGCTGCAACGTCCACTGAAGGACATTTCCACCACCAGTTTTAGCTTTACATTTCTAACATGGATCAATCCTAATTCCATTAATCAAACCTAATTCTTTACCTTAGTAAGACATTTTGGATAATTGTATGTTCAAACTATGGTACCTCAGGTGGACAACATCATCTCTCTGACTGAGAGCTGGATCAGCAGTGATGTGGAGTGGGCCATCAACAGCCACAGGAAGGAAACCAGCAACAAAGGCCTCTTCATTGAGATCAACATGTCTAGACTGTAAGACGTTACTTACTAAAAAGCTTCAACAAGCCTTACTTGTCACAATCATGCTGTTTTTTGTGTGGGGCTTTCTCAAGGGATGGCGAGTCAGTCACCCTTGACAAGAACCATGTGAAGCTGATGGGCTTCAGTGAACAAATGCTGAGGTAACTGATCAGCCCAAATTTCCTGTGATGGCATTTCCGTCAGTATTATTTTTATATTATCATGATTTTTGATCAGGTTTGTGGCTGAGCGAGGGTCATCCAGGCTGCTGGATCACGTGGAGCATTTGGACAAAGTATACAATGTCCCACCACCAGAGGGAGCCAAAAATCCTGAGACAACAAACAACGTCATGTCAATTCCAACCACCCCGAAGTTAAGGTAACTGCTTGCTAAAGAGCTCTGGGATGTGTTTTTTAGGTGATCATCTTCTTCGCTGTCCACAGGTGGCGAGGCGTGCGAGTCTTCATCTCCTCCACCTTTCGAGACATGCATGCTGAGCGTGACATCTTGGTACGCAGCGTATTTCCGGAGCTCCGGCGCCGTGCTGCACCATACTGCCTCCATCTGCAGGAAGTGGAACTGCGCTGGGGTGTCACAGAGGAGGAGACAGGTCGTGCCTCCGAGCTTTGCCTGGCGGAGGTGTGCTGCAGCCAGATGCTGGTGGGGATCCTGGGCGAGAGGTACGGGTTTGTGCCGCCCAAACCTGTTCTACCAGACCTTCCGCAGTACAGATGGGTAAGATAAAAATACCGCCATCTTGTGGTTAAAGGTGTAAATGCAGACCTCCTGCAAACCACACATTGTTCGATGTGCACAGCTGCTGGGAGCTCCCGAGGGCCTGTCAGTCACAGAGATGGAGATGCGCCAGTTTCAGGCTCTTGACAGCAACACAGCAAAAAAACGAATGTTCTGCTACTTCAGGGATCCAAGTGCCACAAAGTGCGTTCCCGTAATTTTATTTGCACACGTCCAAATCTTTCTCTGCCCCAATTAAGTAGTAGTATTTAACATGGGAGTTCTTCTGTGGTTTCTTAGAATGGTGCCAGTGGCTTGGAGGTCTCACTTTGCCCCTGAGTCGAAGGAGTCTGAGTCCAAATTGGCTTCTCTGAAGCGATGGATCCAGGACGCGGAGGTGAAGGTCACCAACAAGTGAGTCTTTTATTGTGCAAGATAACTCCCAAGATCTAAGATATACTTTATGGACAAAAATGCCGGGCCTACTCCAACAGGAAGGCAGGAAGGGATAAGTGCAGAAAGTGTGAAGTTGGTCCCTTTGTTTTCTTTTCTTTTTTTTTTTTTTAAATTGGCTCGGTGTTGACTACGGAAGCTCCAATGACACGTCTGTCAGTGACAGACAGGTCGAGCTGTGCCCAGGGCCACGCCCTATCCTATAATCACAGGAGAACGAAAAAATGTAATGAAATTTTTGGGGATCATTATAGATGAGCTGGAAATCTCACAATAAAAATACACAACATAAGGTGGCGATGAATACCTCAATGTTGAATAAAGCAAAAGCTGTCCTTTACCTGAAGTCACTCTATACTCTTTACTGCTCTCTGGTTTTACCATATCTAACTTAGTGTGTGGAGATATAGGGTAATAACTATAAACGCAATCTTCACTCGCTAAATGTACTGCAAAAAAGATCAGTTAGGATAATCCATAATGGCGCGTGTAGAGAACATACAAATCTTTTATCTCTAAAATCACAAATATTAAAATTTGCTGATTTAGTACATTTTCAAACAGCTAAAATTATGCATAAAGCAAACTATAACCTGCTACCCAAAATGTCATAGAATATTTTTCTAAAAGATAGGAGAAATATGATCAAAGGGAAAAAATAAAGTCAAGACACTTATACGCATGAACAATGCTAAAAACCCGCAGCATTTCAGTATGTGGAATTAAATTATGGAACGAACTGAGGAAGGAACTCAAACAAAGCACCAAGATGAGCGATTTTCAAGAAACAGTACAAGCAGTTGTTTGCAAAATACAAGAAAGAAGAGTCTTGAATTTGTTATGTTTATTTGTATTTATTATTATATTGATTATTATAAATGATTATAATTTATTATGATAGCGGAAAAACCTTGACAATTATATCACCATATTGTTACATTACCTTGTCACCTTTCTACGTATTAAAAAGATCACATGTGAATAAATGTACAGCAACAGATGTGAAAAGGATGAGGGGTAGGATTAAATAAGCTTTGTTTAAATCATCATTTTGTTTAGCATCGTTAATGTGTTCCAGAGGGTCTGACTCTAACAGAAGTTGACTATAACTGAATACATTTTCCTGTAAGAAATAATGTAAATCCAATTAATCTGCTCCACTACACTCAATGCATATAAATACACTCACCTCAATAACCCAAAATTTAGCCAAAGAATGTTGTATCAGCACATTCATAATGAAGGTAAAAGTAACCTAAAATATTCATTTATATCTTTAATTAGTCATTCATATGCATTTAGAATTGTTTCATGTATGTAAAACTATAATTGTAAATCTACAAAAACATTTTGTGTTAAGATTTTTGAGAATCAACTTCTGATGACATGATGCAGCTGACGACGCAGCTGACTTCCGGTTCCTGTTTCCATGTAGTGGCAAGCTAATAGAATGCTAACATGGACATTTTGTGCTAAAAATACATTAAGGACACAGTTTGATTCACGCATTTTATTACCAACACAAGACACACGCCATATTGTACGCTAACCAGAAAATGTACGCAAACCAAGGAAAAATTGCGGCGTAAATTGTCAACGTAAACCGAAAAACATGAAAAACGGTGCCAACGCTAATTGAGGTTGTACTGTAATTGTATTTTTAGAATGTCCCGTGGGCCGATTAAAAAAAAATAAATAAATGAATAAAAAAATTAATACAGAGCTGCTGTCCAGAATTGTCTCCTTTGGACACCCCTGCATTAATGAACTTGGATTGCATGTGTCTCTCTGTCAGTTATCAGTGTGAGTGGGGTGGTGTTGTGGATGGGAAGCCTTATTTGAAGAACCTGGAGGACTTTGCCAAAGCAGTGTTGGAGGATCTCTGGGTGGCTCTTGTGGAGCAGTTTGTTGAAGTGAGTGGTTCTCCCCTCCCTGTCAAATTAATGAATCCAGCCTGAGCCTCCAAACCAGCGTCTTCTTTTTTTTTTTCCTGTTGGCAGGACGACGAAGAGACTGACGAAGCGTCTGAGGTGTTAGAGCAGGAGGTCCATCAGGGGGCGCTGCAGAGGCAGTTCCTTAGCAGGGCTAAGCTGTTGTCTGCTGCTGTGGAGATGGTGGAGCAGGTCCAGGCCAAAGGAGGGCTGATGGTGGTGGCGGGGGCGCCTGGCCAGGGCAAAACGATCTTCATGGTAAATGACTCCATCCTCACAGACCCATAATTTCACGAAAGATTCAGTGGACAACATTGCTTCTGTTCTCTCCATGCAGGCTGCTCTAGCAGAGGCCCTCAAAACTGGAGCTAAATCCAAGAAAAACATCCCGTGTGATGTCATCTCCTACTCTGCAGTCGCCAGTCCATCACCTTGCTGCGTGGAGAACCTCCTGAGGTGTCTCCTCCGCTGGTTGATGATGCTGAAGGAGGAGAAATTACCTTTACCTCTTTCTTACAAGTGTGTTTTGAAATGTGCATCATCTTGTCTTTGCACTCACAATGATGTTAGTTGACACCTGTTTTTCTTGCAATTTCAGGGATCTGCTGTTGGAATTTCATGCCGCTCTGAAGAACATGCAGAGGAGCAGACCTCTTGTGCTGCTTGTAGACAGCGTGGATCAGCTCAGCTCTGACTGGATACCACAGCACCTTCCGCAGGTCAGTCACTTTGACAGTATTGAATCTGTATGAGAACTTGTACAATGCAGGTGCAAAATGTTGTCAATTTACCTTGTCAGGGTGTTTGTTTGGTCCTGAGTGCCACTTCCAACTCGGCTCTGTTACAAGTTGTGGCCAAAAAGAGATCGACTTTACTCTTCAACTTGACACAGCTCACCATGACGGAGCGAAAGGAAATAGTCCAGAGAGGACTGGAGGCCTTCGGGAAGAAACTCAGTGACTCTGCCTTCAACAACCAGGTTCCTTCTACTTATTTGCTTAACCCATCATTAGGGTTGGGTATCGTTTACATATTATCAGATACTTGTGCCAAATTGTCACTTTTGAAACGGTGCCTTTTAAAAAAAAAAAAAAAATAAATTACCAATATTAATAATTATAAATTATAATATTTACAATACATAATATTTACAAATTGTCGTAATTATCACAGCAAAACCAGCAACAATACAGAACAGAGAGTATGTGCAAAACAAACCAAAAAAAAAAAAGTTACATTTGGAGCAGAAATTGATACACAATTCTGGTGATGTTAGACTGGCGTTACCACGATCTTTGCTGGTTAATCCTACATGCAAGAGTGGTGTATTAATTGAGCAAAAGTTACTTACACGACTTTACTTGCACAATATCACCTTCAGGCAGATGTTGCAAGTGGCTGGGTCAGCATCTTTTGAGGTGACGTAAAAGCAAACCTCAGTGTTTCGCTCGGAGCATTTAGCTAGATGCTCACCAACATCTGTTCAGGTGAAAATTTTGATACATGTACTCGCATTATGCCATATATTATCATTGAAATATATATACATCACTGAAAAAATTGTCTCAAAATAATTTTGACAATAATATCATTTATCTGCAATAATTTGTAGGACAATTATAATCCAGAAAAAATTGTTATCGTCACCACATTTGACTCTGCAATTAGGCAGCACCAACTGTACCTCATTTTTACTTCGTATACACTTAATTTTTTGTCCGGTTACTACTGTTTATGTCGGCACTGGTGCCATTATGGTACCTAGTTTTGGCGCACATCTCTACTCATCATCTTTGTCATCATCATCGCTGCATGATGTCTTCTCACATTCCCTTGGATTCCTGCTAGATAACCTTCTTGTATGCTTGCTATGTGTGCAGCTGCAGACGCTGATAATGAAGAAAGGTGCAGAGAGTCCTCTCTACCTACACATGGCCTGTGAAGACCTGAGGAACTTTGCTTCCTTTGACAAGGTCAAATACTCTCCTGTCTTCCCCTCTAATTCATAATTGTAAAGGTGCCTGAACTACAAATTCACTCAGAAGTGGTGTATCCCTGGATGTCATGCAGATATGCCCCAAAGTGGCTGTGTCCAACATCTTTCAAACAGTGTTTTTGTGTCTCAGCTGAAGGAGAGTCTGCAGGGATTGCCTCAGTCTCTACACCAGTTGGTCCAGTACATCCTGGAGAGACTCTGCTCGCACTACAGGGCCATGCTGGGACTCCGCTGGGCTCTGGCAGTGCTCACAGTCAGCGCCTCCGGTATGATGAGATAATGAGCACCGGGCTTCATTCTTTCGGATTGTGCTAGGCTAGATTAACATGTATTTCCAATCTAAACTGCTAAAGCCGGTCCATCTCCTCTTGCTTCAGGCCTGCGGGAGAGAGACTTGTACTCCCTACTGTGCACATGCAATGACCTATGCTCGCTGAAAGGACCGGTCACATGGCAGGAAGTGCTGCGTCTGTGCAGGAGGCCCAAAGGACGTGTTCCCATGGCCACCTTTACCCGCATTGTGCAGAGTTTACGAAGGTGAATATCTCACAATAACAATGGGCCTCATTCACGAACATCTTTTTAAAAGTCTTCTTAAGAAGTGTACTTAAGAAGGCGCGGGTTGGAAACTGCGCCACATTCACGACACTTTCTTAAGTAGGGATAATCGTTTGCACCGGTGTTCTTTGGTTGATGAATGCCAACTGCGATGCCCGTGCATGTGAGCCCTAATTTGCATAGGTCACCGCCTATTATTTCCTATATAAGGTAAAAAAATGTGCCGTGCGCAACAGGCAGCTGGAGGCGGAGATGGCAACGCGCAAGGGCGAGACTGAGAAGCAGCTGGACAACAAACGAAAGAAAAACTTCAATTCTACTGAAATAGAGGTGCTTTTACAAGGAGTGACCGAACACAAGACCACCTTATTTTCAAGTGTATCCACCCGTCATCAGGCCATCCAAAAAGAGTCGGCATGGAGCACCATTGCAGGAAACATAATTGCCGTTTCCACGGAGAAACGCACCATCACAGACGTTAAAAAGAACTGTTTTGACTTAAAATACACTCAAAAAAAGATTGGACTGCACCGGAGGGATCTGGAGGAAACGGGAGGTGGGCCATCAATCAGAAACCAAACCATTTCGGAAAGTCTAGAAAATATTTACACAATCATGATGGAAAAATAAAGTAAAAATACATAGTTTGTGTGTGACAATTTATTTTTTCTGTGGTTACATTTGATTAGACGCTGCCTAATTAATACAGCAGCCCCGTGCTCTGGCTCAAGACGTGGCTGGGGGCGCATGTCGTTATCTGGGGGTGCTACGTGCGCAATAGACACACCACGTTTCATTGCGATGTTATTCTGATGATCCTGCGCACCTGCAAGAACAGAGAGGGAAGCCTGAAGCCTGAAGCAAATAAATCTAATGGTCCCTTTACATTCTCTCTCTGTGCAGCGCACGTCTAGCCAGCCTTTTTTTTTGATGAATTGGGATTTGAATATATATTTATCGATGGAGTATATTTTAGTTGTTTTGATGATAAATAATTGTTGGGATATTTTATTTGCACTACATTTTTTGGGATCAGGTTGCAAAATCCATCATGAGGGCGATTGCGCATTGAAAGTGCAAGCTTTGCTTGTGCGTAAGAGTCCTCCTGAGCGTTTGTAGAATTTGTTCTTAGGTCTAAGAACTGTGAGTTAAGAACACGTTTCGTGAATGCCAAAAATCTTCGTAAGAAGGCTTTAAGAACACATTTGTGCGTAAGAACGTTTCGTGAATGAGGCCCAGTGTGTCTAAACCCTGCCCACTGCCACACCTGTGTCTCAAATCATTGAGATCCTAGATAGGAACCGGAATGTAGACCATTTTATTGACCAGCCAGATATGACTGTTCCACTCCAGTCCTATAGTTGGCGATAATGCACTTCATTACTGCAACCTGATACAAACGGATACAAGCTTTTTTGCTGGATATGGTACCACTTGACCCAAATGCAAGTAGACTGTAATTAATACAACCACTATTTTATGGTCTGTTCTTTGTCTCTAACTAATCAACCAGTAAACACAGCGTTTCATTTTGTGCTTTTGTGTTTGGACGTACCAAACAAAGCTTGAGACAAAACAGAATCTAACTGGATCGTCTTTCGCAGCCTCATGAGTCCGTCTAATTGCCGCAACGCTGATGACCTGTTGGCCCCGTCCAACCTGCACGTGAGGCAAGCCTTCAAAGATTTCCTCCTGCCAACAGAAGACGACACAAGAAGAGCTCACCTCGTGTTGGCAGGTAATGTACAGTAAATCCAATTAACCCACCCCCCGCACCCCGCGCCATTAATAGCTTGTTACTATGCCCCAGTTTTACTCTTTTATGGGCCCTTCTGCAGGTCACCTATGGGTGCTGGCCGACGCTCAGGGTACTGATACTTTTCTTCACTGTGAGGTCGACGCCATCCAGCAACTGTCTGCTAGTCTGGTTGGTCATCTTCTAAACACAGTTAAAGTGCATTCTTAATACTGTAAATCAGGAGTGTAATATAATAACAAATAGAGCTTGTAAGAGTTTAATTTAAGAGCTAATATCGAGCAACTGAAACATTTAAGTGTGACAAACATGCAGAAAAATAAGAAATCAAGAAGGGGGCAAACACTTTTTCACACCCCTGTATAATAAGTGATTTAAAAAAAAAAAAAACGTTTATCATGACTTTTAGTGCAGGGGAAAGGGGAAACATAGCTTTGTTTCACTACTTGGCCATTTATGAACAATTTTATATTGCTCAACACACCAGTGACAGAACCAACGTTGCACCAGTGGTAATGTGCTGATGTGTTGATTGAAACAATAGTACGGCAAGTGTAACACGCATGGGTTTCACATTAACGGATGAGTAGCCATACCGACATTTTATAGCGCATGCTGAGCAAGTTAAGCCCACTCACGATACTTTAAATGCAGCTCTTGCCATCCTGTGGAGCCACAGCTTTTAATGCCAAAGGCTATCGACCCTGCCCTAATCACACACGCCGGCGGTTATTTGCTGTCGTAGACCCCTTCACCTGGCGAGGAGACTCAGCCTTTAACTTAATTCCGGCGTTAGTCCGAACATTTACATGATGTAGTTGCTAATATTTTGCCTTCTCTCATGCATCTCAATGGCAACCAACATTTTTATTACCGGCTCTCAGTATAATGCAGCGGTGTACAACAATAAACACAATAATAAACATATTGTCACAATAATACCTTTTTTAAAGTGAATATTTTTGATACAGCTGGTATATTCTGTGCACCGAACCTAAGCTGTTTAAACTTAACTCATATCATGCAGGATTCATGTTCCTGTGTCACGCTTTATGTCATCCTCATGATGATGTTTGACTGTATTCCTGATTAGATACAAAGTGACCAACAGGAGGCACTCCGCTTGCTCCTCTCCAGCTATTACTTCCTGTATGCTAATGTGCGCCACCACCTGCTGCACCACCTCTTGGACACCTACAACATGCTTGGTGAGCCATCAGTGTTTATCTGTTTTAATGAATTAAGTTCAAATTTTGGTGCTCTGCTCACTTCCTCTCTCTGCCTCTAGGCGACCTGCAGGACGCCGTGAAAGACTGCCGAGATTTCTTGCAGCTTCACGCTGCCGTGCTCACCTCCTGGCCGGCACTCTTCATCCAGCAGGCCCTCAATATGCCCCCTAATACCCGCGCTCACGCCTGGGCCCGGGCCCTTGAGGGCAGTGGGACTGTACGAGTGGTGGAGTGGCTCAACAACCACCATCAGTTTAAGAAGAGCAGGTATGCAGTTTGTCAGCTAGGGCGCAGCACGCGCATTTCCTGATGTTTACAACAAACATTATCCGGTGTTTGTGTGTCCCAGTCAGCTGATGTCCACCTTCACATCCGAGCCCACCTGCTTGGCTATGAGCTCCGATGGAGGGATGGTGGTTGGTACTGGACAGGGAACCCTGCATTTTATCAACTCAAACACTGGACAGGTATGAACACGCTGAAGCTCCCGCTGGTTACTTATCCATTGTTCTTCCTCGTCAGTCTCTTGTATTTGAAATGGCACTCTTCCTAATGTGTGCTTGCTGTCTCCCAGGAAGTGAAGTCACTGGTGAGCAGCTGTGACGGCATCTCCAGCTGTGTCCTTCTGAAGGACGGTCGTCTTGTGACGACCTCGTTCGACGGCCAAATCGAGATCTGGGATGGCAGGAGTGGATACCGGTGAGCGTCATTCTGACCTCTCCAGAACCTCTTTGACTACATTCACACTGCAGGTCGATTCTTTTTATTTTATTTTATTTTTTATTTTTGTACTCATATGTGACCTGTATTTATTTATTTTTTTTCAAAACAACGAACAATGCAAATCCAATTTTTTCAAATGCAACTCAGGCCTCATTTGTATGTACAGTGGTGTCAAAAGTGTTTGCCTCCTTCCTGATTTCTTTTTCATTTATTTATTTTTTTTTGCATGTTTGTCACAGTTAAACGTTTCAGATCATCAAACAAATTTAAATATTACTGACTGCAGTTTTTAAATGAAAGTTTTTATTAAGGGAGAAAAAAAATCCAAACCTACATGGCCCTGTGTGAAAAAGTTCTTGCCCACCCACTCCCCCATAAAGGTGAACTTTTTGGAAGGTGTGTGTCCGATTACATCTGGTGTAAAATTAACGGTGCATTTCAGAAAAAGAACATCTTACCAACAGAAAAATATGCTGGTGGTAGTGTGATGGTCTGGGGCTGTTTTGCTGCTTCAGGACGTGGAAGACTTGCTGTGATAAATGGAACCATGAATTCTGCTGTCTACCAAAAAATCCTGAAGGAGAATGTCGGGCCATCTGTTTGTGACCTCAAGCTTAAACCAACTTGGGTTCTGCAGCCACCTCCGAATGGCTGAAGAAAAACAAAATGTAGACTTTGGTGTGGCCTAGTCAAAGTCCTGACCTGAAACCTATTGAGATGCTGTGGCAAGACCTTAAAAAGGCGGTTCCTGCTGGAAAACCCTCCAGTGTGGTTGAACGATGAGTGGGCCAAAATTCCTCCATAGCGCTGTGAGAGACTCATTGCAAGTTAGCGCAAATGCTTGATTGCAGCTGTTGCTGCTCAGGGTGGCCCACCCAGTTATTAGGTTTAGGGGGCAATCACTTTTTCACACAGGGCCATGTAGGTTTGGATTTTTTTTCATATAAGAACTGCATTTTGTGTTCAGTTGTGTTGTCATTGACTAATATTTAAATTTGTTTGATAATCTGAAACATTTAAATGTGACAAATATGCAAAAGAATAGGAAATCTGGAATGGGGCAAACACTTTTCACAACACTATAGATATAAATCCAATAAGCATCTGATCTACTGCAGTCTGAATGGTCAGGTCGCATATATCCGCCTTTAAGTCATAGAAAGGCGTGGTTTACCGTGCGAGACTTTGATAAAGGTACGCACCGATGTAGGCAAAAGTTCTTCATGTCATCTGTAAATTATTTTGTGTCAGTGAAGCGGCTCACGGCAATGTCCCATCACTCCTGCCACCCACATACTCCTCGGGACAAACGTTGCAGCAAGCTCTCCACGAACCTTTTCTTTATCTCCTACGCGGAATCATTTGATTAAGAAAATCTTGACTGCTGTTGCATAAATTCCTAGAAATTGCGCCAAACACACGAATGCAGCAATCTTTACTTCCGTAAAAACACGGAAGTGCGTATGACTTTGTACTTTTAAGCATGCGCGTCACTTCCCGGACTCTTTGCGTTCACATTAACAAGTCACATTTTTTTGGTAAAGTGAAGGACCACATAAATTTGATTTTAACAAAAAATCTGAATTGGGCATCATACCCTGCAATGTGAACGGAGCCTTAGTTAATCATGATGGACCTTCTTTCCTTTTGCAGGACGGCACTTATTAAGGGCCACACTAATGTGATCACAGCCAGCGACATCACTGCTGACCGGAAGCACCTTGCCACGGCATCCCTGGACTTCACACTGAAGGTGAGTTACTTAATAACATCTGTTTTTCCCAGACAGAAATAAATTTGCCACTACACCCTCATTCATAAACACGTTATGTTGGGACGGAATGTAGCTTGTTGTTCCAACTCCATACAGTAGGTTGCATCATAAGCGACTTTTTCTGGTTATTATAAGACACTTTTGAAGACACTAAAATGAAAGTTCCACATGTCCAAAAAGAGTAGGAAGAAGCAAAGCTTATTTAATCCTACCCCCCATCCGTTTTACATCAAGTGCAATACATTTGTTCACTTTATGTAATCCAAATGCAATCTTGCTGGTTTAAAATACTTAGGAAAATAGTATGGTAATGTAATAATGTGGTAAAATAGTAGTTCTTGTCACCATAACTTCTTCATATGACAGTCATAATAATCATAATAAAATACAGTCAAACCTGTCTTAGCGGCCACCTGTATAGAACGGCCACCTGCCTATAGCGGCCACTGACAAATTTCGGTTTTTTAAAGCAATGAAGCCGTCGTGTGTAGACTTTAATTACTGAGTCCTAGTTCGACATAAAAAAGCCGTCTTCTTACTTTGCAATGCCGCCCTGAAAAGATTCAATGACGGCCAAAACGGTAATCTTCCCACTTTGCAATGCCGTGAATAGATTCTAAAATAGCCAAAACACCTGAATAAAACATCTAAAATATCACTTAATTGCCGACTAATTAGAGATTAGAAGCCCATTCAATAAGAAAGGAGCGATGGTATTGTTAGTTTACGACGATCTTCGCACCTCCTCCGCACTCAATTGTTCACGCACACACCCAATCATGACTGCTTCACACGTATCCTGTACATATATCCCCGGGCTCGTTCACTAAAATTTTTATTTCTTGCTTTTAAAATCGTGTTTTAAAAAAAATCAACGATGGAAATTTGTGACGTTCTGCAGGACAGGAGCAAGCGTCCCCTGTCCTGCGCTCTTATTTGGCGGGCTGTGCCTTCTCCGGGGAGGAAGAGGCAGCCGCTTTATGCCTGGTGGCCGCGCAGCTGCAGTCAATTAACATTTGTTAATGTTAATGTTACTGGCCTTGTTGTTATTGATACTGTATTACTAGTTTCCTCACCGGAGCTGTTACCTAGATTTACCTACCTGTTTATGTGTCAACAGAGCGTTTTCCCTTAGGTCTTTTGGTTTTGCTCCAGTCTTTTTGAGAATACATGTTAATATGTGTGCGCACAAATTCAAAATGGCCGCCAACCTATCTATAGCGGCCACCTGTCTATAGCGGCCGCTTTTGCCGTTTCCCTTTAGTGGCCGCTATAGACAGGTTTGACTGTACACATAACAGAACATAGTTGGATAATGGTGGGTACTGATAATAAACTCACAAGCATAAAGACTTAATAAGTGTTGTAGTGATTAGGCAAAGCACTGACAAATAAAATAGACAGAAATGAACATAGTTGGTTAATAAGTGAGTATAGACTATGTACTCACAAAGGAATGAAGAGTAAATGAGTGTTGTAGTGATTAGACATAGCATTGACAATGAAGAGTTAGTAGTGAGTGTAGTATTATTTAGACATACTGTAGCATTGCATGTACACAGTGTTTCAGGACTCTTCTTCCTTGTACTTTGCAAACATCAACTGCTTGTGTTGTTTCTTAAAATTGCTCTTGTTAGTGCTCTGCTCAATCCGTTCCATAATTTGATTCCACATACTGAAATGCTGAAGATTTTTAGTGTTGTTCTCATGTATAAATGTCAAGTTTAATTTTTCTCTGAGGACATATTTCTCCTCTGTCTTTTCTAGTAATTTATATATTACTTTTTTCTTTGTTGGTATGTTGCATTATAAATCTCCTGTATAATGTGTTTTTCTTCTTATAGGCATTTTGCAAACCTTTTGTTAGCCATGGCTGATTATTATTTTGCTTATTGGACATTTCTCTCCAGGGACATTTCTTATTGTAGAGCTTCAACATGGGAGCATCATATGCTTCATCCACATCATTTGTACTATATACACTCACAGATCTTTGTTGTTCCAGATCTTTCTTAAAAGCGTTGATGCTGTCCTCTGCGTAATTATTGGAAAGTCCATTTGACTTTCATTTCCCTCTTTTTATAGTTTTCATTGTAAATTGTAACACTGGAAGATGGTCACTAATGTCATTAATTAGCAGACCACTAATTGTGTTATCCAAATCATTAGTGATGAAGTTTACATCACCCCCCTGAACCACCACTACAAATACAGTCAAACCTGTCTTAGCGGCCACCTGCCTATAGCAGCCACTGAAAAATCCCCCGCAGCAAATTTACATGTTATAGACCCTGTGTATAGCAGTCACCTGTCCAACGCGGCCAGCGGCCACCCATTTTGTCTCCCTTGGTCAATATCTGACTGCATATAGCGGCCAAATTACCAACTCAAGTAGAAGCTTCAAGCACGAAAAAGTTGCGCTTTTAAATCAATGAAGCCGTCTTGTGTAGACTTTAATTACTGAGTCCTAGCTCGGTCACAATCATTCACAAGATCCACACAAACTGTCAGTTGTTCCACATAAAAAAGCCGTCTTCTTTTGAGCTTGCTATTTCCTGGTCAAACATGTAACTTTAAGAGCATTTGCACCAAAACATTACCGCAAATTAGGCTGGGAACAGGACGTGCTCCCAGCGATGCTACAATAAAAAAAATAAACATACGCTAGCATGCATGCGGCAGCGGGAGCAAAACTGAGTTCGGTTGTACTTAATTGAAGTATTTTAGAATGTACTCACGTTATTTTTCATCAATCCTCATCCAAAAATCCATCAAAGTCCTCATCTTCTGTATTCGACACAAACAAAGCCGTCTTCTTTTCCGTTCGCTACTAGTCCGTTAACTTGTCAGTGTTATTCAGCTCCGAAGCAAAGAAGGAAATTTCTCCTGTTGCTTCTGCCAACTTTATTTATTGAACGCGGCCAACAGACAGCAGCTCAGAACACACACACATCTCTCAGCATTGTCTCTCCTTCCTGCTTGCCCACAAGGCAAAGGTTAAACAAGCCCCACTACATAGCTGTCCAGCCAATGCCTGTAAGAAATGACACCGTTTATTCCCTGGTGTGCACTGGTCAATACTGTAATGCCGCTTGTTGTGGGGAAGGAGAGACTCACGTCGCCGATGCACTTTAATGGCTTTATTAACAGCGGAGAACACTGCAGGACTTTACATCCACGCCAACATAAACACACTTCCCAACTCTCTCGAAACTCACAGCTCGCACTGAGCCTAGCTCTCCTGCTCGGGACGCCCACCATCACTTCCCGTCACTTCCTGATGAACTAAAGCTGTAATGACACTGCCGTATAAAAAGTAAAATATAAAAAACAAGCGTAAGACATTACTAGCACAGCTTTGTTCTGTGGGTCGTGGATATATTCTATCAGTTATTATTAAGCCTCTAGCTTCCTTTTAGTAAGTAAAAACCTTGGCTATGATTGCACTACATTGTCATGTAGACCTACAAAGTACACTTGGAAGAATAAGAGGTGAATAAATGTATTGCAACTGATGTGAAACTGATGAGGGGTAGGATTAAATAAGCTTTGCTTCTTCCTACTCCTTTTTGGACATGCAAAATTGTGAATTGTACTATGTGATGTGCTACTGTTTGACTCATGCATGTTCAGGATTAAAACCATGAACCATGATAATAACAAGCCGAGTAGTGCTGTACAACTTTTATCCGCAGTCCGCAGTGCCCTCTACTGGTCAACATTATTATTAATTTCCCCCCCCCCCCCTTTTTTTTTTTCTTTTTTTCCCCCTCTACTGGTCAACATTCAACCTGTCTATAGAGACCACCTGTCTATAGCGGCCACTTTTGCAGACTCCCTCTAGTGGCCGCTATAGACAAGTTTGATTGTAGATTGCAGTTCTGTATGAGACACTGAACATTGCTAGTAAATGATATCATTGATTAACAAAGATCTTTCCCACTATTCAGGTGTGGTCTTCAACAACAGGTTACGAGGTAGCAGCTCTTCCCAGCAGCAGCCCTTTGAACTGTGTGACCTTTGACCCCGAGGACCGCTTGGTAGCTGCCGGCCGCTGGGATGGCAAAGTCGTCGTGTGGAACTGGCTCCAGGATGACACCCAGACGGTAAGATACAATGACCTTTGATGTATTTCAGAATAGAATAGAATGTTATTGTCACTGGTACAGAAACAATCAAAATCAGTTTTGCATCTATTCATAATTAGAGACTTAGTGTGGCACTCAGGCCTCCACGAAGGCCAGGGTTGGATGTAAAGATGTCCATGTGACTCATAAAAAAAATACAACGGGAAATGGAACAAGAAACAAACATTGATGAGCGGAAGTTGACTCCAGTCCTATAGGTGGAGCTAATGTTTCCACTAAACTGTTAACTAAAACTGAGGCAGACATGAGTGTACCATTTTCATTCTGGGGTGAGGGCAAACTCTTATGACTAAAACATGTGTATATAAACACCTGTTATCCAGATCCTCACCAAAATGTGACCAGTTGTCTACAAAGTGCTGTAATCATGCTAACTAACTAGCCAACACAGTAGTTACCAAACTGCTGGATCGATTTTTATATTCTGTTCCAACAGTTGCTGCACGGCCACCGCCACTCAGTGCGCAGCCTCTCCTTCTCACCATCCACCGCCATGCTCTGCTCCGGCTCGGTGTCTGGCGATGTGCGTGTGTGGTCTGTGGACCCCTTCTGGTGTGTGGGATGCTTCCAGGCTCATGTCGGCGCCACAGACGCCGTCACCTTCCTGGATGAGGGCCGCTTGCTGCTGACCGCTGGCTCCGATCACATGGTGGGCAAGTAACGCGGGCACAACTTTAGTTATCTGGCAAAGACACAAGATGAGTTACGTTTTTGTTGTTAAACAGCTGCAGCTGTGGTCAGGTGGACTTGGACGCTCAGTGGCCGCCGTAAAAAGGGACCAAGTAAGACACATTTATATTAATTACGGAACACATTGTTACACGCATACATTAAACGCATACATTTGACAAAAGTTAGCACATGTAAGTCATTCTAGAGCGGGGGTTTCCAAACTACAGCCCACCATCCATCGTTTTGTTTAGCCCTTTTTCAAATTATAAACAAAATATACACAAATGTCACAGCGGCTCCTTCATCCTTTGACTTTTCAGTATGCGGCCCTTTGAACACCCCTGTTATAGAGGTATAATATTGCCATTTAAAAAATTCCCTATTACGCAAAAGTCTCATGAATAATGTTCTAACAGTAATATGTGTCCCTAGACCCTGACACTCACTTTTGAGGTTGCGGCTTTTTATGACGTCCTAAAGGAAATCCTTCCTTATTACTATTATGGACATGAAGCTCTCCTTGTGTACATGCCCTCCACATTGTAGAAAAGTAGTCTTTGCAACACATCTTAAAATGCATCCTGGAGCTCAGTCAGTCCTCCACAGACATTGGAGTTGTAATTTTGATCACTTTTTTTGGCGAGTAGGCTAACAGTGCTGTAGCTCACATAGCTCTGTTAGTGTTGCAATGTTTGTGTCCTCCTGTCCCAATCCTTAATGTTACATTGTTGTGATATACATGACATTTATTACGTTTGACAGGTGCAGAGGAACAGTGTATATATACTGTAAAAAGTAAAGTTCACAATAGTGCCTTTTGATGACGAACTCAGCTCACGCATACACAGGCATACATTTATTTTGAACTGTCTAAATTTCAGTAACAAAGCTAATACACTAAGTCCCCAACTAACGAACACAATTGGTTCCAGACGACCATTCTTATGTCGAATTGTTCTTAAGTAGGGGAAAAGGTAATATTACCAATTATATAGGTACTACATGTACGTGTATACATATACAGTATATGCATATGTATGTAAATATGAGTTTGAATGCAGTAGTAATATTAAACGAAGATAATGAATGAAAAAACAATAATAAAAATGATATAATAATATGTAATGATAAATGTTATTTACCTTTGAAGAGGAGTGGTCGAGCATACGTTGTTGTGGTAGAGGAGGAGGAGATATTGAAAAAAAGGACAAGTCATCGTTAGACTCTTCTAAAAGAGGTAGTGTTCTGTGGGTGGTGTAGAATTAAGCAGGCCTATTAACTCTTCATAAACTTTAATCACAACCTCTGTCCGGGTTGTACAATTTAGCTTTCCATTTAGCTTTATCTCCCCAGCCTAACTCTTCCTTTGTTGGTCTCATTAGCTCTAAGGCTGCATTAGCAGTGTCACAGTGCCCTCTACTGGTCAAGCATGTACAGTAGCAGTAAAAATACTGATTGAGCGACTACAAGGCAAAATAAAATAAAATATAGACCAGTCGGCTTGTGTTCGTATCCGCGAGTGTTCGCTAGTCGGATGTTCGTAAGTTGGGGACCTAGTGTACACTATTGTGGCACCTGACATCTATTTAAGTGAAAAATACTATGACATTAAACACCAGAGTTGATGCTTTACATAAAACATTTGTAGAACATAACATTTGAGTATGTACTGTGTAGAAACTGTCAATTACAGGTACGTTCACATAAATAAAACCTGTGACATCATTGCATTGTCTTCATCCAGTGTGAAAAGGAGCCTCCGTACAAGAAAAGCAAGTCCGGCACCTCCACGGAGCCCGGCGCTCTGTGCGCGGCTGTCAACGGGGACTATGTTGCTGTGGGTTACCATGGCGACGGCTTCAAACTCTTCTGCATCAGCTCTGGTGGGTTGACACAATTGCTTTTAAAACATAGAATACAGTAGAAGAACAGTGTAATATTCCTGAGTGAGTGCTATTGTTTCGATTGGTATGGATGGAGGAGAATCAATATTTGATTTAAAAAAACAAAAAAAAAACTGGACATAAGTCTGTCAGTACACACTGAGCATTGCCTTAGCTTGGCTATCTTACCATCATCTCCCAGGTGAAATGATTTGGAATGCCGAACTTTTCCACTTGACCGTCCCATCCTTGCTGTGGGTCTCCGTGGACACCTCACAGTCGTCCCCCGAGCTGCTGCTGTCCACGGGCCATGACAAGCACGTGCGGTTGTGGAAGAAAACTTTTGGGGAGCATGGGGAGCTGACCGGCATGGAGATGACGACACTGTTTGCCGCGCAGTTGGGCATGGTTCGGGCTCTCGCGCATAGCTCCACTTACCTGGCGACAGCTTCGGGTAAGAAGACGCCAAACAGGACTTGCATTTGTCCAGACCGAGATGACTTAATGTGACTGTGTGCTGAGTAGATGACTGCACTATTGTCCTGTGGCTGCTGAGCCAGCTGACAGACGAGCCTTTCCCCGATATGGAGCCATCTGCCTTGCTCAAGGGCCACAGCAGGGGCATCACCTGTTTGGCCTTTAGCCCCGATGGTGGACAGCTACTCTCTGGTGGAAAAGACAAAGTAAGAACATCACAAGTTCATGTTTGGTTGGGGAAACAAAACAAATTTCGTAGAAACTAAGATAATATACTCAAGTAGAAGTGAAAGGAAAGTCAATTAAAAGTACAGATCTAATAATCTACTAAAGTAAAAGTGAAAAAGGAACTTGATTTAAAATGTATTAAGAGTAAATGTTAATGGTTTATTAGCCAAGGGGGGTCTCCTGTACTGCAAAAAAGGCAAAGTTGGTACAAGTCTCAAAGCAGGATTTCTAAACGAAGCAACACGTTTATGAATTAACGTGCAAACATAAAATACATCATGCAGAATTTACAGCCACGTGATAGTCCATCATTTACAGTCATCCCTCGCCACTGTGTGGTTCGAATTTCACGGTTTCACACTCACGGTTTTCCAAAATATATTAATTAATAATTAATCATTCTTTTTCGTGGTTGAATATGGCATACAGTCGTGACTCATTCATCGCAGTTAATTGGTTCCAGATCCTGCAACGATTAGTGAATTTCTGTGTATATTAATAAATAGAATATTTTTGTAGAGAACATAGAAAACCTGTTTATGACTTTCTAAATGCGTTTTTTACCATTGTTCGAGCCCTGTAGACATTAAATAACACCCCTATGGTCACCTTTACACTCCGATTATTTTTTGTTTACACCACATTGTGCAGGCTACAGGATCACTGCAGACCGCTCTTAGCATATATCAAGCTCCCGAGCTAACTAATTAGGCTCCAATTTATTTTTTCTTAAGTGTTTCAAATGGAGTGGGAAAGAAGGGCAAAGAAAGAAGCCAAAAACCTTTTAACTTAATTATTATTAGTCAGACCATATGCATATTTAAGGTAATGCTGCGTATTATTTGCCTAAATTAAGCATTTTCAAGCATAAAAATGGCAAAATGTGCTAAAATACAAATACTTTGCGGAGATTCACTTATTACTGTCGGGTCTGGAAGTTAAGAGCAATAGTTGAGGGATTACTATACTACTATTTCCAGGTGTCAGGCATTTTTGTGTTTCAAATATGTCCAAAAGTTCAATATGAGTTGAAGCCATAGTTGAAATTGTGTGTATTTATCTGTTTTACAGGTTCTGATAGTGTCAGACATGACTTCGTCACCTCCTGTTGTTTCCAAGGTCCTCCCTGCCTTCCATCGGGACTGGATCACTGGCTGTGTTTGGACTCCAGACTGTGTGGTGGGCAACCAAACTTGTTTTTTCATGTAATTTCTGCAATTGGCTTTAGACAGGGGTGTCTAATGTGTGTGGCCCCTGGGACATTTTTAGTCCACAACTTGTTTTTTATTGCAGCTGTTTATCATCTAAAAATAAAACAAATTACACTAGGTCCCCAACTTACGAACACAATTGGTTCCAGACGACTGTTCGCAAGTCGATTTGTTCGTAAGTCGAACAAAAGGTAATATTACCAATGATATAGGTACTACATGTATGTGTATACATATACAGTATATGCGTATGTATGTAAATATGAGTTTGGATGTAGTAGTAATATTAAACAAGGATAATTAATGAAAAAAAACAATAATAATAAAAATGATATAATAATACATAATGATAAATGTTATTTACCTTTCAAGAGGAGTGGTCGAGCATACGTCGTTGGTGGCGGTGGAGGCGGAGGAGTTATTGAAAAAAGGACAAATCGTCGTCGTCGTTAGACTCTTCTAAAAGAGGTAGTGTTCTGTGGGTGGTGTAGAATTAAGCAGGCCTATTAACTCTTCATAAACTTTAATCACACGCTCTGTCCGGGTTGCATTGTACAGCTACAATTTAGCTTTCCATTTCTCCTTTACACTCTCTCCCCACCGTCTTCCTCTACCTGTTGGTCCCATTAGCAGTGTCACAGTGCCCTCTGCTGGTCAAGCATGTAGCAGTATAAATATGGAGTTACTACAAGGCAAAATACATGAAAATATAGACCAGTCAGCTGGCGTTCGTATCTCCGAATGTTCGCAAGTCGGATGTTCGTAAGTAGAGAACCAAGTTTAGTTATTCATGAGATATACTGTATTATTAGCTGTTATACCATTTTTGTTGGTCATCTATAACTAGGGTTGGGCATTGAGTTTTCAGCATCGATGGGAACCGGGACTAACATTCCAAATCTCCTGGGATCGTTCAGATTTTTTAAAATTCCGATTCCTAGTTTTGATGCCCACTTCACAGACCAGAAGAAATAGACACGAACACCAACAGTTGGAAAGTACCAGCCAAGAAGGAGCGGATAAAAAGTTTCAGTCTCAGGCCAATGTAACCAAGGGTTTCAGGAAGCGAGTTGATGTGGAAGTTTTGTCAAACATATATTAATTACTGTAAATCACCGTGTATAAACCACACTTTTTTTCCACTGGTAAGAAGCAAAAAATCGGGGTGCGGTTTATACACGATGACAAGTCTGTGACCAGATGCAGAAATTGACGAGAAGCCCATTTTACAATAGCCGTCTGTGGGTCAGACAGTTGCTTTGACTTTAGTGCCCTCGGCTGTACAGTTGCTGAAAATGCTTGTGTATGCAACTAACTTATCTGACGGCTGTCTGTATTTTCACACAGTGAAACGATCTCTATATACACTGAAGCTAACCTAAGCTTCCAATGTAAAATACAATACAACGTTGGAGTTTATTCAAATTCACACTGAAGCAATGCAATAAAATAATAATAAAGAAAAAGACAAGTAGTGAAAGATAAGATATCAAAACATCTCTGAAAATTGCAAATGTCTTTATTATTATTATTATTATTATTATTATTATTATTAATCTGTGCTTATCATTATTATTATTACTATTATTATTATTATTATTATTATTATTATTATTATTAATCTGTGCTTAGTACCTTTACGCATGTTGATTTGAGATGGAGGGCAAGCATTTCTGAACTAAAAAAATTTTTTCCCCGCCATGAGCCTGAAAATGGGGGTGCGGTTTATACACGGTGCTTTACGGTAATGCTGTTTTGTGGTTGTATACAGCCTAGTTATAAATGCATATTTAAGCAAATTGTACGCATTTTTGCCAAAATTAAGCATTTTTAAGCATAAAAATGGCTAAACAAACTAAAATAAAAATATAAGCCATTAAGAAGACTTATTTAAATTGAACTGAAATGTACTCTTAATTGAACTCTAGTATTCTACATTGATTACTACATGTCAGTAATTGTAATTACACCAGACTTGATCACCAGAGCAACATGCTTTTGTTGCATTTTTTAATTAACTCAACAGTCACAATAGTCCATCCATCCATTTCCATGCTGTTTATCCTAATTTGGGTCGCGGAGGTATGCTGGCGCCTATCCCAGTTGACTTTGGGCGAAAGGTGGGTACACCCTGGACTGGTCGCAGTCACAATAGCAATTCTATAATAATACTCATCATCATCACCACCACAAAACTAAACTCCACAACCTGCAGCAGCTGCTAAATAAAACTGAACTCTGAACCCCTGAAGTCTCTTCCTGTTCGCCACCCATTCTGCTCCCCTACTAGCGCTGGAACACATTTACTGCGACACACACAAGCACAAGTTTTATTTATGCCTTAAACGACTTTTTTTTTCTCTGATTATATATACTAAATTTGGTAATACCAATGTAAAGGTGACTATATGGGTGTGATATATGTCTAGAGGGCCCTAATAATTTTAAATGTATTTAGAAGATCGTAAACAGGTATGCCATAACTACAAAAATACTCAATTTATAAACAAGGAATCCTAGTTGGTGGAAATTCACTTATTACAGAAACCAATTTAACAGCAATGTACAAGGGATTACTGTAGTTTGGATGAGTCCAGAACAATACCATGATGCATGGGCATGTAATTGTAATGGACACTGCAGAAGTGAAGATAACGTTGTGGGAGACAAAAAGTTAGTTAAAAAAAAAACCACATACGTTAAGAAATACAAATGAACTTTTCCGGTTTTGTCGCTTCTTTTTAATTGTTGGGGTAAAAAAAAAAGAGTTTCAAGAGGGATCGGAATACTCATACTAAATATCGCGACAAAGTCGCAAAGCTAGCAACACTGATGCTTCGTGCTACTATGTCGTCATCTTCTATGGCAACCAGGTGCATATGAGGTGTGTTAAGAGTTATGATGCAAACTGCCACCAACTCTACTGAGAAGTGACAACAACCTACATTGACGGACAGTTCTATTTATAATGTGTCTGTGAATTAGGGCAAATAGGTAAGTGCTAAATCTATTTGTGCCAGTCCAATTTTAATTGTGGCACGCCTGTTCCACCAGCATATCCGAGCGACAGTAGATTCCGAATAAAATTCTCTCCACTCCAAGTCCAACCCATCTGCTGTGTGTTTCCAGATAAGCTCATCCAGTGATTGCAGACTTTGTTTATGGGATGTGGAGGCCGGTCAGAGCCTGCGAGAAATCACCTGGAAGAGTCCGCTCACCTCTGTCTGCTGTCAGGTGAGACGCCGTCACACATGACCCAAGAGCAGTGTTCCTTCCTGACTCTGACTGGCTGTCCTCCGTCCGCGAGCAGGGGGCGTATGTGGCGGCCGGCTGTGCAGACGGCAAACTGCATGTGTGGAAGTGGGAGACAAACGTGGAAGTCTGTCACATTCCGGCCCACAAGGGACGCATCCACAGCTGTTATGTCGTCACGAGCAAAGGTAACCCTCCAGCTAAAACCAATGGCCATCTTTTTTATATAATTAATTTATTCTTGACAAATTCCAGACAAAAACAAAGAAATGGATGTAGAGGATCTCACTGTTCTCACTACATCCCAGGATGGAACAGCGCATTTCTGGAAACCCTTACAGGTCTGACATTATTTGTGTAAACTGACTGTCCAATACGTCCAATGACAGCTTGTCTTGTACTTCTCTTCCTATGCGGCGGAGATAGATGGAACACTTTAGCACCTTCCAGGGTCACAGCGGTGCAGTTCGCAGCATAGTTCAGGAGGAGAGCACCCCACAGTTCCTTACCGTTTCTGAAGACCGCTCCTTACGAAGCTGGACATGGGAAACTGGTAAGAAATAAAAATTTCATTCAGTTTTTCATTTTTTAACTATTGCATGCTCCAGTATTGCCTTTTTACAACTTATTTGAATCTTTTAAAGAACAAATGTGTGGCTCAAAGATATGTTTTTAATCAATATTATAAATTAAAGGGATATTTCAGATTTTTTAACATGAAGTTGTATGACATATCCCATCAGCATTGTACTACAGCAACAGTGACTTAACCCCACCAACTGGTAGAAGTGTGTAACTAACTTCTACATGGTCCGATCGTTCCAAATTTTTTGATGGTGGGCTGGGGCTTCGGACAGGACTTGGCCACCTTGGCGAAAATGATAACTGTCATAACTCCCTTCCACATAGTCAAATCGTCCCAAAGTATTTATGGCGGGTTAGGTCATCCTTCAGTCTGTGACTGAGTGCATACATTGACGCAGGTGGTGCCCCGTGCTGGATAAATATTATGCATGCATTCAAAGTCTGCTTGAGACACCCCAAGGCAAACCTGGGATACTGGCGTAGTGACCTGCGTCCGTGTGCCCGCTGACTCGCATGAACCCACACATGAGCCCGAGCACCAAGCAGTCCTATTGAAACTGCTATGTTTATTATTATTATTATTATTATTATTATTACGCATCTTTCCTCCCATTTTTTAGGGCCTTAACATGCATGAAAACTCACCAAAATTTTCAAGCGTGTCAGTTCTGGCAAAAAATTTTATATTTCCTAGGTCCCAAACACAAACTCTCGAAACTCACTCAGTATCGCCCCCTTTAAATAAAAACAATTTTAAAAAATTGCCCCTGCCACCAGTTTCATGGATCGTTACGAATTGGTGGAGACATCAATCATGACAGGATGCACAAAAAAGTCTCAAATACCCATATTCCCAAACAACCAGGAAGTCAGCCATTTTGGTCTGTGGCGGTGATTTTGGGGCGAAAACCAGGGGTTGTATTTCGACGAACTAGTCCTAACGGCTTTGACTAAATGAGCCCAAATGACAATCAACGGACACTAGACAGATGTCCGATGTTAAATTGCAAAGCATTTTAGGCTGATCCATAAGATGTGAGAAGGGCATGCTGACAAACTTTGATCATTTCATTCTAACCTTTCTTTGAACTTTTGAACAAAACTGTAAACGTTAAGAACTGTGCTCCACAAGGTCAGAGCTTCATCATTACTGGTCCATATAATAAGACACCAAATTCAATAGAAAGTATGACTGACAGACTGATGCGCTTAAATTGTGAACCATATGCATGTAAAGCACACGCGGTGAATATGGCATGGCGGCTACGTTTCTGAATTCGGAACTCCCTTTCACATAGTCAGATCGGCCTGAAATTTTTATGGCGGGTTTGGTCATCCTCAAGTCCGTGACGGTGTGTATACATCGACCCAGATGGTGCCCCCTACTAGATAAACATGCATGTTAAAATTCTGCTCATGATGCCCCGATTTCTTTCAAACACTGGATACTGGCATCAAATCCTGTGTCTGCGTGCCCGCCGACTCACATGAAGCCCAAGTTGCGTGAGGGTGCGACAGCCCGTTTAATGCTGCTCGCAGCTTTAACATTTATTTTTCATTAAATAAATTGTATTAATAAACTGTATTTTATTGTTAGTCTACTTTTTAGGGCTGTCAAAAGTAACATGTTGACGGTGGTAACTTACTAATTACATTGACATTTTTTGTGTAATGAATGCATGCACATTATGGCAAGCCATGCCTCTGTTATTACAGCAGACCGAGGCACAGTGTAGCTTACTCACAAAGTCTCACTCAAAGTCTGACGCTCTTTTATAACTTTATTCTCACCTGCAGTGCAATTCCGACACCATATATGTATCTCCAACTCGCAAACACGTCTCTCCGTCCATCCTCAGAACAAAACATCCACACTATCGTGAGGTATATTCACTGACTCTACAAACTCCGAACATCACAACAACATCTTTACTATGTGTGTATATGTGGTCTAAACAGAAAGACGAAGACAAAGTGGATATTCTTATCAACATTGACGTATGTTCGGAAATCTAAGAAAATCCATTAAAAATGTGTATTCAACTTAAATTAGTGTCTTTGAACGCAGACCCTCTTTGCTCATAGTAACAAAGTATAATTCAAATGCTCTTCTACTATTCAAAAGACCACTGTTAGGCAAATAGTTTTTAAGACGTATGCTATCGTTTAGCTTTTCGCTATTAATATATATGTATATATACAGTATGTTAGGGCTGTCAAAAATAACATGTTAATGGCAGTAACTAATATATTTCATTAATTACGTTGAATTTTTTTGCGTAATTAATGCAAATGCGTCATGGCAAGCCACGGCTCTCTGTTATGACGACAGACTGCAGCGCAGTGTAGCTCCCCTCGGAGTCACACACGCTTTTTATAGCTTTATTCCTACCAGAACACATCAACAGCAGTGCAATTCCAACACCGTATATGTATCTCCAACACCAAACAAACATGTCTGTAGTCCATTCCTCATTGAAGCAACACTTCCACAACACCGCGAGATGCATTAACGGACACTGCGAACATCATAACAACGTCTTTCATTATGCGTGTATGGGTGGTCTAAATAAGCAGAAATGCAAAGAAAATCTCTAAGTGGATATTCTTATCACTCACTTTGTAGTTCTTAATGCGGAAATACAATTTGCAGCATTTAAGTACTGTATGCACGGAAATGCACTCAAAACATGTGAATTCAACTTGAATGACGTGCTGTCTTTGAACGCAACTCCTCATTGTTCATAATAACCACACAATAACCAATAAAGTCTGATTGAAATATTCAGATAATAATTAAACCAGTGTTGGGTACAGTAAATAGATTTTCAGACATCTGTGCCATCTCCTAACTTTAAGTTTTAAGTCAATATGATGCTGTTAATACATACAATTTTATATACAGTCTAATCCTGCCCGTGCATTTATCTTTCTTTCAATAAAATACAGTAAAAATGGGCATATGCCAGACTAATGATAATGGTGATGGATTAATGTGTTTTGAACATGCATACAAGTTACATTGAAATGCATCACATAGTACAATTCACAGTTCTATATGTCTAAAAAGGAGTAGGAAGTAGCAAAACTTAATTAATCCTACCCCCCATCCGTTTCACATCAATTGCAATACATTGATTCACTTCCTGTATTCCAAATGTACTCTTTGCTAGTTTAAATACACAGGAAAATGATAAGGTAATATGATAAGGTAATATAAGGTAACATAGTGTGACATGGTGATTAATCATGATTGATTAGGTTGACACTGTGATTAATCTCAATCACTGTGATTAAACTGATTAAACATTTTAATCACTTGACAGCCTAATACAAATGGGCATACTTATACGTATTATGCTAATTATTTAATTTTGTTTCCTTTTTCATCTTTGTTTTTTAAGTGTTTGTATGATTTTTAAAAATTATGTATTTACCATCATGGAAAAAAAATATTTGACCACGCTTGTTTCTTCAGTTTCTTGTTCATTTTAGTGCTTGGTACAACTACTGTAAATGTGTGTTGGCAAATACTTGTATAATGATGACAACAAAAACAGCTCAGTAGAGTTTAATTTTAAAAATGCTATATAGCTACTTCCACGGTTTTCTTGATAATAACCATTCTTTCATTTAAGCTCTTTGTGCTTCCTGTACAGAGCATCAGCCAAAGATGAGAGGCACAGTCACCGCTCTGTGCTTCTCCCAGTCGGACCGCGTGCTGCTAGTTGGCTATGAGTCAGGCCTGCTAGAGTTGTGGCAGCACGTCCAAGTGGTCGGACACAAACAGGTGAGGACACACCTTGCACAATGCTGTCATCAAACTCACATCGTCTTGTTGTTGATTTCAAGGCCTCAGACAGCAGCGTCACAGCCATCTGCTCCATGCCGAACAACCGCTTCGCTGTCAGCTACATGGACCTTTGTGTAGACGTGTGGAAGCTGCTGTGGAATCAAGAGCACAGTGTTGCCAGGTAAATACACACAAGCAACCTAGAATGTCACTCAGAGCATAGTCTGACTATTTGAAACATCATGACCAGTGTTGCCAACTTGGCGACTTTGTCGCTAAATCTGCTGACATTCCAATCCCTCTTGGCACCATATTTTCTCAAAGCGACCAGCGACAAATCTAGCGGCTTCTTCTGCCATCGTTGGAGAGTTTTTTTTAATTTGGGGACTTAAAAGTGAGAGTATGTATTGATCTGCAGTTTGTGTTCTCACTAAGCAGCAGCAGGTGCTGGTGAGGCGTCCGCCCCGCCCCAAAGCAGTACAAGCCATCAGGCCATCAGTGCACTGTCAGCTCAGCTTCAAGTTGGACTTAAATTTCAAAGCACTCATATGAGTCGAGGTGGTCTAACACTCATAAATCCATCCATCCATCCATCCATTTTCTATGCCACTTCTCCTCATTAGGGTCGCGGGGGTATGCTGTCTAGACTTTGACAGGCGCTGGCCGAGATGATAAAATATTACAATTATTTTATTTTTAAAAATTGATAGCCAATTTTAAATTAATAAACTAAGAATCAAGTTTATTTGTAGTTTTAAACATAATTAAGGTGTTTTTACTCACTTTTTTGTCTCTCCTATACGGTTATGCTTTTTTTCGACAGCATCTTTTACATCATATGCCAATAATATGCAAATTAGCCAATGGCGTCGTCTGGCGACTTCTAGGATCGCCAATAGTTACTTTTCTTACTGAGATTGTAACAGTGATCATGTCTTCCACTGGTACTGTTCCACTCCTGTCCTGTAGGTGGCAGTAATGTGCAGTACAAACTAGAAAGACATACATTGCAAATATGCCCTTTAGTGGCACATACAATATATCAGATAAAGCTGACCTATAAATCTAGCAATGATGTAACAAGTCCAAATGAAAACATGATGCCATTTTTGTTGCGTTGCAGCCTGGTGAAGGTGACCTCGTACATAGTGATTGAGCAAGTAGCTCACCTTGCCTACTGCTCCATTCTCCTTGCCGTGTCCAACGCCGGCTTGCTTTTTGATGTCACGAGTGACGAGGACACAAGGTGGGAAAAGACGATCCACAGGTAACCAGCGTCCTCTTTCAGGGTGGTTTTTATTTGTTTGATTTCATCCACACGTGTATATATTTAGGTAGCTCACGCTAAACCTGTGTGTGTACATGTGCGCATGTGTTTGTGTTCTTGCAGCTGGAACCAGCGTGTGGAAGTTCTAGGCATGATCCGAAATGATGAAAAAAGCATGTGGCTGGTGGGCGAGGAGAGTGGACAGATCAACGTCGGCTTCATTGTGAGTGGACATACAAGCTGTGACATCGAACGCTGTGTAATGGTATCGCCCTTTCTCATGCTCCTTATTCAAGAGACGTGTGCCATTTCTTTTCCCGGTCCAAACATTGCCAGTTGTAGAATTTTGGACTTTTTCTAACAGCTAAGCAAGAATGTCATGGCATCATATCATCACTGTACTGCTCACAGACACAGGAGGGCATGTTTGTGTGGCACCTGGGGGTTGCTATGATTTGCATTCTTCCATCCATCCCTCTTCTACCACTTATCTGAGGTCGGGTCATGGGGGCATCAGCTTCAGCAGGGAAGCCCAGACTTCCCTCTCCCCATCAACTTTGTACAGCTCTTTCCGGCGGATCCCGAGTCCTTCACAGGCCAGTTGAGAGACATCTCCAACGTGTCCTGGGTCTTCACCTAGGCCTCCTACCAGTCAGATGTGCCCTGAAGACATCAAGGAGATGTCTGGGAGGCCTCTTGACCAGATGCCCGAGCCACCTCATCTGGCTCGTAATGCGGAGGAGCAGCGGTTCTACTCAGAGTTTCTCCCAGATAACAGTGCTTCTCACCTTATCTCTAAGGCAGAGCCCAGCCACCTTACGGAGAAAACTAATTTCAGAGAAATTGAGAGCTTTGCCTTTCAGCTTAGCTCCCTCTTCACCACAACGGACCGATGAGTCCGCATCACTGCAGACGCCGCAACCCAGTTTCACCTCCCCCTTATGTGTTTGTTAATCTCCAGTTATGAGAAGGAAGTTTGAAGACTCACACCAAATTATGTTTAAGAATTGTATTGAGAATAAATCAGATAGAAATAGTTAATTTTCCAGAGCTCCATACCCCGTGTCACCCACCGGTCCCCTGGTCCTCCACTCCAGCTGAATGAGAGAAGGTCACAAACTCTCCCCTCCCTTTCTTATAATTGTTTCCTCAGACCAATGGCGCCAATCTCTCCAAAAATAATTTTCTACCGGATTCTTTGACGAAGTTGTGTGACGCCAGCAGGTCATAGTCGCAGAGTTGTTGACACTTTTGGGACATAAACATAACATACTTCCCAGTCTATCTCAAGGGTTACTGACTTGTTTGTGCCCTTATCTGGCTACTGGTACAGACTGGCCTTCACTATGTGTGAGCACTCACAATTTGTTTAACATTTGACACACTTACACAGTTGTTCATCTACTCAGCTAATTGTTGAATAAAGCATTATTTGTATAAACAACTTGTAATCACTCACTCAGTTAATCATCAAACAGTTATATTTATACTGTACTGATATTAAGGCACTCAGTTCGATCAATAAACATAATGTAAACAGTTATTCTAAAATCTGCTTGTATATGTTACTTAATAAAATCACTCAGTAAATTAGTTCTTAGCCTACAACACTGAGGCTGTGAACCGATCCAGTGAGAAAAATCGGCAAAAAGCAGAGACCCAATCCTGCAGCCACCAAACCGGATCCCCCCCAATGCCCTGGCTGCACCTAGAAATTCTGTCCATAAAAGTAATGAACAGAATTGTTGACAAGGGGCAGCCCGTGGTTAGTCTAACCCTCACTGGAAACGAAACCAATTTATTGCCTGCAATGCGGATCAAGCTCTGACATTGGTCATACAGGGAGCGAACCGACTTAATTAGGTGGTCCAGTACCCCATACACTTGGAGTCCTCCCCCAGGATTCCTCAAGGAACATGGTCAAATGCCTTCTCCAACTCCACAAAACACATGTGGACTGGTTGGGCAAACTCCCATGCACCCTCAAGGACCCTGTTTAGAGTGTAGGGTCAGTCCACAGTTCCGCGACCAGGACGAAAACCACGCTGCTCCTCCTGAAACCGATATTCCATCTGGCGGATCCTCCTCTCCAGAACCCCTGATTTGACCTTACCAGGAAGGCTGAGGAGTGTGATCCCACGATAGTTGTAACACACCCTCGTGTCGCCTTACTCCTACTTTAATATAAACTTTGTCGCCAATGTTTGTATTCATGGTCACCAGTCAAGCGTCCTTTCTTGCTTTCAGTTTGCCATGGGCCCTGAGAATAGCCTCAGTTCATCTTTCAGCACCATAATCCTCAAAAACCAGGAGGAAGAGAAGGAAGAAGGAGGCTTGATAACAGCCGTCACTATGGACAAAGGTGCTAAGAAACCAACACAGATAAGAAAATGGCTGCTTCTTCTTTTGTGTTATGACTCTAATGCCTGATTTTTAGAATTTGTGGTGTGTGGAGACGTCAAGGGGAACATGTGGTTCAACCAGCCACCGGAAGTGTCCTCATGGAGCACCAGGAAGCCTGTAAGTCACCATACAGGGTGTTTACATGCACACATTAATCATTTTTCCACAATTCCCATTAGAAACCTTTTTTACTTTGATTTCAATTGTCCTGGATGAGCGCTATTAGAAATCTGCCCTCTTTGTATAGTTCTTCATGAGTAAGTTATGTTATGTGTTGCAGCCTCACCGCTAGGTGGTGCCAAATCCTCACATTGTTGCTGTGTTTTGTCCTTACTGCGATATCAAATCAACGTTCACAGCCAAGAGAAACTACAGTAGATTGTGTCGTGCCATCAACTGGCCTAGCATTCATATTACACAATTTTCATTATATTTTTTTGCAGCCCTATACTCTTTGTACTTGGTGGTTCTTTATAAAGTACCACTAATCTGCAATCTTCCACTCTGTAATGTTTTTTTCTGCTTAGGCCCACCATGACAGGATCAGCGTGCTGAGACTTACCAGCAGCAGCATCATCTCCGCCTCCATCGACAGGACAATAAAGCTGTGGGACAGAAGCACCAAGAAACAAGTAAGTCTGAATCAACACTATCACTTCTCGCCTCTTTTCACACGTTTATCTTTGCTTTCTGTCATCCAGGTGGGAATGTTTGTGTGTGGTGGTCCGGTGCTCATGCTTGAGGTGAACCCAGAAAAGCCTTCAGAGCTGGTTTGTGGCGATGGACTTGGGAAGCTATACTTCCTCTCCTGGAGGGAATAATCCTCAAAAATGTGTATTATACTAATCAAAGCTTACTGCTAACATCCCTAAAGACTATTAATGTGCAATATAAATATATGTGTAATATTAATTTTAGTGGGAGATTCAAGCTGTCTTGCGCACATGTACTTTTAGTTTTCAAAGCAATATATGCATGTTTTATCAGTTTGCATTTTTTTGTGGGCAGAATTTTTATTTTGTGTAAAATCACTAAAGGTGTGGGGTATTTAAAAAGACTATCTTCTGTTTACAGCTAAGCTTTTCTTGAATAAATTTATGTTTGAACCAGCATTTGGTTGTGAATTTGTCTAAGACCTTCATTTTATAGAAATAGGTGCATTTACTTTGAGGAATAAATTGCTTTAAAGCCTTTCTTATAAAGTGCTACTGCATGAAATAACTTTAACTGTCATGCGGTAATCTAAAAATGTGCTAGTGTGTCTATCTTAATCTCATTTTTGAATGAGTGTCAATGTCAATTTGTGTTGCACCTCCAGATCTGTAGTTGTTACTGTACACAATATGACACATTTGTTACGTGTATTAACAGTACAAACACATTACATTGTAAGAAGCGCCACAAATACAAATGGTGATATACTGAGAGATTAAGATTCATCATTTTGATTTTTTTTCATTCCTTGAATTAGGCATCATGTGGGAAATTCAATATACACAGTATATATTAGTCACATTAAATATTTGCATTGTTTTTGCAATCATAAGAAAATCAAAATTTGCTTATTTGATTCATTAATGTATTTTAAATAACAATAGAATACATAAATCATAAAGCACACGTGCACCATGCTACAATGATAAGTTTATATTTTCTATGGCGTTTAATTTGATGTGGAATTTAAAAAATCGGAGATTTTTAAATGGTAAATGAAAATGTGCAATCATATGTTTTAGTTAATACTATGCAAGCCAAAGTTAAGATGCGAAAGAAAATCATTTGATTATTCAGCTCTGTCTTTGTCAGTCAAGTTGACAATTTTTTTTCTCAAAGTTTACAAATCTCCGAGTACCATTGAACGCAGCGTAAGGACTGCTGCGTTAGAGAGGGTTAGGTGAAACAGGCCACGCCTCCTCCTTTCAGCAGCAGCACGCTCAGGTGAGGTCGCTAGAACTGGATTCACAGGTTTTGCGTGTGTGTGTGTTTTTTTAAAGATTGTTGTTCAAAGCTCCTCACAAGGAACTAGGCGAAGGTTCCTTTTATTTTTTTTCTCTCCCAAGTAACTGGGCGCAACTTTTCAGCCCATAAACTTCACACACACACACACACACAAAAAGAAGCTGGGAAAGGACGCAAGGAAGTAAGGAATTTTGAAAGGAGGCTCGCTGTCGTCTACAACCTTCTCCAGCTAGTTTTAAAACGATACAACATGGTGAGATGAGCCTTACAATGTTCTTTAAACGTACTTGATTTAACAAAACACGATGTGTTGGACAATAGAATCGGTACGGAGCCTTGGACCTGGACTTGGAGTGTGATGGAGGAGACGTCGCTGTGAGTGCTAATTAAGCCATTTTATGCCACTTTAAATCAATGACAGTGTCGTCGTGTTATCAGAGCCCGACCTAAACACATTTCTCACCTTAAAGTGGCGTTCCAACATTATTTTGTGAGATTGTTGACATGCAGCGTGCCCTTTAGGGTTGGGCGGATCCATGGGAATAGCGATAATAATGATACCAATCAGTGTTAGGTCGATACAGCGTGGTGGGATCACTATTTTTCAATTCTCCTCAGTTTATTTTCATATGTATCTGTATGTTATTGTTGTTTCTTTTGTTACATTGTTAATGCTATATTTATTATATATTGTTCACAAACTTCAGGGATCAAGTTCTGGAGGTCTCTGAGGGCAAAAAGACAAATAATTTGAATGAGAGCCAATAGTAGCTATTGCTTTTGTGTACTTACTTTACACTATTGAATTTATTTTGCTCCAATTATTTTAGTTAATAGAAGGGAATAATTTTATGATGATAATTTATTCTGTAAATGTTATTTGTGTGATTTTTGCCATCTATGTTCTGTGTTCCTATGTGCATTTTTTTCATATTTTTTAATTTATATTTATATTTATTTCATTTCAAGTTAGTTGTATCTTTATCAACA
Organism: Dunckerocampus dactyliophorus; assembly: GCF_027744805.1. Taxonomy (NCBI): domain Eukaryota; kingdom Metazoa; phylum Chordata; class Actinopteri; order Syngnathiformes; family Syngnathidae; genus Dunckerocampus; species Dunckerocampus dactyliophorus. Next base: position 22,052,070 of record NC_072820.1, on the reverse strand, counting down.
TTACTTTCTCTGAATTTACGTAGTATAGGATTGATACTAAAATTTGCAGTATGGCCCAACCCTCCTGCCCATCAACAGAATGTGCTGACCGACACATGTGCCTGACTGGGCTTTTTCTGAATTCCAGGGGCTCAGAATGTGCTGTCAACCCCGCTTTGTTAATAATACCATCATGTCAGATGCTTTAGTAGTTTTACGTCAAACTTACAGTACAGTACAAACATTAAAATAGCTACCTTCCAGGTTTAAAAAAACATTTTATTGTGTCTTTGGATAAGGAAATGATAGATAAGTTGCTCCTACTGGAACAAATAGCAAAGTAACATGTAATTGCAATACCATGGTCAGCAGTTCTCAAAAATAGCCCTACCAAAAATTAGACATGCAAAGTGCATTTGAAATTATGGATGAACTGACAAGTTAACAAAAATTACACATGCAAAGTGCATTTGACATTTTGAAGGAACTGAGAAGTAGTAAAAATAATATGCAAAATAAAGTAACATTTTTACTTTCTGTCTTCATTCAGTCAAAGGCGTCGTTGTTCGGGGGCGTGTTCAAGAAATCCTCCAAGTCCACAGAGCCATCAGCCCAAGCGCAGGTAGCAGTGCTAATAAATTAATAATCAAAGGGATTGATCAATGGCCAGTTTTCCTCATGATAATCATTTGTTTTTGCAAACAACAGGACAACCTGTCAGTCAGCAGTGAACTGTCAAAGAGCAGCGACAGTCTCAACGACAACACAAAGGTCAGCCTTCATTCACTTTGTAAACGTCATTGTTTCACTGTCTAAACTATGGCCTCAATAATAAACATATTGTTACAATAAACCGTCAAAGTTTAGTTTTATTACTACTGTCAAAACAGAATTTTTGATACGTCTATTGTAATCATATTTCTAAAGTGTACAAGTATAAAGAAGTGATGCTAGAATGGTGTAAAAGATTACGATTTCTCAAAATTATCCCAAAAGATCAGGGATGTAAATCATTTTTAATGTGTACGTTCAAAATGTCAAATATGTTTAATATCTCTAACACAACAGCTTTTGTCACTTTCTTGGGTAATTTCCAGCTAAAAGATGATAAAAATCCTCTTCTAACTCATGCATCCAGAATATTACTAATTTTTGGTTTAAGTGATGGATACAGTCGATCCCTACTATTCTCGTATAGCAAAAAAATGCCAATTTATTTTCTCAGCCTTAAAATATGCCTCACACACATACTAAATTGATCTTGTAAAATAGGTACTCACCACTAATGAATTATCATGAAAGAAGGTTGATAGAACAGATTTTAACCTAGTCGTCAGGCCTCTGTGACAACCGCGCTTCCATCTCCCTGTAAAGCGGCGAGCATTTTGTACGCTGCACAGCTGGGTCGTCCCGAGACCGAGATGATGCAGGTGTTCCTACATGCCGTGTCTACATAATCCACACTGCTGGCCTGTTGTTGGGTTTTTGTTTTTTTATAAGGTATTTATTGCATTTTATTCAATGTAATGAATAATAATCTACTACTACCATTACAACTACATGTAATAAAATAAAAAACAAATCCAATTATTAATACTGCTACTACTAATAATAATAATAATTATTATTATAATTGTATACATTTTATCCTCATTATTTTTTATTTATTTTATTTGTATTTATTTATTTTACCGCTTGCCTGTTGTAATTCCAGTAACAACATAGGATCATATATCACAGTAACTTGTGTTCACCTTGCTGCAAGTTTTGAGGCCAGACTGTCTCAAAGTTGACTGTTAAAAGTTAGTGCCACTGCAGCCTCACACATCTTACATGTATTCTATGCATTTATTTAGTATTATTAAGTTGTACACGTTATGCTTTACTATCACATATTTATACATTCATATATTAAAAAAAAAAGACATAAGCAATTCATGACTATGCGCGGCTATGCGCGGCCCATACTTTAAATACTTGTGCTAAAATGTGTTTTCATAGTATAGAGTGATAGATGTCATTTTAGTGCTCAACACAAGTTTAAAAGAAGCCAAATAAATGTTTGTTTATTATTGTAGGAAAAAGGAGGTATGTTTAAAGGAATGTTCAAGAAGACTAAAACGCCCAAGGAGGCACAGCCACAGCAGGTTTGTCGTTGTGTTTTTAAAACATTTTATGCATAGTCTTCATTCTTCTTCATATTTTGTCATGTTTTAACAATCCGGTTATTTTCTGAGGTGACGCTCTCGCAGCAAAATCCAGAACTTTCAGCCAGTAACGACAGCTTAGACAGCAAAGCCTCCAAGGTGAGGGCAGACACAGTTAGCTCGCTTACTTAAGCCTGTGAAGCTAACCTCCAATCTTCTCACAGGACAAATCAGGTGTGTTGGGCGGCACACGAAAACGACCTCACAAACCGGGACATGCCCGCAGGCCCTCGCAGGTGATACACTATCTAGAAATCACACTTCATATGCAGTATGTGTCGCATGCTAGAAGGGAAATATCATCTTGTGTCCTTTTAGGATCTTCTGGACATTGATTTTTCTGCTAGTAACAACAGTGGGACAGAGAGTGCCAAGGTGGGCCTTGAACAATAACACCTCAGTACACCTCAAAATCAATTAATTCATGAAATAAGCCTCTATAAAAGTTACATGTTTACCCCCCAAAATGTCAAATCTGATATTGTACAATACAGCATTACCCATAGGACTGCAATCTATTCCAGGTGTTAGGTTGGGCGAGACGTAATGATGTCATCGTCTAATTGGCATAATTGGCCATGATGCATTTGCATGTACTGTAATTGTTACAGACGTTATAGGAGAGAGGAATAATGTGGTAGACAAAACGTGGATAAAAAACATGAAAAGTGAAAGAAATATGTTTAGAACTACAATTGAGTTTAATTTTATTGCTTCTTTTTGTCCTTTTTTGTAAATGTCATTGAACAAGACAGAGCTGCCCGTGAGTGCTTTTTGATGGGGGAGGGGCCCACAGGAGCACCTGCTACTCATTGAGAAGAGCGATACGCGCTTTCATATCAGTTATGTTTTCCGTCAAGCATTCAAATTTTGCACGTACTATGAGACGCAAAAGTGAAACCTATGCATAATTTTCTCTGACAGGGCCACGGCTTAATAAAGCCACCAAATAGGAGGCAAACCGTGTTCTTCAACTGGAACACACACTTTTATACCTTTGCCACTCTAGACCAATTCAACCCCAGGAGGCATCTCACCTTTTTGAGAGCCTCTTCATTTTAGTTTCCAAAAGTTGCTTTAGAAACACTGCAATCATTTAAATGTTTTATATTTTCCTTCAAGGAGAGCAACAACATGTTCAATGGGTTTTTAAAAAAATCTCCAAAAAGAGCGCAATCGCAGGTGAGACATGCCTCCCTCTCATGTATGTGACATCTTTCTCAACAACTTGAGCAATAATAATTTTCTCTTTTTTTAGGATGATTTGTCAGAGAATGGCGATCTGTCAGGAAGCAACAACAGCCTCTCTGTGAACAACAGCACGACGAAGGTAGAGGTTACGTTGGACATCACATAGGGACACATCTTCAGCTGTGACTAATGTGTGCTCTTTTCCCAGGAGGCAGCTAGCATGTTCAGTGGAATGTTTAAAAAGTCACCAAAGCCTTTAAAAGAAAAGACTAAATCTCAGGTGAGTAGCAGTAGAGACAGTTTTTATGATATTTTAATAATGAATATACTGTATGATATTGTCGGACAATTCTAGGACTCCTTTTGGTCAACACTGACTCTGTTTTAGGTCAATGTCAGGATCTTATTTGACATTTTAGGACTCCTTGAGTGTAAGAATGACTATATTTTAGGAAAGTATAATGACCTTTTTTGAGGTTTGAAGACAATTTTATGACTCTCTTGTCATGAATGCAATGCTTTGTTTTAGGACAATTTCAGGACACGTGACTGTGCTTTAGGACCATATAGGATCTTTGTTGATAGCTTTAAGGCAATATAGACACTCCTGTTGTTTGGAGCGCAATGCTGAGTGTCTTTTAAGACCCTACAACAGTTTTACCACAATTTTGGACTGTTCTGCTCTTGAACTGACTGAGTTCCAAGACTATTCTAGGACCTTTTTGAACAGATTCAGGACAATTCCAGTCTTGACATATAGCAGGGTTTCCCTGTTTCCCTGTTGCTTCTTTTTTTCATCTAGAGTCGCTAAATTTGCAACACTGATTTTTCCTGTTCTTTCTTTTAATTCTCTGGCAGCCAAGGGGCCTCATCTATAAAAAATAGTGTGGAAATTTCACTAAAAGTCTCCGTACTCCAGAAACTCAAAATGTGCATACGGACAAACATATTCAGACTTATAAAAAGTGGCATACATAAACGTTCATGCGGTTTGTGGTTTACAGATACCTTGAGTAGAAGTGTGCATATGGAACTCGACCTCAAGTTACGCCCTTTCCACACACCCACGTCACCATAGAAGGTCAATGCAAAGTGACTCATGAATATGGTGTCCATATTTAAAGAGCCTTGATTGCATTGTTACTATGGCGGCTGTCATTCTGAATCACGACTTGTGGGAAGCCGACGAGAACGAAAAAGCGGACTTAAACTGAACTGGAGGTGGAATTACATGTAAATACTGAAAAATGTAGAGTATTTGGAAGACACAGCAGTGGCATAACAAATAAAACAAAGATTGAGTGACAGCGTGTCCGATGTCATCAGTGTAAACGGAGCAGGGCAAACCGCGGCAAAACTTTTTCTAAAAAGTAGTCTGATATCAAAGCACATATTTCCATATTTAGTGAGCATGTTTCTATATTTTTCATAATTGATACCACATTTTACATTAATATAGTCTTAGCAAAATCTGTTTAATTTAAAGGTGAACGCAAAGACTCAAAACAGGGATAAAGGTATGTTGAAAATTAATCAATGTACAGTCAAACCTGTCTTAGCGGCCACCTTTGAAGAACGGCCACCTGCCTATAGCAGCCACTAAAAAATCCCCTGCAGCAAATTTACATGTTATAGACCCTGTGTATAGCAGTCACCTGTCCAACGCGGCCAGTGGCCACCCATTTTGACTGCAAATAGCGGCCAAATTACCAACTCAAGTAGAAGCTTCATGCACGAAAAAGTTTTGTTTTTCAATCAATGAAGCCGTCGTGTGTAGACTTTAATTACTGAGTCCTAGATCAGTCACAATCATTCACAAGATCCACACAAACTCTCAGTTGTTCCACATAAAAAAGCCGTCTTCTTTTGAGCTTGCTATTTCCTGGTCAAACATGTAACTTTAAGAGCATTTGCACCAAAACATTACCGCAAATTAGGCTGGCAACAGGACGTGCTCCCAGCGACGCTACAATAAAAAAAATTAACATACGCTAGCATGCATGCGGCAGCGGGAGCACTGAGTTCGGTTGTACTTAATTGAAGTATTTTAGAATGTACTCACGTTATTTTTCATCAATCCTCATTGACAAATCCATCAAAGTCCTCATCTTCTGTATTCGACACAAACAAAGCCGTCTTCTTTTCCGTTCGCTACTAGTCCGTTAACTTGTCAGTGTTATTCAGCTCCAAAGCAAAGAAGGAAACTTCTCCTGTTGCTTCTGCCAACTTTATTTATTGAACGCGGCCACCAGACAGCAGCTCAGAACACACACACATCTCTCAGCATCGTCTCTCCTTCCTGCTTGCCCACAAGGCAAAGGTTAAACAAGCCCCACTACATAGCTGTCCAGCCAATGCCTGTAAGAAATGACACCATTTATTTCCTGGTGTGCACTGGTCAATACTGTAATGCCGCTTGTTGTGGGGAAGGAGAGACTCACGTCGCCGATGCACTTTAATGGCTTTATTAACAGCGGAGAACACTGCAGGACTTTACATCCACGCCAACATAAACACACTTCCCAACTCTCTCGAAACTCACAGCTCGCACTGAGCCTAGCTCTCCTGCTCGGGACGCCCACCGTCACTTCCCGTCACTTCCTGATGAACTAAAGCTGTAATGACACTCTGCCGTATAAAAAGTAAAATATAAAAAACAAGCGTAAGACATTACTAGCACAGCTTTGTTCTGTGGGTCGTGGATATATTCTATCAGTTATTATTAAGCCTCAAGCTTCCTTTTAGTAAGTAAAAACCTTGGCTATGATTGCACTACATTGTCATGTAGACCTACAAAGTACACTTGGAAGAATAAGAGGTGAATAAATGTATTGCAATTGATGTGAAACTGATGAGGGGTAGGAATAAATAAGCTTTGCTTCTTCCTACACCTTTTTGGACATGCAAAATTGTGAATTGTACTATGTGATGTGCTACTGTTTGACTCATGCATGTTCAGAATTAAAACCATGAACCATGATAATAACAAGCCGAGTAGTGCTGTACAACTTTTATCCGCAGTCCGCAGTGCCCTCTACTGGTCAACATTATTATTAATTTTTTTCCCCTTTTTTTCTTTTTTTTTTTCCTCTACTGGTCAACATTCAAACTGGACACCAACCTGTCTATAGAGGCCACCTGTCTATACCGGCCACTTTTGCAGACTCCCTCTAGTGGCCGCTATAGACAAGTTTGACTGTAATTCACTTCACCACATAATATGTGCGTCACCTTTTTGCCGTTTTTCCAAAAAGTGCGTACGCCAGATACAAAGGTGGCGTACCGGTGCGCACTTTCTCCTGCCAGGTTGCGTTTTTATAGATTGCATACTTTGCGTGGAAAACGGAAAGTTGGCCCAGTTTTGTGCGTACGCAAGCTTTATAGATGAGACGCCAGGTTTGTTATAATGTGTTTAAGAGTGATGTTTATGAAGTAGCACTATTTGTGACTGTTCAAGTTTATTTGGTGTGGGATGCCATAAATAAATGCATATGTGGGAAGCACTACTGCTTGTTATTTAGATCCCTTTTAGGACACTTTTAAAAGAACCATATGAACTTTAACCCAGCACTTACTTGTGTTGTAGGACAATTTGACAGTGGACAATGAACTCTCAGCCAGCAGCGACAGTCTTGTTGAGAAGACATCAAAGGTGAGCGAGCCCTTATGTACCCTTAGGGCTGCACCATTCTGCATGTGAATGTGAATCACTGTTTCCTTGCTTAGAATTGTGATTGCAAATCACACACACAAACACACACACACCATGTTCAGTGCCATGTGCTTGTTTTAAATAAATTGCTGTTTTTTTTTTTTATTATTATTATCATTATTATTAGACTTTAAAGGAAAACTGCACTTTTTTGGGAATTTTGCCCATCATCCACAATCCTTAAATGAAACAACAACACATACAGTATTTCTTTCCCTTTTCTGAAAAGTTCTAAAAAGAGAAAACGAGTTAGCATGAGCCAGCTAACATTGCACGTCATGAGGGGCACCTATTTAGACTATAAAGCCCTCTAAAAAAACCTCTAACAACATTTTATCATTTTATATACATGCTGTGATCATGCATTAACAGGGACATCGATGATAACATGTAGTACGACACGTACAATGTCCGCTGTCATTGGGATGGCTGTGTCTTTCGGTACACGGTCTCGTTTTCTCTCGTTAGAACGCACAGAAAAAGGAAAGAAATACTGTATGTGTTCATGTTTCACATAAGGCTTGTGGATGATGGGCAAAATTCCAAAAAGAGTGCAGTTTTCATTTAAAGAAGCTCCCAATGGTCTTTCTGCCGTTCTTCATGGGAGGTCCCGGAAGGACAGCTGACAGTGGATTTCCTTAATAGAAATAGAAAGACAGAAGAATCCATCAAGTCAAAAACATGACATGCCCGCTCACTCCATAGTACATTGATGCTCGATATAATATTACTTGAGATTGAGAAGGGCCTCAAAGTATTCCTTCCACCGCCCAACTATATCCTCAGTCGAGGTCAGCAGGTCCCCACTGTAAACAGTGTGGACCGGGCACTGCTTCCCCTTTCTGAGGCGCCGGACGGTTTCCCAGAACCTCTTCGAGGCCGACCGAAAGTCGTGTTCCATGGCCTCACCGAACTCCTCCCACACCCGAGTTTTTGCCTCGACCACCGCCGAAGCCGCGTGCCGCTTGGCCTGCCGGTACCCGTCAGCTGCTTCAGGAGTCCCACAAGCCATCCATGCTCGATAGGACTCGAGGCTATGGATGTTGCGGGACTGTCTTGGCTGACACGTCTCTTCAACATTGCGTGGAAGTCGGGAACAGTACCTCTGGTTTGGCAGACTGGGGTGGTGGTCCCCCTTTTCAAGAAGGGTGACCGGAGGGTGTGTTCCAACTATAGGGGGATCACACTCCTCAGCCTCCCTGGGAAAGTCTATTCCAGGGTGCTGGAGAGAAGGGTACAACCGTTAATCGAACCTCGGCTACAGGAGGTGCAATGTGGTTTTCGTCCTGGTCGCGGAACACTGGACCAGCTCTACACCCTTGCAAGGGTCCTGGAGGGTACTTGGGAGTTTTTTCAACCGGTCTACTTCTACATGTGCTTTGTGGACCTGGAAAAGGCATTCGACCGTGTCCCTCGCGGTGTCCTGTGGGGGGTGCTCCGGGAGTATGGGATTGGTGGCGCGCTACTACGTGCCATTCAGTCCTTGTACAACCGGAGCAGGAGCCTGGTTCGCATTGCCAGTAGTAAGTCAAGCCTGTTTCCGGTGAACGTTGGCCTCCGCCAAGGCTGCCCTTTGTCACCGATTCTGTTTATAATTTTCATGGACAGAATTTCTAGGCGCAGCCAAGGTGTCGAGGGAGTCCAGTTCGGGGGCACTAGGATCTCATCTCTGCTATTTGCAGACGATGTGGTCCTGATGGCCTCATCGGGCTGTGACCTGCAGCGTTTACTGGGACGGTTTGCATCTGAGTGTGAAGCTTCTGGGATGAGACTCAGCACCTCCAAATCCGAGGCCATGGTTCTCAGTTGGAAAAGGGTGGATTGCTCCCTCCGGGTTGGGAATGAGGTCCTGCCCCAGTTGGAGGAGTTCAAGTATCTCGGGGTCTTGTTCACGAGTGAGGGAAGGTTGGAGCGTGAGGTCGATAGGCGGATCGGCGCAGCGTCTGCAGTAATGCGGTCGCTGTACCGGACCGTCGTGGTGAAGAGAGAGCTGAGCCGGAAGGCAAAGCTCTCAATTTACCGTTCGATCTATGTTCCCACCCTCACCTATGGTCATGAGCTTTGGGTCATGACCGAAAGAACGAGATCGCGGATACAAGCGGCTGAAATGAGTTTTCTTTGTAGGGTAGCGGGACTCACCCTAAGAGACAGGATGAGGAGCTCGGTTATCCGGGAGGAGCTCAGAGTAGAGCCGCTGCTCCTTCACATCGAGAGGAGCCAGCTGAGGTGGCTCGGGCATCGAGTCCAGATGCCTCCCGGACGCCTCCCTGGTGAGGTGTTTCGGGCATGCCCAGCCGGGAGAAGGCCCCGGGGAAGACCTAGGACACGCTGGAGGGATTATGTATCACAGCTGGCCTGGGAACGCCTTGGTGTCCTCCCGGTGGAGCTGGAGGAGGTGGTCGGGGACCGGGAAGTCTGGGCTTCCCTACTGAGACTGCTGCCCCCGCGACCCGGACCCGGATAAGCGGAGGAAAATGGAATGGAATGGAATGGAATAATATTACTTCTTCAATTGATGAATAATTGCCAGCTATAGCCAATTTGACCCGGCCGATGAGGCTCGATGGGTGACGGGATAGTGAGGATGAAGTGTCGGTAGCATGTGAATTGAGATCATTATTTTCTTTGGATTTTTTTGCAGTTTTATGTATGCTTATGTCACACATACATACATACATACATATCTATATCCATCGTACATAAACCCTGCATAAGTCATAATGTACATTACACATGCGCTTTTTAATGATTACAAAGCATACATCATGAGTTTGTTGTTGTTTGCACAATATGATCGTGAAAAGGAAAAGTTCACAGAGAAACGGAATATGGATGTGAATATTGAAATGAGTCGTGTGCTTTCAGAATGGCTTCAGTGCCATGATGAAGAACGCCTTCTACCCTGACAAGCAGGTGCTCATGTCTCCCATTTATGATTACTTCGTATTATTCTGAAAGACTTTAATGCAAATAGAATGATGACCATTGTGCGGTTGTTTAGGAAAAGGACAACACAGGCGCTGATGTGGAGGAGACACTGGACAATGGACAGAACCAGACCAGCCACAAACAGGTTCTACTAGTTTCTATAGGTGCCTTTTGAGGAAGTCCCAGTCGACATCATTGACTGTTTTCTTCTTATTCTCAGAACAAACTAGCCGGAGCAATGACCAAACTGAATCCATTTAAATCTGCAAACAAAGTAAACAGTCACCCCACAAAAATGCAATTGTTTTAATTAGACGTTGTCTTCATTGTGTCTCTATTTTGTGCCCACCAGGACATGCAGAGTGACTCCAGTGATGAGGACACGGCCGTCAGCAGTGACAAGCCATCCGCTCACAAACAGGTGCTGAAACTTTTCCCCAAGGTCAAGTGTATTTTAGGAGGATGCCATAGAAGACATGAGCTCAAATAGTTCTGTGTCCTAACCTTCCTCAGAACGCCATGGTGGGAGCCATTTCCAAACTGAATCCCTTCCGTCCTGCAAATAAAGTAACTTTGCTGTTTGCTCCTTTTTGGTGACGGTGTTTGCTGAGGTTGTGACATTAATATTGAGAGTCATAAAGGTGGCCTTATCAATTGGAATCTTTCACCACTATTTTGGACTTGTAATGTAACCCTGACTGTGTTTTACAACAATTTTAGGACATTTGTGAGAGTTTTAGGACAATTTCAGGACATTTTATGGTCTTGGGCACAACCCTGACTGTGCTTTAGGACAATTACGAGACATTTTTTGGTCTTAAACGCAACCCTGACTGGCCTCTAGGACGATGTCAGGACATTTTTTGTCTTAAATGTCTCACAAGATCTCGTGCAACAAAATCTCATAACATTAAAACATGACTATATTCCTCTTTTAGAGAAAAGCTGTCTTGTGGGAACAGACGTCTGTCAGACTGAACTATGGCATCGCTACTATGAATGATAATACATGTAATATAGAAGTGGCAGTGCACAAGGCAGAATTGGAACCGCGCATTATGTGCTATGCGCACACTATTAACCTTGCAATCCTACCTGCAATCGACGTTCCCATGACTTGTTTGCTCATGATGAATTTTACAAGCAATTTTTGAAAATATGGTGCCTCATGTAGTTCATACTTTACACCAGGAGAGACATTAGAGGCATCTGTAACTTCAATCTGAGCAACATTTGTGGCTGTTTGTTTGGAAAGTTTATAGACTTTGAAGCCCCTTGTGCATGCGGCAGTGAGTCGGCTTGCCATGACAGACCACACGCAGCATATTGAGCCGAAGCTAAATCGTGGTCGGGGTGGCAGGAGGGGAAATGGTGCGTTATCAAAACACCGCTAATGGGGGGCGGTATCGGGAATGGAAAAAAAGTTCAAGATCCCGCTGTAAATGACGATGATGATGGCTGGGTTTGCTTCAGAAATGAGGAAGAGTATCACAAGTGGATCAGACATTTTGATTAGCCGGTATCATGGAGACAGGGATCTGACAAATTCTGAGCCTGGTGATGTCATAATATACACATTAGATGAGTAAATTTACTGTCATCACAATGGGTGATACTCATGATTTTTAGAATTTACAGTATGCCTTTATCTCTAACCATTTTCAAGCTACCACATTTTGAAATAGTAATGCCAAAACTGAAAAAAACTCTGGCGCTAAAGGGTTCATATCCAATCAGAGTCTGTAGTAATTCTACATTTGATCAAAGTTACTTAAGATTTGTTGAGAAAAGAGAAAGAACTAATGATTAGATTTTTAAGTGATGTAATTTCTGTAATGAGAAGCTCAGCACATTCAACGAATAATCAAACTTTTCAGCATTAATTTTCTGTATTGGAGCACTGTAGAGTTTTAACAGAGGGGTGGAAAGTAGCTAACATTTACTTGACTTTTCTCCTTTGCACAGAAAGACACAGAGGCACTGGTGGTTATCACATATTATTCCTGTGGTCTTTGTTCAAATATATTTCTGTATCAGAAAAAAGGTTATTTCTATTTCATAACACAAACAAAAAAAATCAGGAAAAAAAATCAGCAAAATGTTAAATGATTTTAAAACTTGTCCAAAGTCACTCTCTTTGATGATTCATATTTTGTACTGACAAGAGCATAGTGAATTGTATGAAAGTAAAAAAAAAAAAGTAAAGGATCATGACCATGGAGTTTAATGGAAAAAAGGGATGGCATATGCAGTTAAAATTAAAATCTCTTTCTAGAGGAGTAAAACTATGCATTGCTATAGGGGAGTGCTGAGCCAGGGTGCAGAGTAGAATTTTGTCCCAAAGGCAACGAGAATTGGAAGAGGAAAAAGTACATTTAATATAGCCAAAGATAGAGAATAACGTATCAAATTGTTTTTAAGGGACGAAAGTTGTGTTACTTGAAGGAATGGGAGAATCTCCCCGCTTTTTAATTTAAAATATAGATGATCTTCATCTGCTTTGTACACTATGTACGCTGTGCGAATGTAGTCAAGATGTGAATGGTAAGATGGCGTCTCTTTGGCTTCAGCGGCTTGCACGGCCGGGTGCAACGTATGAGCTATCCAGATATATTATACAGATCAGTGTTTACAAAGCAGTCCAGCAAAGCATGCTGGGAAGCAGGAAGTGTTCCCAGCAACACTACAGTATTTTCATCACAAAACATCCTGTTAGCACCCTTAGCTTACTAACAAAATGGCAACCGGAAATCAGCTGTCACCAGTCTATGATGTTATCAGTGGTTGACTCCACAACAGCATAACATTAAGGAGTGGGTCACGAGGACACAAATCTTAGCAAGACTAGCATAGCTATGTTAGCTACCGTACTAGTGGAGCAAACAAGTGAGGGAGATGATAGATCAGAAAGTTGCTCTAGGGTCACATATTACTGTTAGATCATCATTAAAAAGACACTTTTACATGATAGAAGTGCTTTGATACTGTGTTGAACAAGTGTGTACTGGCCCCCTGCAGGACAACAAGGATTCGATGTCTCAACGGAAGGAAGCTCCCAAAGTTCCTCCCCAAAAGCCTTCAGATGAGGTAGGAGGAGGCTCTAGTGTGAGATGGGCATGAATTCAAGTGTTGAAAAAAGAGTTTCTTGATGTTTGTGTTGCAGGAGAAGTTAGGAGGTTCCAAAGAGAAACCTAAAGTCAAACAGGTGATATGTGTTTATTACTATTACTACCTGATGTGATGCGTCTTTGAGAATGTGAATATTAAAATGAGTCGTTTGTGCTTTCAGAATGGCTTCAGTGCCATGATGAAGAGTGCCTTCTACTCGGACAAGCAGGTATACTAATGTGCTTCTTTTTTTATTGTATTGTTTTTTATTGACCGCGAGAAGACATTAGAATGGAGTGAGGACATTGTGTGGTTGTTTAGGAGAAGGACAACGACGCTGACGCTGATGCTGATGTTGAGGAGACATTGGACAATGGAGAGAACCAGGCCAGCCACAAACAGGTTCTACTTGTTTCTGCTGCACATTTTAAGAAAGTCACTGAACCTTCTCTTGACTTTTATTTTTTTAAATTTATTTTCAGAGCAAATTTGCTGGAGCGATGACTAAGCTGAATCCATTTAAATCTGCAAACAAAGTAGGAGACTGTCATGATGGCAGTTATACACATGTTTTAATGACATATAGTCTTCATTGTGTCCTATCTGGTCTCCATCAGGACAAGCAGAGTGACTCGAGTGACGAGGACACGCCCACAGACAAGTCATCCAGCCACAAACAGGTACATTTTCCATGCTATTTACAGGGGTCATATGTCAGGTTTGTCCAGTAAGATGATGTCTATGCTCTATAATATCTGCCCACTTTCTCATGAGTACTTGTGTGTACTCCCCCCCCCCCGCAGGCCAATAAGGACATGCAGTCCAGACAGAAAGCCGACAAAGAAGCTCCCAAAGTTACTAACCAGAAGCCCTCCCAGGAGGTAGGAGGAGCATCCGGTGTTTGGTCTCAAAATAATGGTTTCTTGTGTGAGTTAAATGTGCTTCACTTTTGGATTCTAGGAGCTGAGGAGCAGAGCCGCCAACACGCGTGTGCTGAAGAAGCAGGAGAACCAGAAGCAGGTTGCTGCAGAGGCTTGTCATGTGTTATATGAAATTTGAGGGATCGCTCTTCAGTTCAGGGTGTGTCTGATGAGGTTAATTTGACCATCTTGCAGAGCCAATCAGACGAGGAGATCCTGAAACACGACGCCGACCACAGAGAGAGGGACGAGGTGGAGAGCATACCGGTGAGTTTCAGCGGCACTTGTCCCTAATATTTTGGTTGTACAACATTGTAGCCTACAAGCACAATAATAAAATATGAACGTTACTGTTACGTTAATACATCAATCAAAAGTGAGCATTATTATCTTTGTATTTTCACTACAACTTTTATTGGCTCTCATTAGATTATGTACCTAATAAAATGGCCGTAGAATGTAGATCCATCCATTTTCTATACCGCTTATCCGCATTAGGATCGTGGGGGTATGCTGGAGCCTATCCCAGCTGACTTCGGGCGACAGGCGGGGTACACCCTGGACTGGTCGCCAGCCAATCGCAGGGCACATATAGACAAACAACCATTCACACTGACAATTCATACCTATGGACAATTTAGAGTCTCCAATTAACCTAACATGCATGTTTTTGGAATGTGGGAGGTGTTGTGGATATGTCTACATGTGTATTGTATTCATTTCTATTTCTCCAGAGCCAGAAAAAAACAAAGCGCCACAATCCGTTCATGCTGCGTGCTCCTGCCAAGGTTTATCAAGCACACACTTAACTCATACTGAAATGCTTTCTTCAGTCTGTCAGCCTGACTGTTATTTAAGTTTACTGTTGTCATGTCACACAGCCACCATCGGATGACGAAGGGCTGAAAGACAAAGAAGAAGCGAAAGAAGATCAGTCCAAAGAGGAGAATAAGGAGGAGGACGATGCCAGTAACAAACCAGAAGAGGTCTTTTTATGTCATTTAGTGAGAAAACACTTTTCATCGTCATCTCATTGTCTTGTTTTTTGTTTTACTCTTTAGGTTAAAGTCAAGAAGCCAAAGAGACACAATCCCTTCATGCCACGTGTCAAGGTGACACACACACACACGTGCGCAAATAATTAGTATTAATGTGATTTAATGTGGTGTATAACTGCACCGCATCACCGTTTATAATATCAGAGCCGTTTCTAATATTTTTGTTGGCATAACATAGGAACTGTTGTATAGTTGCTATATAATAACCATAATTTTTATGTGAGCTTCATGGGCCCATTGATAGACTACGGGGGGGGGGGTCCAAGAGCCCCTGTATTGAATTAGACAGATGTGCCCAATGTAGTAGGCAGCTATAGTACAGTGGAGAGTTGGTTTTTGCCGTTAGTCCTTTCCAAAATGTCAGACGAAAACAAATACATTTTTCCCATAGGAAATAATTAATTAATCCGTTCCGACACCGAAACACATGAACACAAAACACATTTTATCGAGAGTAATTATAGTTGTACATGCAGAAAACAAAGCAAAATCCATATAAATGAGGAATGAAATTGATAAATGAACATTTAACATCACTTTTACATCTATTGAAGACTAGCAAATATGGAGATGAGTGGAGGGAGGAGGGAACGGGACGGAATAGCGACGCAGATGCTGTTTCATTCCAGTCCGTTATAAGGTTAACTTTAAAGAGTGGACGGTTAACGCTGTATACTTTATTGTAAACTTCAACAGCAGGTACAATCATCATTACACACTCTGGCCTGAGGCCAGTCTTAAACCATTCCCCCTGCAACCTGTGTTACCTCGGAACCTTTACCTATTGTAACAGACGCTACCTTTTGTACTTTGCTATGACTTCTTTCTTGAATTCAATAGTGTTTCTCACCTTATTTTTAATCAAAGTTCTGGCACTTTCACCTTTTTTTGCAATTAAAAAAGCACAAATTCTTCTAAACCTCAGAGATACACAGTGCGCTTGAACGCCTCATCAGTGCTTGAAAGGAGGAAGAAAATAGACAGACACCGAGTTGTTCATTGTTCGATGTTCGTTCTATGCACAAATAAAACACACACACACATAATAAAGATGATTAAATGATTCCTTAGCTGGAATCCGTCTATGGCGTCCCAACTCTAAAGAATCACTATCCATTCTTCACACAGACTGAGTCACCAATGCGTGGATGCTTTGTTTGGGCACGGACTAATTTGTTAGGTGTACGAAAACCAAGACATATTTTTGGCAAAGATTTTGTAAAAAAAAAAAAATACGAATCCTATGAATACCTGGGTGTACCGAGGTTTGTTGTACATTTACATTTGATGTGTTGTAATTTGTTTGTTTGGTTTTGTTTGTTTGTTGCAGGCCAAAGTGGCACAGAGGAATGAACAAGATGAAGAGGTACATTTTATTTAATTTAATTTTCCTAATACAGTTTTATGGTTTATTTGACAAGAATCTGCATAAACAGTGTGTATTCACATCCAGTGGGGAAATTTGCTTTCCTTTTGTATTTTTCAGGCTTGGTTTTGATATGTTTAGTCCGTATGGTCTCAGAATACAGAGCTACATAGGATACAAAATCTATTCTCACACTCCACAAAGATCTGGTCCCACCCAGTCAGCACAGCACAATAACACATCGTCATATTTGTCACCGCAATTACAAAAGGCCTGTTTCGGTCACCTGACTACCCCCTTCCTTTGTGTGTCATCATTTGTCTCTGGGGGCGTCTGCTCTGTCTCCAGGAGAGAACAATTTTCCCCAACATCTGTTTTTATTCATCTTTTCCACTGCATTCCGAGACGAAGCCAAGCAGCAGCTTTGTAGGCATGAAAGAGAAATCAGGACGCAATGTGTCCTGACTTGTTTGTCTGCTTCCCTGTTCAAAAACTCTTCACCGGAGATTTGAGAACGTTTGACTTCTGCAAAAAATACAACAGATGAAGGAACACACAAAGATTCACTTTGAGCAGTACTTCCTTCTCTTTAGCATCTATTGTTAGCATTACTTAAAAAAGGACATTTGTTCTCCACACGGGACAAACACATTAACAATGACAAATATCCGACAAGGTCAAACTCTAACTTCTTCTGTGTCATGTAATGTGTTACATTAGCACGAATTTAACAAAAAAAATGTTGGGATATACTTTGCACTCCTGCTTGTATTATAATTGGGGGAGGAAGGGGGGTTCCACTACGGCTGCATCTGCTGGAGCACGGCCCCACTTGCCTCCAATGCAATCTGACTATAACAACCAATAGTGAAAGTATGTTCCTCCATTGCAGCTTTATCTGGATCTGTGCCAACATTTGAAAACGCATGAAAACATGCATGGTGGAGGTAATCTTGTGCGTTATTTATTACAATTGTATTTTTCGTTCGCCCTAGAACGAAGGGGGAAACAGGTGTCTGTTTGAGCGACTGGAGGAGTTTCGCATCGACCCATCACAGCCTGAGGACGGACAGGTTGGTTTGCGAACACAGACATATTCACATCTCCACAGCAATACCTCATTGACACAATCATCCTATTTTGTTGGTCTTCCAGGATATGGACGGTCTTATGCAATGGTGGAACACTGTGGAGTGTAAGTCAGAAACATGTAAACTCATTCTACACAACAAGTTCATTTCGTAACTGTAATAATGACTTGGAGTGCATGAGAAAGTGGAAAACTAAAATATAGTTCTCTTTGACCACAAGTACAGTATATTGCACAACTCAGCAACAGAACCAATGTTGTAAGGAGCAAACTGCTCTTTTAGCAGTTGAGTTCACTGTAAACAATGCATGTTAAAGAGCATGCAGAGCTAGATAAACCCACTCATGATACTTGCAGCTACTGCCATCTTGTGGAGAATTGCCATCAATTGGCAATATTTACCTATGGTGACTTAGTGAGGACTCGGCTCGTCAAGGTTCAAAGGTCATATAAAGTATCAATCATCCGTTGTTCTTCCACAGCTTGGGAGGACACGCCTCAGGATGAGGACATGACAGAGAAAGAAGAGGCCAAGTAAGTGTTTCTTGAGTGGTCAGAGGATAATTAAAAAGAAAAACATGAGTATTTACCACCGTGACTTCGTCAGGGCATTTGCGGTGACAGCGGAGAAGGTGCAGAAGGGCATCCGCGTCTTCAACAAGCTCTTCTCTGAGCGTGCAGAGAGCCTGTGGCAGCACGTCATCGACCTGAACGGCATCGCCGACAGCCTGGACAAGTTCAACAAGAACACCAAGATCGCCCAAATCACCGGCGGCTCCACCAGCGCCATCGGTGGGGTGGCCACGATTGCCGGCCTGGCCCTGGCACCCGTCACCTTCGGGACCTCCCTGATTGTGACGGCGGTGGGCCTGGGTGTGGCCACGGCAGGCGGGCTCACCTCAGCGGGGGCCGGCATCTCCAACCAGGTGAACAACTCCATGGACCGCAAGAAGGTGGAGAAGATAGTGGAGGACTATCAGGAGAAGATGGTGGACCTCAACAAGTGCCTCAAGTTCATCAAGCAGGGGATTGAGAACCTGCGCCGCTTTGACCTCATCAAGATGAAGAACAATGCCTACAACCGCGACTTCCCCGTGCTCAGCACCAGCTTCTACGAGGATGGCGCCATGGCGGGCAAAGCCATCCTCATCAACGCCAATGAGATCATGCGCGTGGTGCAGATCGCCAACGTAGCCGGCAGCACGGCAGCCAGAGCGGTTCAGATTGCTAGCATGGCCACGGGGGTTCTGACGGGGCTCTTTGTGGGCATGGACATCTACTTTGTAGCCAAGGACTCCAAAGAACTGAAAAAGGGCGCCAAGTCAGAGT
Organism: Dunckerocampus dactyliophorus; assembly: GCF_027744805.1. Taxonomy (NCBI): domain Eukaryota; kingdom Metazoa; phylum Chordata; class Actinopteri; order Syngnathiformes; family Syngnathidae; genus Dunckerocampus; species Dunckerocampus dactyliophorus. Next base: position 22,033,182 of record NC_072820.1, on the reverse strand, counting down.
TTGCCGGCAAGATCAGGGAGGTGGCCACACAGCTCCACGAGGGCCTGGTTGAACTCAACGCCATACGGGAGGAGCTGCAGTGTACCACCACGCCACAGGACGACCAAGAGGATGCCGCCACCTCGGACGAGAAGAAGGAGTACAGCTACGACAGTTCGGAAGAAGATGAAATCGACCGCATTAAAAAAGCCATCAAGAAGGACCTCGACAATAGAGAATACGTGTGATGGAACACCTTGAAGATGGCTGACATCCATTTAATGACATGGTATCTACAGTACATGTACCTTCTTTAAACAGAGCAAAAATACTTATTATGCCTCCTATACCAGATAGAACTGCTCTAGTTTGTGGAGGATGATATTTGCTTATTTCCCCACAGTGAACACTTTTACAATTCCATATCTTATGCTGCAACGTTTTTGTATCCAATCTTGTCAGAACAAAAGAAGAACCAGGCTTTAGAATCCCTGGTCTTTGGGAATCGACGAAGCGCGCCAAAAAGTCATAAAAGGTCAACCTTCCTGCTGGGAGCGTTTGCTGCTTACATGGTAGACCTTAGCAAAGTGACAGTTTTATGATCATATATTAGACACTTTTATTATTATAACACTTTCAGAAATTAGTCAGTGTCAACCTTATTGATTCTACATGAGATTAACACTAATTGCTGCTTTAAGATACTTTTAAGGGCCTTTGTGTTCATTTTGTTTCCATAAAAATTGTGGGTGAGCTCAGGATTAATTACCAATCACATGCTGGCAAGCAAACATTAGCATTGACATGGAAACACTCACTGGATGTAAATAAATTAATAAATAGATTTCTCTGTAAAAAGCAATATTTTTGGAGCACCTTTTCAGCTTAATGTTGATCAGTTCATGTAGCAAGAATGCTTTGACATTGTTAGATAATAATAATACCGGTCCTCCATGTTGTGTTTATTTAATGAACTTCCTATTTATTGTATGTGTCTTCTGGGTGGGGCTAATACGCTTTTATGTGCAATAAACGTGTTGTGAAATAAATGCCAAATTGACAATAAAGGCTACAGAATTAGTGTAATAATCTGTACCATTTCTCACTTCCGCCACTACAAATGTAACCAATGATACTGTACATTCGAACCTTTACATTTTTTTTAAGTATTATAATAGATCACTCTGAAATTTGTTATACATTTTCATACCACAAATTAATAAAGCACCTTAATTTAATTGAATGATAATCTCAGATTCAATGTTTTTTGTAGCTTTACCAACAATAAATGCAAATTTGAATTTTAATTCATGGGAAATGACTCAAAAATAGAATAAACAAACATCCATATTTTTAAAAAATGTTGTTTAAAATACATTTCAATGGACAAGTTAAACCAATATTTTAATGTAATCCCACAGTCCAAGTATTTTACCTGTAGGATGCAGTATTTAATTTTTGGGATGCCATAGGTGTACAATACTGCAATTAAAATTTACCTTTAACCAGCAACTAGCCACTCTCAATTATCAATTCATTCTGGCTCTTTTCGGGCCTCCAGCTGAGATTGCCAAACTCTATGGACTGACTACCGTCATAATATTGGTTTTCCTGCGTGGGGAAACTGATGAGTCACACCCTCTGAGACCTAAACACAGGTTGGTTAAGCCCCGCCCCCTCACCTCCACCTCTCCCAGGTGAGTCACACACAAAGAAAAGAAAACAAAATGTTTCAGACGAGATCATCAACAGGTAAGATGCTCTCATTCATCATCAAGGAAACATGACAACACTGCTGAGGTTCGAGCTCGACTCCTGCTGGTCATGTTTCATGCTTCGGTCGTGTTTGATTTACGGTACACCTGAGTGTGAGTGTGTGGGTTGCCAGGTGTGGGAGGGGCCTGTGAGTTTTTCCCTGTGCTGGCAACGAGACACTACAAGTTGAGGCCTGCAAGTTGTTGAGGCTGTACTAACTGTAATTGTCATGAATACTGAGCATTATTTTTAGCTTATTTCCTCATCGCTTGACAGCATTTTACAGTTTTTAGTTGTTTCCTTTCCTCGGGGATGCAACGCAACACAACCTCTTTGTGAGTGTGTGAAAAACAACACACAGCGCAACACACACACTTGCTGTGAGACAAACATAAGAAGGAGGGGGCACACACTGTAGGTAGTGGCGGAGCCACATATTTTTCATCGGGGTGGTGTAATGGTGAGACCATTACTCACACAGGGGTGGCAATAGGTTGATACCTGAAATGTCTGGATGGCCAGTGGGGTGGCCATAGAGTAACCACGGCCACCACTGGCCACCACAAAGCTCTGCCACTGACTGTGGGTCAAGCAGATATTCTATGGAGACACTTTGCAGGCTTCTACAGCCACACATCTTTGCACAATAGAGGATCTTTGGGAAGTGCTAGAGGAGCATGCAAGAACATGCAGCCATAGCACAAACATTACAGTGTATAATCATGTGTGCATGGAGAAAAATGTAAACATCTTCCATCAGGGATCTATGAGCCAAAATCTTTTTTTTTTTAAATAATTGTCAATGTAATTTTTATATTATTTTAAATAGATTTATTATTACATTTTTTGCTATTGTATAGTGAGTACTTTTTATTAATATAAGACATAACCACACACAATGATAGAACAAGAGAATGTGCAAACTAAAAACAAATGATGCAGTGGAAGAATTAAAAACAATGAGAAGATGACATTACTTCCCCTTAAAGAATATTATTTTATAAAATGTCAACATAAATTCACTATTAATATTATAAATGTTTTTGGGTTTTTTTCAAATGAAGTTAGATTTACTACAGTACCAACAGCCAACAGAACAATTAGCTTGTAAGTCAGAGTCTGCGTGGAGAAAAATGTTAACATCTTAGGGAGCCACGATGATGATACCGATCATTCATGAGTGAAATCGGCCGATACCGATATGATCACATGGATTAAATGTACATTTTAAATATACTATTGGCTATATTTGGCTATACACCAACGTTTTTTCTTGTGAGAGCTACTTTTACAAAATGAAAGTGGCCAAGAAATTGGCAACATTTATTTTCATAGCTTATTTCAACCCAAATAAACCGAATATGCTTGTTTTACCAGAACATTAACAAAATACTGGTATCCACCACTCATTTGAATTGCGGACCATCACAGACTTACATTTGTTTAAGGCAAAACTTAAGACTCATTTGTTCAGAATTGCATTTGGCACATAAGAGCATGTTGACACTTTTATTTATTTGGATTCTTTTAATACATGTTATTTTATTATAGTCTTCTTGTGTTATTTTTCTGATTTTCCTTGCACTGTTGTCCAACACGTTGGTTCAGCTACAGCTAATGTAAGGGGCTATATAGATCAAGTTTGATTGATTGATTGATACACAAACATGATAAAAATCTTAAGCCCAGTTGAAAAATTGCTAGAATTTGCATTTTGCACATTTGGATCTTAATGAGGTTTTAAGTAGAACTACAATATGCAATAGCAAGAAGGGGGAGTGAGACAAAAAAAAAAAAATTGGAACTTGTAATTTAAACAACAACCAAAAAAAACTGAAATAGGTTGTTTATCAGCTGATCAAAAGTTTAAGACCACAGGCTATAAAAGCCAAGCTCTGCTCAATATTTTTATTTTCTGCCAGGCATTCACACTGGCATGCCCTCCTGATGGCTAAAGCTAAGAAGCTTTCTCTTTTTGAACGTGGTCCTATTGTCGAGCTGCATAAGCAAGGTCCTACTGAGAAAATGTTTTGTTCTGGTTTGGAGAGTTTTTTGTTATTTTTTGAGCGATGATCTTAAACTTTTGATCAGCTGATAAACAGCCTATTTCAGTTTAATTGTTGTTTTCAATAAATTACTTTTTCAAAGTGCTTTTTGTCTCACTCCCAGGTAGAACAAAAGAATGGCTAAACTAAAAATAAATGAACAATGATGCAGTGAAAGAATTAAAATCAATGAATGTTAATGCCTCTTTAAAATATTATTTCACGAAATGTCAACATAAATGCACTGTTGACATGATTATTTATATATTTTTTGTTTTATTGGAAATTAAATTAGATTTATTAAACAATTAATTGCAAAACCAACAGTAGCATTAGCTTGTAAGTCGGTCATTTAAAGTGTAGTATTATAAGATTATGAGCAATACATTCATGATTGTCACATTGTAAAACGATTTAAATTGATATGAGTAAACTCGTGTTGTCATTGGCAAAAGTTTTTTCCTATTAGGCGATGACGTAATAGTTCGATTTCCCAGCTCTCGAGGCAGTCCGTGAACGCCTCCTGGCTGCAGATGTGCTGGGTGTGGTGAACTTTTGAAAAGTTGTCAGCCGTCACTTGGGTGGTTGGATCACAGTGGATCACAGTGAAGGAGGAACATCTCCGAGAGTCGTCGCTTCGGTGAGCTGCTCGTTTTCAACGCAACACTGCCATTTAAGGCGGATTTAGGTGCTTGGAAGTGATCGTTTTCTTAAACAGGCTGCTGTCAGTCGACTGTCAGTCGACAAATGTTCTGTCTTCAGTATGATTGCACTTCATTATGAGCATTTGGGTATAAGTATAACAAGTTAAGCTGAAATGCTTAATTGTAAACAAAGAAGTGTACTTTATGGTAGCTCTTTCACTGCTTTTTCACTTGAAACCTGTATTAATTAAGGAAATGTGTGTTTTGACTAGAAAACAGCTGGTATGTTGTTATTATGAAACACTTCCGGGTCGCAAATTTATCACAAAGGCAATCTTCAGATGGAATCTTATTCTGTTTAGCATTCTGAGCCTTTGCTGGTGTGCATAGTTGTGCGTGCGTGCGTGTTTTAAAGCAAAATGACCCTAATGAGGATAAGCGGAAAAGATGGATGAATGGTGTTCATTACCTTGCACCTTTCACATGCATGTGAGGCGCCCACAAACTTTTGGCTCTTCAGGCAGCAGGATGGAGTCATGCAGGATGAAGCCAGAACCCAAAAAGAAGGTCAAACCAGTAAGAAGACACAATATATAAAATTATATAAAATTACTTTTGGAAAAAATGCATAACATATGCTTAATAATGTTGTTTTTTGTGTTTTCACAGCCTAAACTGCCTCCTAAGCCTTCTGAGGTAAACTTTCCATGTCTGCCCGGCAACCGTGTATGTGCATGAAGAATATAGTACAGTGTTCCCTCGTTTATAGCAGGGGATAGGTTCCCAAAATAGCCTGTAATAAGTGAAATCCGCGAAATAACCAACTCTATTTTTGTGCAATTATTATACATGTTTTAAGGCTGTAAAACCCCTCACCATACACTTTTCTCAGACAGGTATTAACATTTTATCACTTTTCTCTTTTGTTTAACCAACCTCAAAATTTAGTTTGAATTTGAATGATCAACTTACGAGATTGAATGTAAGAAATTATAAAGGGACTCACGTGTATTCACTCCTTTGATCGTGCCTTGTTCTAGCACTGTTAGGCTGTAGCGTTTTGTATCCTGTTAAATCATATTCCTCCTCCTCGTCCTCTATGCACCGAAGATTCATTTACAGTATTACAGCCGCGTAACTTCTGCCTTCACTCAGCAGGTATGACCGCATACAACAGGAAACAAGCAGTCCTGCACGAAACAGATTAATTGACAATGGTCTACAGCCAATCAGAACGCAAAACACAATGGGTGTGTTCTCCCTTAGGCAATCAGAATTGGACAGTCTATACACGTCTTTAACTCTCATGAGTATACAACACCCTCTACTGGTAGCAGTAGTAAATACAATAACAGACACATACAACAGAGCACCGATAGATCACTCTAATACACCACAAGGGCGCAAAACACAATGCGCGTTCATATGATGTTAAAAAAAACCATGCAAAATTGCACTTAAAAAAATCTGACAAAAACGAGTTTGCGAAAGGTGAACCGCTATGTAGCGAGGGAACAAGGGAACACTGTATATATAATCTGTTTTTATTCAATAAAATAAACACTTCTGTTGTTTACAGACTCAAAGAAACACAACAGAGAATTTGGATAAACCCACTCCTGTTTTGCCGCCGCGACCTACACACTCTGTACGTCTGAGGAAAATACAAATTATTTTTGATTAAAGTTGTTACCTTTACTCATCAAGTAAAGTTAGCAAGCAGTGCTACACTCCGAGCCAGCAGAGTGCAGCGTTTGAGCGCATGGCCCCAAACAAAAAACAAAGACATTTCCTTAGCATGAGCTGTTGTTTGCGTAGACATAGATAGAGGCCGCATCGAGTGTGTTTGTCCACTGCTGCGATACGTCAACATTGCCGCTATATTGAATGGGTCAAGGCTGCGCTGTAAATGTATACAAGTAAATGTACTTGCTTTCATAAAATACCTTTCTAAAAAGACATTTAAGTTAATTCCTCTCGTTTATACATTCACACACGCACTAATATACTTGGGAAACAGTCAGGCACCAAAAACAATCACAATCACATTGTACAAAACAAAAACAATCACATTGTTTTTGGTGCCTAACTGTCTCCCAAGTATATTAGTTTGTGTGTGAATGTATAAATGAAAGGAATGAACAAAAATTTCTTTGTGGAAAGGCGTTTTATGAAAGTAAGTACATTTACTTGTATTCATTTACAGCGCAGCCTTGACACATCCAATATGGTGGCAACATTGACGTATGGCTCAGTGCTCGATGCGCCGTCTATCTATGTCTATGATTATTTTCTATTTGGCTAACGTGACTTAGTTTAATGTTGCTAATGTGCTTTTTGTGCCATAGGAACTGAGCCAAACACAATACCGTATGAAAAGAATAGCAACAGACAAAGAGGTATGATGACAATGATGGCATGTACTGTATTCACCTTGGCAGCCATTTTGAACTCAAGCCAGATTCAAAATGGAGTTGTTATGGTTGTTCTTTCACATGCTAACTGTGTTTAGTAGCCTGAAAACACAAACATCACTGTAATTGTTTCTGTTGAAACGCTAAAAATGGGAAAAACGGATGTTCAATGTAGAAATGAGTAAGTCAAACCCAAAATGGTGGCTCTGTTGAGCTTCCCCATCAAAGTGTACATTTAACACAACGCTAATGTGTCCCATATTTGTCATACTTGAAGACTATTCACATCTAAAGGGTTGCGCTGTTGTGCTTTTCCATCAAAGTGTATATTTAAAACAACGCTAAAGTGTGCAACATTTGTCAAATTTTATGGAAATAGTGAAAAATACAGTTTTGTAAAAGGACAAACAGTTGTTGTGATCCACACGTGAAGTGTGACATTGGTGACATTGCCACCTACTGGCTTGGCATGCACATTGCATTGTTTTCACTAGGGGTGCACATTAATTATTGTCATTGTCATCATTAATTATTATTATTATTATTATCTGGTAACATTAATAAATAGCTCTGAAAAAAAGGCAAGATTACCCGTACTGTGTTGTAGGTGGATTAGGCTGAGCAAATCAAGCGCTCCTTTTCTCTCTGAGGAAGACATTTCGCCAAATGCTCTGCAAGCATTCTGCGATGAGAGGGAAAAAAAAACATAGAGCTTCAACACATCAAACCTTATCAGCCACCTGAAACGCCAGCATCGCTATGACACCCGGGGCACGGGGCTTGTTCCTGTTACCACAGCAATTGAACAGTGAAAAAAAGTTTGCCAGAGACAACCCAAGGGCTAAAGCGATCTGTGATTTTATCATGGAAATCATGGCGCTGTTTTGAAGATACCGCCTTTTGTCGGCTAGTAAAGAGCCACGTTTTGTACTTCTGAGCCGCCGCTGTTTTTTTGTTTTGTGAATAGTAGTGATGTCATGATATTTGGTTAGGATATATCTACAAGTACAGTTTGTCAAATTCAACTTTGAGTCGTTATTTTGCAGTTCTTACCGCAAGGTGTGCACAAACTACAGTTAAGTCTCAATTAAAAAAAATAACATATAAATAAGGTATCAGGTATCAATATCAGTCTTGAGAAGCACGAAGTTATCAGTATCAGCTTGAAAAAAAATGTGGTGCATCCCTAGTTTTCACGCAATTTACTTGATAGTTTGGTTATTGGAATTGATGTTCAACAAAGGACAAATTGTCCCATGACAGTTGAATGTGTGTTTTTTTTAACCATTTCCATGAATACTACTGTCAATAAAGTTGTCTTTCATTCATTTCAGGTTGATAAAAATATCATACAAAGTGAGAGGAAGGAGAAAAAGCCAGAAACTCCTGTGCCACTGCCTAGATTGGCAGAGAAGGTAGTAAAGACTTGTTTTAAGGGAAGTGAAAAAAAGTGGGGACGTTAAACAAATGTTGCATGCAGGAGGGGAACCGTCCCACCCGCCTAAGCCATCGCCATAGCGAGTCCTCCGACGACAAGAAAGTACGGTCTTAATGAAGATGTGACGTCATTTTATATGTTTTTTTTTTTTTTTTTTTGTGCAACATCAATGGTTATTTCCTCTTCTCTTGTCAGAACTCAGGTGGACTCGCCCAATCAAATATCTCCAAAGATGTGCAAGACAGCAAGGAGGTTGTGACTCAGACTTTTGTCTTAACTTTTCTTCTTGTTTCCCACCTTTTTAATATCTCCCCTTGTCGGGTATGTAGAGTCATCATTCGGGCCTGACGGGAATGTTTCGACAAAGCCAGAAAAACAAACAGCCAACATTTGTGGTAAGCAATACCGCCGACACTCAAGTAAACAAGCTCAGCACATGAATATATGACAAGCTGCATTGTCTCCCGCTGACATTAATACAAGAACCCTATTGATTTTGAAGGCAGGGTGAGGGCACAATCGTCACTTATCAGGACAGGAAACCTATTGATTTTGAGTGATATCCGTGATATCCATTCAAAGAGGTCAAAAACTAGTTCCATTGATGTTGCCGGTAGTCGCGGTACTCTCTACACATCACAATTTTCAGTCTCTTTTTTTTGTGCCAAAGTCAGAATTCTGTTGATTTTGACTAATGTCAGTCTTGCTTTAGGCTTACATTTCATGTCATCTCTTAGACAGTCATAGTTGTTTATGTTAGACTTATTGTGTTACATGCCTGGGCAAAAACTATTGATTTTGACTGGAGCCTAAGAGTCTTCAGGTAGGTTAGGCCAAATGTCACATCATTTGTGTCCCTTTTTACTTCTCTACTGGTCCAAACGCTCATCTGACTGCATTTTGAGTCGTGGTTCTTTCCTGAAATTTCAATGATCACATTATGAATGACCAGACGACCATGTTGAGCCATAGAACAAACATGATCAAAATATTCATGATAATATACTACTACTACTACTACTACTACTACTACTACTACTACTACTACTGCGACTAATATTAATAATAATAGTAGCTTCTAGTGGCGGCCATGTTGGGCTGCGTAAGAAGAATGACCGCCACTCCTTCAAGAGCAAGTAAAGTAAGACAAAGATGAACTCTGTGGATAAACGGGTTTTGGGGAGCATGGGAGCGGTGTGTGCGTTTGGTCATGCCTGAAACACACACGCACACACACACTAGTAAAGATGCAGTGAGTCAGTGATGTGTTTCCTGCAGAGTCATGTGACTGAAGACCAGGACAGAGGTGACGACACAGTGACCAAACAGGTTCCTGCCAGCAAACCGGTTGGTACTTTAGTGTTTGTTTTTGTTTTTGTGTATGTGTGTGTGTGTGTGTGTGTCTGTGTCTGTGTGTGTGCGCGCGTATCAGGTGCATGACATGTGTGTGCTTGGCAGGGTGTCCTGAAGGGAATGATGAAGCACCTCAAGTCTACACCAAAGGTATGAGGCACAGCTTGATTATGTCATCACATTCACAGATGTGTCCTGAATTAATCAAACGGCTTCTGTCTTTATGAAAAAGGCTGGTAGTGGAGGAGAAGGAGGCGAGGTCGTTCCTGATCCTAATAAGAATGAGGCGACATCAGAGAAGAAACAGTCTGCTGACAAAGCCAAACAAGAAAAAAGTGCAGAAGCAAAACAAGTAAGAGATTAAAGCGACATCTTATCTTCACTTTTCTGCATTTAATTCTGTTTTATGTAACTCTATGTAATTTTGTTTTGTTATTGTATATTATGTTATTTTATTGTATTTAATTTAATTTAATATAGTTATTTTAATTGTATTTAGTTTAATTATTTTTTATATTTATAACTTAAAATTGCAATGTCGGCCAAATATGGTAAATGTTTTTTTAATGGATTTATTTGTATTATTGATATATATTTCATCCATCTGTTTTCTATGCCGCTTCTCCTCATTAGGGTCGCGGGGATATGCTGGAGCCTATCCCAGCTGACTTCGGGCGACAGGCGGGGTACACCCCGGACTGGTCGCCAGCCAATCGCAGGGCACATATAGACAAACAACCATTCACACTCACATTCATACCTATGGACAATTTAGAGTTGCCAATTAACCATTTATATATTATAATTTATAGTATTATTATATATACATATTGTTAATTAATTAGATAATATATTACATTAAATAAAGAAATAATACAAAAATAATATTTTTTATAAATCCTAAACATATTGATGCAGGTTATTTTAAATGCAGGATTGTGTGTGTTTTATAACATGTTGTTTGAATATGCAGCCGTTCCTAATGAATTGTCTAATATAAACATTATTTTGCAGGACTTTGGTGGTCGTCTAGCTGGAATGTTCAAGAAGCCTCCAGCAGTAACGGTAATAGTGTGAAACAGTTCTTTTGCTTCCCATCAATGTCAGACCTTTTCTTTGTTCATTTTTTTTTTGCCAGGTCCAACAAATGGACAGCGAGTCCGAGGAAGAAGACGAGAAAACGTCGGAACAATCTCATGTTGGTGTTTTCTTTTTTTTTTTTTAAGCACTTTTTAAAGTAGCAGCATCCAGAGGGTGATAAAATGTTCAAAATGACATTATTAGATTTACTGATCCATTTAAAGGGACGGTGTGTAAAAGTATATTGTCAAACCATCAAAACTGATTTAAATCTGTTGTCAGAATAATGAACTCACACAAAATTTAGCTTATATTTTACATATCTGATGTCATTGTGAAGGAAAAAGGAGGTTTCTTTGCTGGCTTCCTTAAAAAGTCCAACAAAGCAGCAGATGAAGCTCCAGCCCAGGTGAGTCACTTTTTGTTCCAAATTCCAGAGAAAAAAAAACATGTGTTTTGGGGAGTATTTTGTGTCCCTAACAAATCTTCACTTTGATATCCCAGGAGACTTCGGGTGTCGATTCGGAGTCATTATCCAGCAATGACAGTTGCAGCGAGAATACAGACAAAGTGAATGATGGCATTTTTCATTTTTGAGCCCGCCATTTACCTGAAGCTAAAATGATGATATTGATATGCTCTTATTCCAGAAAAAGGGAAGACTTTTCAAGAAAAAATATGCAGATGAGGTGACCATACAATGCAACATCTTAGAATGTTTCAGCTCTTCCACAATCGGTAACACGTACTTACTATAGTTTTATGTCCAACCTGTTGTCTTTCAGGATCAGGTGCCTCTAAGCGGTGATCTGTCGGACAGCAGTGACAATCTGTCTGAGACCTCCAAGGGCGCATCTGAGGTGAGCTTCTTTTGTTATTGGTGCATCATCAGTATCATCTTTGTCACATTTCTTGTTTTTTTGCAGGAAAAAGGAGGCTTTTTCAGCGCCATCCTGGGAAAAAAGTCACCCAAGCTTCCCAAAGAGGCCACGCCTGAGCAGGTAAAGTGTACACAATACCAGGGGTGTCACAAGATCGCCTGAGATTAAAACATGGCAAGATTTATTCTTCAGAAAAAAAGTCTTGTGTGTACTGGGCCGGGGATGATAATGAATTAAACACACAATAAATTAAAATGAACATTATAATAATTTTGCCAACCTCAATTTATTGCCATATGCATGCGTGTCTGTTTTTCCTCATCTCTCGCCTCCAAACAGGCAAGGTTTGTGTATTGGTTTTAGCACTTTGGCGCATTTGTGCCATAGAACAATAGCATGAACGAAGTGAGCCTTTTTGTCAGTCATACAGTCTCTTTGTCTCAGTGGGTGGAGACGGGGCCAGTAGCATACACACAGAGTGCAGAAGAGTGTAACATAATAGAAATAAATTAATAGGTAGAAATATATTGTCATTTATTTTTCAAATTTTTTCAATGTACTTTTCTTAAAAGTAAAAAATCTCGTGACAGCCCTATGCAATACCATTTAAAATAAATAAATAAAATAAAATAAAAATATGGCATTGTATTATTGACATCCTCCTCATGTAAGAGAAGGCTTTATGTCCCTTCACAGATCCTGTAGTGCTGTGACAATCTTTGTTTAAGCCTTGAGGAACTTATGAGAAAGGAAATAAATATTTGCTTTTAAGCAACATGTGATGAGGTAGAATTTGCTGCAACATGATATTTTATCTCATTTTGTCTTGTTATTGTTGCTAGTGTTACTGATGTTGCTCATGCTACCTTAAAAAATTACATATATTTTCTGCATTGCTTAATATGGCCTTTATTTTATTTAATTTAATTAATTTATTTATTTATTTTAAAGATGCTTGATATTGACGGTATCCCGATATTGTCTGCCACTCGGTTACCGATATCCATTCCCTCAAAGTATCTGGTGTAATGAACACGTTTCTTCTACTGGATGCATTTCACCAATAAACAATATTTGTGCAAAATAGGACAAATCCTGCAATATGCAATTCAAGTTATAGAAAAAGTGCCACAACATTGCATGTGATTCTTCCTGAGGTGTGATATTGGATTAGAAGTATTGAAGGAAGACGCCTTACTACGCCGACTCTTTGTCGTGTTCTGCTTCAGTTTTGGTTTTCATGTTGTTTCCTGCTTTGTGCTCTTATTTATTTTATTTTGTTTCCAGTTCTGGTCTTTATTAACTGGAAGGCAGCTGATGTTTCCTGGTGGAGGCGCTCTTGTTGTTGTTGTTGTTGTTGTTGTTGTTGAGTTTCTACTCTCTCATGTTTTTTTTAGTGCGAGAGGTGAACATTTCAAATCTACTTGTGTGTGTTTCAGGAGAAAGGAGGAGCGTTTGGCGCCATGTTCAAAAAGTCAACCCGAATGACTGATGTCCCAAACACTGAGGATGTAAGAAGCTTCTCTCATCTTTCAACCGGGGCCTGAGCATGATATGAGATTATGAGAGGGAATGTCAGAGAATAAGAAGTTGTAGCAGGAGGGATCAGTATTGTCAATGTAGTGTTGCCCATCAAAAAGCACTCACAAGCAGCTCAGTCTTTTTTGTGACATAAAAAACACCACACAGAAGCGACAGTTTTCAACATAGTTCTTTTCCTTTTCATGTTTTTTACTCGCTTTTTTTCAAATGATTCATGGCCAATTATGCAATCATTACATAACACCCCGCCCCCCACCCAGAAAGATTCAGCTATATGTATGACAGAAACTTACAATGAGATATGAAATGATATGACTTGCGATATAAAATGATATATCAAAAGATTAGATACAAAGTAAAATAAGATGACATGAAATGTAAATTACGTGTGAAATACGTTACAAGATAAACTGTAAGAAGTATGGGATAGAATTTAACGGAGGGGATATATGACAAAATTATATGACCTGATATACTGTAAAAGTTTAGCTGCGAGATGAGGTGAGCTAAAAGATGAGGTACATGAGATGTAAGATGGCACATACAGTCTGATGAAACAACTTGATGAATAAAAATCAGATGAGATAAGAATGAGGTGGCATATGAGATGAGATATGAAATGAGGTGACGTAATTTCTCAAATTTGCTGACTACGAGATGAGAGAAGATGGAATAGCATAAACGATGTACAGTAAGATCAGCTGAGTTACGAGATGTAAGATGAGACATATGATCAGATGAAATGAGAAGACTTGACCTACAGAAGTGGATGAGATACGAGTGATGATAGAAGGTAAGATGAGGTTTGAAATGTGATAGTAGAGTAGATGAAATTTCAGTGTACATTTATGAGATGCCATGATATAAGATCATCTTTTATTAGCCCCCGGGTGATAACATTTATGCGAAATACTTGGTCATAATCTTCATCTTTTCTCTTGAACTAACAGCCACAAGACGACAAGCACTCTGCAAATGAAGACGGAGGCTCAGAGGAAAATTCCAAGGTGAGTTCATCTGCATGCTTCTTCAGAGAAAGATGACGCAAGGAGGGGAACCGCACATAGACCCTTAAACACATTTTGTTGTCTTCCAGGAAAAGAGTGGAATATTTGGGGGAATATTCAAAAAGGCTACCAAATCCGCTCAGCTTGATGAGGTAAACGTGAACATTTTTGTGCAATGTGGACATTTATATCTTGGGCAATGTTAGTTGTTTTTTCTGTGGAACATCAGTGCCCAGCAGTTCTTTAAGAGAAAAAATAATGAGGATGCTGTCACTTACCTACACACGGTCAACATGGTGACTTCATCTTGTGTTGCAGGATGAGACTCTGCGGGATAAAAAGCTGTCAGCCAGCAGTGAGAATTTATCTGAGGGCAAAGCGGTACGCGGTCGGGAATGTTTCCTGTTGAATCCTCAATACTATCTGCTTTTCCTCCTCAATGTTGTCTGTCCTTTGGCATCAGGACAAAGACCGAGGTCTGTTCGGGGGCTTCCTCAAAAAGACACCCAAGGAAAGAGGAGAAAGGGCAGACTCACTGGTGAGTGTTTTGTTACATTATGGCATATTTTTTTAATCGCTCGCATTTAAGCAGATTCATTCAATTTCAGGATGGGGAAGAGGACAAGGAGCCCACGGCGGTGGGTAGTGATGATCTGGTCGAGAGGAACGTCACCAAGGTGACTAAGCAAAGCCTCCATGCTTGAATGGCTTCAGAGTGGTACGTTCACTGACTCCAACTCTTTTCAGGACAAAAACATTTTCAGCAACATGTTCAAGAAGCCCCAGAAGCCAACAGAGGGTGCTGAAGCAGACCTGAACAGTGAAACTCAGAAATTTGGGAGCTCTGAGAATTTGTCGGAACCTGTCTCGAAGGTATCAAGTTGTTCTTGTTATTTATTTGCGGTGTTTGTGGTTTGAATTAAATGTATTAACGTTATTTTTATTTAAAATGTGCATAACCTTGCTTTTAAATGTTTGTTATTTTTGAGGGCGCTATAACTTCTCAGAAGTGAACTAAAAGACCAACGGGGAGAGGTTCGATTGCAGGAGAATCTTCAGTCTCTAACTATTCAACTGCATTTTGTCTCAAAATTTGTGTTTCAGGGTAAAAAAGGAGGCTTTGCGGGCATTTTCAAAAGATCAGGCAGCATTGACAACCTGCTCGATGAGGTCTGTATCAATTCTGTCCACCAAAAAACTTCCAGAATGGATCTGTAACCTTAAGAAAATAACCTATAAGTGCTTGATTGTTCAAACATATTGCACACTTAGTCAACTATAAGGCTTATAATTGTCAGCTGCCCCACAGTCGCGGAGTCGCTGAGTTTATCTAAAATGTGTCTCGTTTTGCATGTTTTCCCCTCAAGGAAAAAGGCGCACTCTTCAGTGGACTCAAGAAAACGCCAAAAGCATCTATAAATGATGAGGCTGCAGGGGTGAGTTGGCTGTAATGTCATCACAGGAATCAAATTGAAGTGAACTTTTTAGTAGGGTTGGGCATCGTTTCAATTTGAATGATTCGGGTTCCAATTTTGATTCCTCGTTTTGATTCCGATTCCTAACGGTTCTCAATTCCGATGCTTTTAAAAGGCAAGGTCGTAAAAGTTTGCAGGATTTAAATGAGAGCACTATGTGATTGAAGTTTCTTTTTACAGGAGTGCACTTTCACAAAAGATGTTTACTTTTGAAAAGTAGTATACTTTGTTTGCTGCCTCAATGTTGTCATGCCCCCACCGGGTGACAGAAATGTTTTTGCGATCCCCTGATTTGATCTACTATTGAGAAACTGATATCTATTTATTTATCTGTAGCGTACAGACTGAACTCAAAACTGAAACCAGCCAAATGCAACAAATTGGAGAGCAGTGAAGCATACAAGCGTATTTAAGAGTCAAATTGCATTCTAAGTACGACAAATTCATACGTATTGGCAGGTCTGCCCTGGGGCCCGCCTCACTATTTGAGAACCACTGGTAAGCTATTTTTTGACAACCTTATTTTGTTAACACATTGAAACAGGATCAACAAACGCACTCTTATTTTGAAGGCTGTAAGTGTGTTGTGTGAGTTGAGAAGGTCCCTTGAATGTTTCTAACAGAGATGGACTGTGCAAATGATGAACTTTAATTACATCGAACTTCCACATCAGCGAGCATCCTAAAACCGTGGCTTACATTGGCATGAGACAGACGTCATTTATTGTTTGACTTCCCTAATGCTGATTGCTTAGAGGAAGTCCGACGTAGCGCATCAAAGACAAGGAGGTACTCTTCTACACCATGAATGTGTGAACATTAATCATTAATGTTGGTCGTGAACCCTCTGTTGCATGATATCATTGTGTTGCAAATGTTGCACTGAGCCGACCACTCTTTTTTATGACGTAAAAGGAATAGTTTGTATTTTTTTACATGAAGTTGTATGACATCCCTATCAGCAGTGTAGTGCATCAACAGGTTGGATTTCAGCGATGAGGGACATAGTTCCGGTTAGCTGGTGGGGCCACTTAAGTAAAGAGTATGGCTTCTCAGAACAATATGCGTTCAAAAGAGTAATACATTTGCATCACAAAAAAGCCTCCTCAAAAAAATCAGGCCTCACAATCGCTCAGCGTTACTTTCTCCCCTGTCTCACGTCGCATCCGCACATGTTAACACTGTGGAACACATACACAGCAATGGACGCGCAGTGATACGACGGGAGAGAAAGTAATGCCGAGCGATTTTGGGGTCTGATTTTTTTCAAGGAGGCATTTTTGTGATGCAAATGTATTATGTATACATTGTTTTGAGAAGCCAAACTTTTTACTTAAGTGGCCCCACCAACTAACCAGAACTATGTTCCTCATCAACAAAATCCGACCAGAAGTCAGAAGTGGGGGGTAAGTCACCTTTTTGGACCCACAGCCCGGCTCGTGTTCCCACAAATCTCCGCGTACCAGGAGAGTGGTGGTAGGGATCGTATAGCGATGTAATTTATCTCATTTAGTGTGTATTGTGTAAAACTAAGACAGGAACAACATCAAACTAAAACACAAAGTGATTACATACCCACCATCCACCACTATAAGCTTCGAGTTTGTTTTTCTGAGAGAAGATTATAGTGCCGCTGCTTGATGTGTGCGCTAACAGGCAGTGTGCCAGCATGAATTAACTTGAAGTTGTGCACACAACAAATATACACATTATCACTCAATAACGTCATCAAACTTTACCTTTATGCATTCCCACAGAGTATCAGCATTTGGGACACACAAAGTGGGACACTCGCAACAAATAACATAAATATGCAAAAACTTCAAATATTATATCAAATATTCAAATATTATATTATTTTTTGAATAAAATAATGGCCCATATTTCCAAAATTGATATGCATTTACTTAAAATTGTATTTAGTTATTTACAAAAGTATTTTTCTTTGTGTGTATTTTTTTTTTTTTATCATTGCACCTGAAAGATTTCCTCGGCCCAGTTCTGCTCCGCCCACGGAACGGTACTGGGCCCCGGCCCGGTGGATGGGGACCCCTGCACTACACTACTGATGGGGATGTTGTAAAACTTCATGTCAAAAAATCTGAACTATCTTTTAAGCCAAACTTTTTAGCCGCTTCTTCTTCACTGGTGCTCGCCGGCTTCTTCTTTGTTGGTGTTCATGGCTATTTCTTCCAGTAGATGAAGTGGGCATCGAAATAAAAACATTTGAGTGTTCCCGGGAGAATCGAAATGTTAGTCCTGGTTCCCATCGATACCCAAGACTCGATGCCCAACCCTACTTTTTAGCTTGCATATTTTTTGAGAGAGAAATTGTCCTTCAACCAAAACATCACAAACTCATTGCAGGAGAAGAAGTCGTCCAGTATAGACAATCTATCTGAAACCACCAACACCAAGGTATTGCAAAAATGTTAATTGAATTGAATGAGCTGATTTGAACAAAATTTTAATTAGATTTTAAACTAGATTTTAATTTATTTGTAGGTAAATACAATTGTATTTTATTTTTGCTTTTTCAATTTTATTTTATTTTATTTGACTGATTTTTTTAATTAGATTTTTATTTTACATTTAAATTAGATTGTATTACTTTTTAAAGTATATTTAATTAATTGTATTTTATTTTATTTATAAATACAGTTGTATTCAATTTCATGTAATTGATTTATAAGTAAATTTTAATGTTAAACAACGTTTTAATTGATGTATGAGTACATTTATTTCATTTTATGATTTGTATGTGTATGTGTGATGTGTATGTGTGTATATATATACAGTATATATATATATATGTGTGTGTGTGTGTGTGTGTATATGTATGTATGTGTGTATGTGTATATATATATATATATATATATATGTGTGTGTGTGTGTGTGTGTGTGTGTGTGTGTGTGTATGTATATGTGTATATATATATGTGTGTGTATATATATATATATATATGTGTGTGTGTGTGTGTGTGTATTTTTTTTATTTTGAGGAAATTCAATTTCAACAATTACCTCAATAAGTAATAACTGCATTGTTTTCAAGGAAAAAAGCATTTTCAGTGGCATGTTCAAGAAATCTCCAAAAGCAGCCGAAGAGGGTGCAGCTGATGAGGTGCGTTGTCGACACAACTTTTGTGCCGTGACAACACAGACAGATCATCACCTTCATCATTGTTATTGTCGTGACTGTGCAGGAGGCGAACTGTGAAGATAAGGAGTTATCAGCCAGCAATGAAAACCTGATGGAAGAAAACGCACCAAAGGTACAAATAATGTTCACACTTTTTCTCTTTTTGTGACTTTTGTCTTTAAATGTTGGTTCCTAGGAAAAGAGTGGAGGTTTTGCTGGAATCTTCAAAAAGTCGCCTAAACCAGCGCCGCGCTCCGTCACCACCAAGGTGACGTCAGCTGTCAATACTCTTTGCTCAATAAATCATAAAACAAACAATCAATTGCTCAGTAGATAATACCTAATAGCCGGCAATGTCATCTTTTGCTTCTAGGATCCTCTCAGTGACACCAAGGAGACGTCCGACAACCTCGCAGTAAGTGTCAAAGTGGTTTAATTACCCGATGCTTGGATTGAATGTATTGCAAGTCAAGTTCATATGTATGGTAAATGAGCAGAATTCAATAATTAATTGCCAGAATCAAAAGTTTGCATTGCAAATCAGCAAAATGCAAAAGTGACTTTTAGTGCATTTTGACATTTGCATTTGCATTTCTCTTTACAATTGCATATCTTACTGTGCTGCGGCTGAGAGGCAATGGATGATGTTTTTTTCTTGTTTTTTTTTTTTTTCTTGAAAGGGTGACATGTCAGGAGATGAACTATCAGACAGTAATGACAATCTTTTAGAAGCTGGAACCACAATAAAGGTGAGTGTAAGCAGTCTCAACATAATACAGTGAGAATTGTCACTAAAGTACGTTAAGAATGACTTGTTTTGTGTTTATTTTGTTAGGAGAAAAAAGGAGGCTTTGCCGGGATGTTCAAGTGGACTCCCAAAGCCGCTGGCAAACAGGTGTGGTGTTAATTAAGAGATGTGAAAGACTTACCGTAGTTACGTGGGATGCTGACAAGTTGTTCATGCTCGCAGCAGGACAATGAGGAGGCGGAACCACCAGTTGGAGGCGGGCTGAAACGCAGGAGGACCATCCGGAAGAAGAGACGAGTCAGTGTTTGCTCTTGCAGAGTGACCAAATAGTTATCTGATGGATGGATCTCACCATCATTGTAATGCTCCCTCAGGTGGTATCGTTCCGAGTCAAGACAACCCTTCCCAGGATACCCAAACTTAACGTGTCATCACAGGTAGACGCTCGTCATGCTTTGTGCTCTCCTTGAGCGTTAAAGACCTTTTTAAATATATGAGGAAATATCCAGTGGAATTGTAGTCATTGTAGTTGTCTACAGTACAACAGTGGTTCTCAACTGGTTTGGCTCCGGGACCCATTATTACCCAGCTCAAATTTCTCAAATATCTTATATTTAATGTAAACAGAGCTGTTTGAATTTTACATAAGATACAAAATGTGACATTCAACATAAACGAAATGCATTTCAACATATGTGTTAGCTTGATGCTAATTTGCATGGAAAATCCCATACACAGAGATAGATAGATAGATGCTTTATAATCTCCAAGAGAAATTCATGTTTCAAGCAGCTCTCCAAAAATCATAAAAAAGTCATAAACAATCAAGGCAAGGCAAGGCAAGGCAAGATAAGATAATAAAAATAAAAAAAATACAATAAGAATACATACATACTGTAAATAAATACTACGTATCAGTTCAATTTCAATTTGTAGTGCAATAATACATAATAACAGAAGTAATAAAAATAATACATAATAATAATTATTCATAATAAGGTCCAGTCCTGTGTGTGTCCCCCTCTGTTGTGTTGAAAAGCTGCATGGTGTGGGGCAGGAATGATCTGCTCAGTCTTCTGGTTGAGCAGGGCAGTGATAGTAATCTGCCAATGAAACTGCTCTTCTGTTGGGAAATGATGGTGTGCATTGGATGATGTTGGTTGCCCATGATGGAAAGGAGCCTCCTCAGTGTCCTTTGCTCTGCCACAGATGTCAGGCTGTCCAACTCAGTGCCAATGACAGAGCCTGCCTTCCTCACCAGTTTATCCGGGTGTGTAGTGTCCTTCTTTTTGAGGCTGCTCCCCCGGCACACTACTGCATGCAGGAGGGCACTAGCTACCACAGTCTTGTAGAAGATCTGTAGCAGCTTCTTGCATACGTTGAAGGACACCAGCCTTCTGAGGAACTACAGACGGCTCTGCCCTTTCCTGCACAGAGCATCTGTTGGCAGTTCGGTCCAGTTTATCATCCAGATGATATGACCCAGGTATTTATAGGTGTGAACCACCTCCACACAGTCAAATTTTAATGAGAACAGGTTCTGGGTGTGTCCTGTTCCTCCTAAAGTCTACCACCATTTTCCTGGTCTTGGAGGTGTTGAGGTGCAGGTGGTTTGCGTCGCACCAGTTGAGGAAGTCCTGGATCGGTTTCCTGTACTCCATCCTCCTGTTCGTTCCTGATACTGTACATCCCACGATGGCCGTTTCATCCGCGTACTTCTATACATAGCAGAGCTCAGAGTTGTACTGAAAGTCGGACGTGTACAGGGTAAACAGAACAGAAGAGAGCACAGTTCCCTGCGGTGCTCCCGTGCTACTGGTCAGTGTCTTATCTGCAGTTCCCTAGTCACATGTACTGAGGTCTGCCAGTCAGGTGGTCTGTGATCCATGCCACCAGGTGTGATCCTACTCCCATCTGTGTCAATTTGTCCCTGAAGGACTGAGGCTGGATGGTGTTAAAGGTGCTGGAGAAGTCCAAATATGTAATCCTTACAACACCACTGCCTCTGTCCTGCTACATGCTAGCAATTAGAATTATTGATTTTACATGGCGATTTTGAACACCTCCAAATATGACAATTAAATAGATGATTAAGATGCACTTTCCATTTAAACAGCTGATAAGCAAAAAATAATTTGAGACAGGGATGACACTTTCGTTAGTAAGCTACTGATGTTGAATGTTGTTGGTCTTCTTCTATGACAGCGGGTTTCAAATACAGTGGAACCGGCCTGGCTGTGTGGGACGTGGCTTGCTGGGTGGTGGAAGGCAGTCCCTCTCCTTTCATTCTCAGTGATAATTACACGTTCACACACGCGTGCACATTTATGCACGTATATATACAAGTACATGCACACATACACATCTACAGTACAGAGATACTTGTACGCGTACACACTCACATAGGTACTTCCCCACATAACTCACTGATTTGGGGGTGGAATGGCTCAGGTGGTCGTCTCCCAACCTGAAGGTTGCGGATTCCATCCTCCGTCCTCCTGTGATCGTGTCGAAGTGTCCTTGGACGAGATGCTGAACCCAGAGTTGCTCCTGATGCTTTGTCATCAGTAGGTATACGTGGTAGCAGTGTCAATGTGCTTTGAGTGCCTTGGAGGTCGAAAAGCACTTTACAAGTGAAAGACGATTTGGTGTTGTTGGTTTTATTACATTATTATTATTATTATTATTATTATTATTATTATTATTGTGTGCATCACAGTTATTGTCATTCTGTTGACTATCATGATTAAGGTTTTCATTACTATTATTACCAACAAGGAGTATGACTGTTTCAATTTAGTGTTATCACTGTGGCTGTTGATATGCACAGTTTGAAATGCACTTTCATTTGTCATTTATATGCATTTAGAATTGTTTTATGGATGTAAAAATATAAAATGTGTGTTTTGTGTTAACATTTTACATTACTTTAGATTGTACTTTTTGAGACTTTGTGGTGTAACTGTGTTAGTTAGCAAAGAATTACAGATCAACCGCTGATGACATCATAGACGGGCGATGGAGCTGACTTCCGCTTCCTGTTTACAAGTATTAGTAAGCTCCTAACAAGGACATTTTGTGATAAAAGTACATTAAGAACACAGCTAGACTCAATGCAGTGTATTAATAACACAACAACACATTCATCATATTGTACGCTAATTGAAAAACACTACAGAGCGTTGTTTCCCTTTATAGTATTAATAGACGACACCCCACTGCATTAAAAAAAACCTATTCAGAATAAAAGCATAAGATTAAGACCCGTGACCCACTGAAAACGTTTCTGCAACCTACTAGTTGAGAACTACTAGTCTACAACATTCCTCTCTATTTCAGTGACTTTTTTTTTTTTTTTGCTTTTGCACCACAGGCGGACAAAAAGATGCCCATCATTGAGGAGAGCATGGAGCTGCAGGAGATGACCCCAGCAGAGGTTAGCTAGATTGACTGTTCCCATAGGAGGCAATGCACATAGATTTAAAGGTCCAATATTGCAGTGGAACTTGATTAAGTCGGTCCCGTTTATGTGGACAACCCGACTAAGTCTCATCAAGTCCAGCTCCACCTTGTTCTTACTGTTACTAAAAAGTACCTGTTTAAGTCAACGTAGACAGGCATAGTCTCTTGCTTTTGTCGACATAAAATTAGAGAACCAATTTCTATGAAAAATTTATTCGTTTATGGTGACATAAGACAAGAGTTACTATTAGGGTTTCCCACAGGGCTGCAATTTGTTTGTGGTGGTGGTGGGTTGGGGTCCTTGTCGAATTTCCAAAAGTGAGTAAAAAAAAAAAAAAAGTTAAGTATACATGTTCTTTCTTCCGTCGCTTCTTTTCGTCGTCTTTTGTAATGTCACAAACTAGACTGAGTCGCCTGTGAGTGCGTTTTAGATGGGTAGGGGCCTATAGCAGCACCCATGTTTTTCGTTAAGAGGAGTGATACGTGCTTTCATGTCAGAGTCACTAAAAGACGCTTCACAAGATTTGTCGCTTTTTTGAAAAAGAGTATGTACAGGGGTCTTGTTACTTGCTAAACATAATGACAGTGTCGTCTTCTAATTCTCTGGCCGACCAGGTGCGTTGTGTTTATGAGCAAGGGCGAACAGGTAGCTCCAAATCTATTTGTGGCGGTCCAAATGTATTTGTGGTGGCCACAAATAAATAAATGAATGCATGGGAAACACTTCATCATGTTCGCTAAGCAGCAACATAACTACTGTCTAGGTAAAACAGCGTTGAAACGTGCACACAGTGACTTCCTGTGCAAGTAAGCTACAAAATAAAAGCATGGCTGTATTAACCAGCAATTAACAAAATGCACCCATTTATTTATTAAAATTGTTAGCCACTGGAAGAAAGATTTGTGCATGTATGAAAGCTTGGTCATTGTAGTTAAGACAAAAGAATACAAATAAAAATATGCAGAAATGGAGGAAAACCATGTCAACAAACTGCTGTACCTACCCTTACCCCAGCCTTGATACAAATGTCAGATGTCCCACAATAGTTTATTGGAAGTGCTTTTAGAAAGCCAACCCTAACTCTAACTCTAACCATGAGCCTCACCCTGACCCTAGCTCCAACCCAAACCCCAACAATTCTTGACTGTCATTCAAGTGTAAAAAGAAGTTAACCTGATTTCTTTCCAGGACAGCACAGTGGAGGTCCAGCAGGTGGAGATGGCAGCGTTCCCAACTGAGGGCAACCCTCTTGAATCAGAAGAGGTGTGTGCATGTGCGCATTATTTTATATAATAATGTTTTGTGTCTTGATTGCCACGTTTCTCCTACAGGAGAACGACGGCCTGTTGGACTGGTGGAAAAATGTAGAAGGTGAAGTTTGACATCATAGGCCTTTATTTTGACACGTGTGTCTGATGCGTCTGACATCCATATCCTGCCCTCCAGGGTGGGCCGAGTGGAACGAGGCAGCCAATTTCCAAGATGATGAGGACCAGATGTATGTGGAAGATTTGCTAGTTGGGTAGGTGTAGCTAATGAAGTGGTCACTGAGCGTCCTTTCCCTCCCTGCAGGGCGATGGAGGAGGCAGCTGACCGTGTTTACATGGGCGCGCGTCTGTTTGTGCACCTCTTCAACCAGCGGGGGGCGTCCTTGCAGCATTCCATCCTGGAGCTTTTGGCTGTAGCCGACGCCGCCGACCAGTTTCACAAGAAGACTGTGTCAGCTGCAGTGGGAGGAGGCGTGGCCAGCGTGGCTGGCAGCCTGACAACCATCACGGGACTCATCCTGGCGCCGTTCACGTTCGGAGCCTCCATCATCGTCACAGCGGTGGGCATCGGCGTGGCCACGGCAGGCAGCATCACGTCGGCCACGGCCAACATCACAGACACGGTTCACTCCAACATGGACCGCAAGAAGGTGGAGAAGATGATCCAGGGCTACCAGGAGCAAATCAAGGACATCCGGGAATGTTTGGAGTTTGTGCAGGAGGGTATGGACACGCTGCAGGAGTGGGACTTTGAGAAGTACTCACAGAGCGCCAGTAAGAAGGCTCTGAACCACAACATCAAGCACGTGATGAAAGAAGGCGGCCGAGCCGGGAAAGCCCTCATGATCAACACGGACAAGCTCATCAGCACCGTGCAAGTCCTGGGCGCGGCGGGCGGCGCTGCCAAAGCCGCCCAGGCCATCAGCGTCACCACGGGGGTGATGTCGGCACTCTTCCTGGCTCTTGACGTCTTCTTCCTCGCCAAGGATTCCCACGAGCTCCGCAAAGGTGCCAAGACAAAATTCGCTACCAAGATCAGGGACGTGTGCAAAGACCTACAGGATGGTCTCCTGGAGCTGAACAAGGTCAAGACGCAGCTGCAGAAGACCATGGATGGCATTGAGGTGGAGGAATATGAGGAGATTGAGGAGGTGGAAGAAGAAGTCGACGACGACTTGGAGTCAGATCCCAAGAAGCTGGCCGAGCTGGAGCAGGAGCTGGACCTTATGGAGGAGAAACTGGACAAGAAGATTGAGGAGGAGAAGAAGAGTAAAGATTGGGAGAAGGACAAGGAAACCAGAAGCACCAAGGGAAAGGAGGAGGAGGAGGAGGAGAAGAAGGAGGAGTCAGGAGATAAGAAGAAGGAGGGGACAAAGAAGAAGGATAAACAGGACAAAGAAACAGAGAACCGAATAGCAGCTTGGAGAGAGAAGCAGGAAACAAGTTTGTTTAAAAAAACTGTTGACAAACCGCTAGAGATCAAACCTCCTAGCAGAACTGAAGATTCCAAAAGGAGCGCCAATCCAGAAAGGGAACAAAGCCACAGGGAAGACAGAGGGTTGACTTCGAGTCCCACAAGACGACCAGACAGCGGTAGCACAAGGACGCATGGGAGCGAGCGAGCAAATCAGGAAAGTGGATCTGCCAAAAACCAAGGCAACATGAAGGACAGTCGAAAGAAGGCCGTTTGGGAAAGTGGAGTCAGTGACTGGAGGACGGAAACAGGAAGTACAGACAAAATGAGAGGAAACCAAGACAGAAGGGACTCTTCGGAGAGGGAGCTGCAGGCGATGAGGGAAGGGCACGGAAAAAGCGACGCTCGGAGGGAGTCGCATCGGAGCCTCAAAACCAGCGGGAGCGAACACATGGATGAGAGGATATCTGGCAGCCGCAGGAGTCACCACGGGCGAGTGGAGGACAGTGGCGAGGAAAGACGAGGAAGTCGAATCGAGAGCGCCCGGAGGAAGTTTGAGAGAGGGGAGGAGGAGGAGCAGCGAGGGAAGAGTCAAGAAGAGCGTCGGAGAAGAGGAATTGACCGAGAGAGGGGAGGAAGTGAACGAAGTCACCGAGGGTCTCGCCATCATTCCAGCGTCCTGCTTGATGATGGACTCTACATTTAGATTAGAAGCTGTTTACACTGCTTGTCTCATACCTTGATTGGTCCTGTTCTCATTAGAATTTAGTAACATTTTAGACAAAAAGTCACACTGGGATAAGTAAAAACTGACATTTTGGGTGTTAGTTGAAAATGTGTCAGTGTGCGCTCATAACTTTTTTTTTTTGTACAATTTCCTACAAAATTCTCGTGAGGGTACGCTGGCCAATAATGAAAGATTGGAAATATTAAGAAGATCAAACAGGATCATTTTATATCATAGTGCAATATATGAACTCCTGAGGCCGTCAAACCTCAATAATTGTGCGCACACAGAATTGTGCATTTTTAAACTCATCATCCTCAAAATGCCATCAATAAAATGCACATGTGTTTGTTGTCCATAACGTACGTGCCTGCCCATTCCATAACCCCACTGCCAGCATGGGCCACCCCATCCACAACACAGGTGCATTTTACTGTATTGATGGTATTTTGAATGCACAGAGAGACTGAGGCCCATTGTTGTGTCATCCATCCACAAGCATCACCTCATGTTGCAAGGATATGTACACAATGCCTGGAAACTGAAAACATTGGGATGCTCTGAATCGGCATGTATGGTATTTGAGGCAAATCGTGGTCACATCAGATACTAACTGGTTTTCAGACCCCTCCGGCCCACCCACAATACAGTTAAACTGCAAGTTTTTGAGTGGCCTTTTATTGTGGCCAAAATACGGCACACCTGTGCAATAATCATGCTGTCTAATCAGCATCTGTATATGCCACACCTGTGAGGTACCTGAATGATGAACGCTCACAACAAAGATTTAGACAGATATGTGAACAATATTTGAGAAAGGTGTACATAAGGTGTTTTTGTGTACATAAAACAGATACACATCTTTGACTTCAGCTCATGAGAATGGGAGCAAAAACAAAAGTGTTGCGTTTATATTTTTGAGTGTGAAAACAATCCCCTAGAGCAGTGGTTCCCAAACTTTTCACAGCCAAATGGACATATGAGCACATATAGCATGAGACTATGCACCAAGCAAAAATGCATAGCAGCACAGAGCTAGCATTACAAACAAACAAATGACAGGCTCATACAGCTCAGAAAACGCACTAAAACACCACGTGAGAAGACGGTGTCAAACTGACTTATTTGTTCATCTAAAGCACACACAACATGTATGATAATGTAAATGATTAAATTTGATTGTCATTAAATGATCAAACATTTGAGGTCCACAGGAGAGGTTCTGGGCAACATCTAGGTCTGCTTTTGATTTTTTGAGTTATTGCCGAAGAATATTTTGTGAAAAGTTACATAGTTTAAGATATTTAATACATTTCCTATTTAGTGGTGCCTTGTAGGCCTATTTGCTTCCATGTAGTGCCGCACCTTCATGGCTGCCATTTTTAAAATACCAGTCAATGTTCTTTTAACTGGTGTTGGATTTCATACTAAAGAAATAAATTATTACTTTACGTTCCTGTGTTGATGGTCTTTACTTTTTAATTTGAATGTATACTGCCATGGACGCCGTAAAGGGGGGAAAATTTAGGACGATTCCAAGGGCCCATGACTGACAAGGGCCCTAGTAAATAATTTTGCTATCTGGTGGTGATTTTTTTAAATTTAGTCAGAACACGATTAAAACAATCTCTTGTATTGGGAGCTACATGAAATGCTTGGGTCATTCTGTTACAACGTCATATGCAAATTAGCCAATGACGTCATCTAGCGACTTCTGGACTTCTAGGACAGCCAAAAGCTTCTTTTCTTACTGAGGAGCTGGCAAAAGTGCCTGTCTGACAGCAGTTGCAGGGCAGAGTGAAACAATGTTGCCAGTGCCTAGTAAAAAAAAAATGTCTGGGAGTGAAAAAAGGAAATAAAGAAAGGTGAGTGATGAAAGAAATGAAAAGGGTGTCAATATGTGACTTGTTATTTTTTTTAGCCTAGCCAGTCTGCGTGTCGTGGAAATTAACTTAGTATAGTATACGCTATGAAATAAGCTAGCAGGGTGTTAGCTTTTGTGTTAGCCTACATCTCATTCCTTTTTAACCAACATTTAATCAGCACAGGTAAATGTTTAGTATGTACTATTAAATTAGTTGTATCTCCATTTACCAGATTTAACAGCAAATGAGTCAGCAGCAGCCCTGTCTCCCCATAACCAGTTTCCAACTCCTCAGTAAAAAAAAGTAGCTATTGGCTGTACTAGAAGTTGCTAAATGACGTCATTGGTTCTGCATATTATTTGCATATGACATTATAAGAGATGCTATAGGAAAAAAGCATAACCTTGTAGGAGAGACAACAATATGAGTAAAATCACCTTAATTATGTTTAGAATTACAAATAATTTTGATTCTTGGTTTGTTCATTACAAATCGGCCATCACTTTATCATAATAAAGTAATAATCACGCATCGTGCCTCTGTGTGTGTGATTAATGGATGCGTAGAGCTTCACTATGCTCTCAAGTGTTCTGCGGGAGCTGACAGGGCACTGAAGGCTTGTGACTGCTTTGGGGCGGGGCGGACCCACTGAACTCTATAACTGGAATGGCCCCGATCGCTTGCTGCGCATTGGAGGCTTGAAGCCACCGGAAGTATAGAAGTCGCCATGTTGTTTCACCCAAAACAAGAAAGCCGAACAACTAAGAGGAGTTTGAGAAGCCGTCTTGTGCTGCTATTAATTGCACAAATCGTGATACTCGTGAAAATCGCGAGAAGGGACTTACATTTCACAGGTAGATAAATGCTTGTAAATAATAAAAATAGTAAATCTGTAAGCATCTTTTCATCTAAGTAGTTGTAAATTACCACTTATTCTCCTTTAGATTTCCACACTGCAATGCTCAACTTCTAAAGCAATTGGTAGTGAATATGCGGAGAGACAGGTGGATTCCTGCAGCCAGATCGCAACGCTGTTCAAGTCATTTCACCGAGGAGAACTTCGACAGGACCGGTGTTGATTACGACAAACAATATTTGACTTTCCCGATCATCTTCTAAAGGTATGCGCTGCATTTAACTTTGATACTACGTAGATCCTTGTCATAACAAATACCTTGTGAACACTGAAATTGAGTTGTTATGCATTGTAATTTCACACCATAAGAGGTAGGAAAAACCTTAAACCCGAGGGAAATTTGAGATTTGGGTCTAGTAAATTTACTCTGTTTCAATAGATTTTTTGTTAATTCGTGTTAATTTTTATACCGAACCATAACAAATGTAGTGAATGAAGAAACATGTATGTGTATGCGTGTGTGCTTTTTTGGGTGAAGCAAGATGGCCGACCAACGGCTTCATGTGGTCAGCAGTGTCTCCCCTTCCAGTAGTAGAGAGTTCAGTGGGCGGACCAAACAGCGGCACCGACTGCTGTTCAGTGAGAACAGACACTGCAGATCAATATGTGCTTTCACTTTTCAATCCCCAAATACCAGAAAACTCTTCAATTATACCAGAAAAAGTCGCTAGATATGTCGCTAGTCGCTTTTGAGAAAATATGTTAGCAAAAAGGTTTGAAATGTTGCCAGATTTAACGACAAAGTCGCCAAGTTGGCAATACTGCCCATAAAAGGTGAGACATTGACACTGACATGCATCATTGCAGGGAATTACAAAAAAGAAAAAATATTTTTGTGATGACAGAAATTCAGTAATTCACAAACGTTAAAAACATTTTAGAATTTTAGAATTAAAATTAAGAGAGAATAAAGAATAATTCCTAGCGGTGCCCCTGTATACCGCCCACTTTTATGCCACTGCTTAAGATTGATTTTTGGGAGGAGCCAAATATATGATTGAACCCCATTCTCCTACAGTATGTTCCTGTGTTCTTATACGATGATTGCACTGTATTGTTTTGCCGTTTTGATTGTATATAAAGTTCTGGTTAAAAAAAACTTCATTCATGCGAAAAACTTAGCCTTATAACTACTTTTAATTAATGTGATGTTTATATATATTGTGAGGTGATAATAGCCAGGTGATTAAGGGAGGTTGTGCGCCAGCACTGTGCTGTTTTTCTCGGGCCGGAACTGTTACTCAGCAGCCACAAGCAGGTGCCCCCAAACGTCTCATAAAAACTGAATATTGACTTTTTTTTCCTTCAATTTAAAGGACATACTAATGTTTTAGTCTTAATTCGCGTGTTTAAGACTACACCAAAATGCATAATCTCTGCCCATCCCTTCTCATACAATAGACTAGTCCATGTTACTGCGCATGTGCAGACTGATTCCGGAAGACGGGCGAAACAAACTTGTTGGCACGGAGTTACCCGAGCGGAGCAGAGAAGAGGATAGGGCGAGTGGAAAACAAATGGGTTTTATTAAAACTACCGAAGGTGTCAACCTTTTTCACAGTCACAACAAGCGTAGACACAACGGCAGCAACACCGCTACTGTCAATGTCAGCTGAGGAGAATGCAGTACATTTTTCATCACAAAGATGTGAGTATAACGCGGTAAACTATGATCAATGTCGCTAAATGTTCTTATCAATGACAGTAAAAGCATTGAGATATTCACTAGTTGGGGAATAATAATCCCCCAGGAGTATTTTAAGGACTTTATCCAGTTCAGGAAATAGGACATTTTTTTCATATTCACACTTGTTAAAAGATAACAATTATTATTTCAAATCGTTTTTGGAGGGGATAATAAACATGGCTATGTAACTAGCAAATTAAGTTAACAGAAACTTTTAACAGATTTCAAAAGCAGGAAAAAAGTGGCAGAAATTACAGACTCACATTTTGTAAAAACATTTAAAAAATTTAAAATAAAAAAACGACCCAATGACTTCGGCCACAAGTGGTCCTGCCGCAACCCTCACATCTTTTCTTGCACTGAAAGATGCAAATGCTGCAGGATCTCTTTATAGACGTACTGGCTGATCGTCTGGCGCTGTGGCAAGAACTTGCAGTGGACCATGCCCCACACATGGAACAATGTGATCAACATGAACAGTCCTGGATGTTTTCTGACGCACCTCGTATATTTCTTTCTTTTCCTTACAAAAAGTAACTAAGCAACTACTGTATGAAGTGCATGCGCAGTATGCAGTGTACACTTACAGTACTAGTGTGCACTACTAAACTATGTACGGTAGTTACAGTACTTGGTTGTGCCACTACATACCTATAATAGTAGTTTACTAGTTTTCTTTTTTAACATTTCTTTTATTTTCCTTTAATACTGCACAAGCAAAGCTCTAATTTTTTCTACTCCCATTTGATTATATAGGGTTTTTTTCCCAACACCCTTTTCCCCTTGTTTCTTTTCTTTCCTTCATCACTGCATCAGCTGTCAGTCACTATATTGCTACACATAATCTACTCTTTTGAGAAAATAGTGACACAGGTAGACACAGGAAGTGAACAAACTTTTTAATGACAAAACAAACAAATGAATTATTTTAAAGGGTTAACGTGTTAAACAGAGGGAAGATTTAGTACCCAGGAGATGCAGAAGTAGGGTTGCCAACTTTCCCTCAAAAAAACGTAATTGTCCCGCATATATACACATATGTACATGTCTGATATTGAGTTGTCCAGTATTACTGAGTATCAAAAACAATTTGTTTCCTATGGATTTGTATTACTCCAAAACATGTATATAATTCAATTCAGGTTTGAATATAGCATTGTATAAAAATTGTTTCACACAAATTAAAAAAAGGCCAGAAAAAATGAACTGCACTGGGTAAAGACAATCGGGTTGGCCAGACCTTATTTAATTTTTCAGCGAGTTGGCAACCCAAAGCACAGGATGTGAGCCAACGTAGCGCATGAACACAATTAATGACATGGGACTTCTCTGCTGATAGCTGGGGGCTGGAGCTAACTAATTGTTACTACCAGCAGTGATGAATACTGACTTTATATATACGCTTATATAAAATGTATATATACCTTACTTACTTTATATTAAAGCTCTGCTTCTTCCTACTACTTTTCGGACATGTTGAATTGTGCAAGTGTAAATGTGATGTTCCTCGAAGTAACTTGCTCCACAAGTCCGAAACAAGTATACTTTACCAACCCTTACCAACGTACTTGGCTGAGAAATATTACAAAAATAAACATGTGATTCCTAGAAAGTACTCATCTTTGACCTTTGACATTTTTGAATTAAAAAACCTGTCCCATATGTACATATTTCACCTGCACATCCAGAGAAAACCCTCATCTTTACAAAAGTTCATTGAACTTCTCCCGCCCAATCTCGCTGCCTTTCCCTTTCGCACTCTTTCTCCTTTTCCCGCCGCATGGTTGCTATGGCAACGGCCTCGTCGAAGCACAGGCTGAGTGAGCTATTTCGGAGCGAGTCCCTGCTGGAGGGGACGTCATCACCGTCCCTCCTATGATCGCTCTCTTTCCTCCCCCTTGCGTCCTCATCTGGCATGTCAGCGTCTCTCTTCTCTCGCTGCTGCTGCTGCTGTCGGAGGGTCAGGGCCGCTAGCTTGCAGTGTTGGGGTTTGGGGGGGACCATTGGCACAGCTTTGACTTGGTAAACTCTTGGCGGTTTGGAGATGACCAGCTTCCGTCCGACTCCTCCATGGCTGGCGCCTCGCTGTTCAAACTTCATAGCTTCTTTGGACTGTGGAACGTCACAACTGATCTCTTTGAGTTGTGTCTCAATAAGACTTGGTGTCACTTCCTCAAGACTGTGTTTGTCCTCTCGTGCTGCCTCTTGATCGCCCTTCTCTGCTAAGTTAGTCTTATCCTGAACGTCTTTTCCTGTTGTCTCCATCTCATCTTCTACAGCTTCCATGTCGAACTTCGTCTCTTTTGCTGCTTCTTCCTCAAAGTTCACGTTGTTCTGAGCTGAAACCTGAGCATCCTCATGATCGCCAACCTCTTTTGCACTCATCTTTCTTTCTTCATCCTCGATCAGTTCACAGATGATCTCCTCAAGTTCATCCCAGACTTTCTCGATTGTATCGTCCAGCCCGGAGTGACACTCCATCTTTTCTGAATGGAGTTGTTGAGGCAGTTCTTTGCTATCTTCTGTTGTGAGAGCTTCTGAAATGCTTCTTTTGGTTTCGAGATACTTTTGCTCAAGTGGCCACCCCGTTTCTTCTCTTCCTTGTCCAGTGTTTTCTGTCCATTCTCTCTCTTCTCCTCCATCCTGGTCCACCTTAAACTCCTCTTCTGCTTCAACAGAAACATCTTCGGTCCCCTCTAAGACAGATGTTTCTTTCTGAGCACCACAAGAGATGGAGACCTGAGGATGACCGACTTGTTCTTCTCCTTCATCTTCCTGTTGTCCTTTGTCAACCTGTACATCGCAGGTCATAACCGTTGACTCACCAGTGTCCTTGTTCTTTGAGAGGTCCACATTTTGGTGTGAAGGTGCTTCTAACGGGAGAGTTTTAAAATCTTGATACAGACCAGTTTCCACGATGCTGAGATCTTCGTTTGTTGTTGTCCTGCAAAGAAAACAGGTAAGGGTTTGGCTTGTAAATTGACAGTTAAAATAAGTTATCTCACTTTACATAATATCTAGTGGTTCATATAACTTTTTCAGGCTTTTGTTTGTAAGATTATGCAAAACCATACGATTTTATGTCATAAAAGCAAAATAGAGAAGCAAATCCTTTTTCACCTTTGACTGTTCTCTTTGTTGTATGGTATCTCTTTCTGCTGCCCATCTTCCATGTCTCCTTGGACTTCATCTACATCATTTGGTTCTTTATCAGTAGAAAAATCAGGGTGAAATTCTCTGACTTCACATCGCTGATCCACCTGAGCGCTAGCTTGTGCATTGTCGCCGTCCAATTCAAGATCACACAGATTGTTTAAAAAGAAATCCGGAGGGAGGCTTTTAACAAACAAGCTAGCCTCTTCGTCGCTGCTGTAATCATCGATGATGTCATCATCCATTGTGTCTTCGTCAGAGCAGCACTCCTCTGGTCCGCACACTGGTGAGGTCACAGGAGGCAAGCTGAGAGATTTTGTCTGTCGATCGTTTGCATTGACGCTGGATGGCCGGTGGAACTTAAATTGGCTTTGACCACTTGTTTCAGGACTTGGCCGTGTATCTGCCCCCGCGGCATGATGGGATACGTGCTCCATGAGTTCATACTCATTATCGGAATGTCCAGGAGGTTCCACTGAGAATTCATTTACTTGAGAGGTACAGTCTGGCAGAAAGTGGAGAGGAATCTGAAAAGACAGGTTTCTGATTGAAATGGGTGACATTACATTAAACTACTACAACGGTTTTCCTAATTGGTAACAAGAAACATGGGTACATTTTAAAAATGCCAGAAAAATCTAGGGAATCTAACAGACACTTAAGCAAGGTTTAACTTGTTCTGTCTAAGCCTTAGACTCTAAGGCAAGGGTCACCAACATGGTGCCCGCGGGCACCAGGTAGCCCCCCACGACCACATGAGGTGCCCGCAAGCCTGCTTTTCATTCAGGTTTTCAGTTAATAATGAAAGAACAGTAGAAAGAAATGCATTCTGAAATACAAAATGTGAGTTGTGGACACCAGCATTTTGTTAATGTTTTGGTAAAACAAGCATATTTGCTTTGTTTGGGTTGAAATAAGCTCTGAAAATAAATGTTACAAAAATGAGTAGCTCTTGGCCATTTTCATTTTGTAAAAGTAGCTCTCACAAGGAAAAACGTTGGTGACCCCTGGTCTAAGGCATATGTCTTTTGGTCAAACCCTTAAAGACCTAGGTGTTTCTGGAGCAAGCCATAAGCAAGGAAAGTGTCGTTTGGTCCAAGTTCATTGGCTAGACCACCACTTGGTTTTCCAAAAGCCCCTGACACACTCCTGATGGTCTTCTGTCTAGGTCTCCAGCAAGACCGGTGTCATTTGGTTAATGCAAGTCTTTACCAAAATCTTGGTCTTTTGGTCCTTGTCTGTTGACATAGGTGTTTTTGAAGCAAGTCTTGAGACAGACTTTTGTCTTAATCTGAAACAAGATGCTCCAGTTCATTGCTCAATTCACCATCAAGTTTTCTATCTTCCAAAATCTCCTGACTTGATTGTGTTAATAGGGAGGAATGACATAAATGTCAAATTTGTTTCATTGGCCATCACACATGTGCGGAAAGTGATTAAAAAATGTGAAAACAGAACTACAAATGAACTACAAATGTGCTTTCGTGTCAGAGTCTCCAATAGACTTGACAAGATTTGTCGCTAATCACTTTTTTGAAGAAGAGTATCTAGAGGGGTCTGATTACTCACTAAATATAGCAACAAAGTTGCTAAGTTGGCGACACTGATTCCTTTTGCTATATATTCTTATTGTGTGGCAGCCCAGTTGCATTATGTGTTTATGAGCTCCAGCGTGGCAGTGGCAGTGGTGTCAGTGGTGGGCAGAACCTTTGGAATGTAAAACAGAATGAAATACCTGACAGGAGACGCTGCCGTCCATGTGATCCAGGGTGCTGCAGTCCATTTGGTCCAGAAATTCAAAGTTGTCTTGAACGTAGCCCGACAGCTCCTGGTCATCATTGTGTTCCACTTCTTTGGAGTCGAGGATGTTAGAGGAACCAAAAACATTGTTGTCTTCATGTTCAGTCGCTTCCTGCTGATTTTCATCTGTTGCCCCTTCTTGCATTTCTACGAGAGAGATGTGTTTTGATTAGACGGGAACAAGCATGATGATGTACTCTTCTGACCTTACCCTTGTATTCACACTTGCCCTCAACATCTTCATCTGCAGTGGAGCTCAGGCTTTTGGCACGTGCCTCTTTAGACATGCATTGATCTTCTGTCTTTATTTCACATTTACAAACTGTTTTCTCATTTTTGTCCCCTTCTTCTTTGTCAAGTAAAATAGTTACGTCTTCATCCAAGACATCTTTACTATTTGTCACTTCTTTAACTTTCTTAACTTTTTCCATCTTTTCTTCCATTTGTCCACTGTCCTTCCTCTCCACTCGGTCTCTTTCCTCCTTAACCTCCACCTTTTCACCTCCTTCCTTATCCCTGCCACGGTGGACAACCCTGTCGCTGCCGCCTCCATGAAGTACACCTAATGCCAAGTTTGGGGTGATATGAAGCGGCACTGTAACTGTGATGGGCCCTGTGATGTGCATTGCTGCTCTTCGACCTGCTTTTGTAGAGAGTCCCGGTGACTTGGACAGTACGTTGTCAATT
This sequence comes from Dunckerocampus dactyliophorus, assembly GCF_027744805.1. Lineage (NCBI taxonomy): Eukaryota > Metazoa > Chordata > Actinopteri > Syngnathiformes > Syngnathidae > Dunckerocampus > Dunckerocampus dactyliophorus. Next base: position 21,996,699 of record NC_072820.1, on the reverse strand, counting down.
TCTGTGCTTCCCAAACCTTCAGGGTCAAGGGCAGTGTAAGTGCCTTGGGTGCCCCCGCTTACAAGTCCCGTTCCCCTGCGGTAGGTCACAGCATATTCGCTTCCACCAATTAAACTAGGAGATACCGCAGCCTCCAAGCAGGACATTTTGGTGGAATTAGATGTTTGCAGAGGGCGTCTAGAATCTGGAATTGAAACAACAATGAGACCCGATGCAAAGAACAAGCCACATGTGGATTATGTAGTTACAGAAGAACAGTACCTTCATTTGAATATGATGGGATGCTGAGGGAGTCCATGCTTCTAGCTGGCCTCAACACGGGTCTGTCTTTTTCTAAACAAAAAGAATTCCATTGAAGCACTACCCAATGACTGTGTCCCACTGACAAACTGAAATGGTGGTGCTGCTCAGTTGTTGTCCCAAAATGTGTACCTTTGGCCGAGTGTTTATGGCGTCTTCTCGGGTCGTGAAACCGACTTCCGATGTTGAAGATAGACATCCACTTCCTTCCTTTGAATGAGCCTTTCCGCCTGGGATTAACAAAACCATGATATGAAAACCCCCTTGCAGAATTTCCACAATACAATTATTATTTTTTTATTCTATGAACTTCTGGAAGTGGGCTTCTTCTTCTAGAACATGGGTTGAAATTACCATATGTCAGTCTACTCACTTATCAGTGCCTTCTATGATAGCATGGTAAGGTCTTATTGGAAGAGGACCATCCCCTGGACTGATGTTTCCAAAGTTGACGGGAGGTTGAGACTTGAATGAGGGTTCTTCCTGAGTGGAGATGGCCACCGGGGAGGGAAGAGATTTCCTCCTGTTGCATGATACACCTAAATGAAGTGCATGTTAGATTCCATGTAGAGGACACCTGCACAGGCTTAAGGGGTCAGTGATTACTTGGTTCTGAAAACAGCTGAGCAACATGTGTGAGGATGAACTCCACCACGATGGACTGGATCCTGACCTCCATAAAGGCAGCAGTGCCATTGAACCCAGACACCTCGATGTCCTTTGACCTAGATTATTTGAATACTAGTTAAGGATGAAAATGTGTGATCTACATAGGAAGAGAGATGTCCACACCTGAGTAGATTGGGTGCCCAAACGATGGCCAGGTTCCTGGCATGCATGTTAGTCTCAGGCGAGTACGAGGCCATTTTGACAAGGTGGCACATCAGAAACTCCAGAGTCCTGAAAGGAGGCAAAGAGATTGTCAGTGCAAGAACATACAGTCATGGAAAAAATGATTAGACCACCTTTGTTTCTTCAGTTTATTGATCCATTTTAATGCCTGGTACAACTAAAAGTACATTTGTTTGGACAAATATAATGATGATAACAAATATAGCTCGTAAGAGTTTAATTTAAGAACTGATGTGTAGCAACTTCCATGGTTTTCTTGATAATAACCAAAATCACTTAAGTTCTTACATGAATAGCTATAACATTGTACTGCCAAAAAATATAACTCTTATGAGCTATTTTTGTTGTCATTGTTATATTTGTCCAAACAAAGGTACTTTTAGTTGTATCAGGCATTAAAATGAACAAGAAACTGAAGAAACAAGGGTGGTCTAATCATTTTTTCCATGACTGTACATGTGAGGAACAATAGTGTAGTAGGGACTGAACCTGTAATGCGGCACTGGAAGTTCTTTCAGTACATCTCTGATTTTTACCAGACGCTCTTCCTCCAGCTGGACGGCCACGGCCTCCTATAGTGCATACAAGGAATGTCAGTCTTCTTCATTTGCAAGGTTAAGAGACAGACAAGAAATATTTGTTATGGTTGACACAAGTGGATGTACTAGACTGTAGGATCCACTCAACAGCAAACTTGTCGTAAAGCTGGTAGGTTAGCAGCGGGTTGGGGAGCTCTCGGAAATAAGCTTTGCAAAGTGAGCTGACGCAGTGGATGTCCTGCAGGTACACTTCCTTGTTGAGGTCAGGGGTCCCGTCGCTCTCGAACTCGCTCCTGTTTCGAGGGAACAAATGTTGAAGGTTGCGTCTGACAGAGGATGTGTTCACAACAGTGGGAAGACCTCACCTGAGTTTCTGAATGTTGGAAGAAACTCCAGACAACCTGTAGATCCCGTCCACGATGCCATGCTGCTCAACAAACTCAGTGCAACAACGTAACACCTGAGGAACTACACACAAAAAAATGTCACAAATGTACACTTACACTCTTAGCGAGCTTGTTGTCCTGGACTGTGACATACTGTCCTGACTGGAGGTGTTCAGGTGCTCAAGAAGATCACAACCAAACACCTTCTCCTTGTTGGCCACTTTCCTCCGGACTCTCCTCATGGCCCCTTCCGGCTTTCACAACCGGCCTGGTTGTTCTGCTGTGACCTGCCAAGTCCACACCTGTTTGGACTGTATGAGACTCGACTGTGAGTGTGCTGAGGCCTTGTTGCTGCTGCCACTGCAGTCTTCTTCAGTGCAAGCCACTGGGTGCGAGTTGCTGAGACATTGTGTATTTTGACTGAAGCCTGTAAAAGCCAGCACAAGGATTGTAAAGGATCACAGTTCGATGCCTTTTGTGCATAAGCGGTTCAGCACTTCCTCGCCGATACGTTAGATTTATTTTCAAATGGAAGGCCACACCCATGCCTCAGACTTCCTCGACTTAAGGAAGCAAGCACCCAAAGGTTAAAACCTATCATTACCAAGTCCCTGCAGGCTTGAACCCCACAACCAAGTAAAACCAAGGACATGATCCTTGCAGGACCCCCGTGTGGAATCCCCTCCCCCCCTTCTAGTCAGCATATTACGGACGCTAGCAGGCCTCTCTCAGTGTAACGGAAGTGTTAACCTGAACAGTTAAGTCACTCAAACCTCGCCATCTTCTTCCCTCCGTCCTCCTGACACCTGTTCCGTTAAGTCACCACGACCCAAACAAAAGGATTTAACTTCGGCTTTTATTAATAAAGTTGCGCTCCTACCTTTACTCTGCATCGGCATACAAGCGCTGTGAAGCACAAAAAAAAAGTTAAGTGACGCAAGAAACCACCAAACTTCCCCCGTTGACTTCCTGAATGTTGCTGCTGCTGGTGGTGTGCGCGTGCGTCCAATAGCTGAGAGTCGCTTCTTCTTCTTAGTGGCGTCTATTTCCCTCCTATGCTTGTGTGCTGAGGTTTGACAACTTCAAAGTCAGTCCGAGTGAAGGGTTTTATTGAGCGAAAAAGAACTTAAATGAAGAAAAGAGAAAAGCTTTGTTATTGCAATTAAACAAAAAAAAACTCAGTCTGTTGTCAACAACCTTTTTACACAAATATACAAAGAAGGTAAGACTTTTTTTTTTTTTTTTTTTACATAAATATCACCTCCTTGATTCTGCTCAACAGTGTGAAAATGTTTTTGCATAGAAAAGTTCACAAGGATCACAAAAATAGTGCATTTTAGTTCCTATTGCGGGAAACTCAATCTCTTAATTGTTTTATATTAACGCTGACAGCTGTTTAGATGTAAAAAAAGACAGTTTAGTGAGATTGATGAATATCGTCTGTGAAAGAAGACACAATGTGACTGCTGGTAAAAATATGGAACTGCATCAAACTGCGCATGCCAAACACGACCGCACAACTTTTATCCATGTTAGCCTCAATGACGTCTTGGGGAAAAAAAATTTAAAAGATCAAGGTCAAATCAAAGATTTGCTAAACATGAAACTCTTTGTTTTTTTGTTTAGGGAAAACCAAAGCAGCAAATTTTGACTTAAAAGATTTCTGCAAGAAAAAAAACCTACAAACAATCAAAGTCATCCCATTATATGAATAAATATCAACATTAGTAGCTTGAGAGTTTTATGTGTAAGTTGTGTCACAAAGCTTCAAAAAGTATTTCTTGGAATTATACAAATTTTCAACACAATCGCATTCTGTACCAAGTCCAGAGGAGCCATGGAAGCCCCCCCCCAATTTACCCCCACCTCTCAGTCCCTGGGTGGCATGACGTGGGTCGGTGTATTTTGGTCCTCCAGGATGCTGGAGCAGTCCATGGCCTCCCCAGCGGGGACTGTCGGAGAGCAGCACTGCTCAAACACTTCATCCTCGCCTTCCCTTGTCCAATAATCGTCCGCCTCGTCCTCCTCACCTGCCTCTGGCCTGCAGTAGGGCGGGATCTCCACCACCACATATTTTTTGGCCCAGCCGCTCAGCCCCGCCTTCTGCCGGACTTCATGTCCCATCAGGCTGGCCTCGGACCAGCAGGAGGCCGCTGCGTGGAAGGTGGGACTTTGGTTACTGTCTTTATGCACACATTATATTGTATTACTGCATTATATTGTATTACTATGAAGATGCCTCTCGTTAGCGATCAGGGTTGTGCGAAAACAACTAAACCCATTCCCACTAAACTTTATATATACTATATAACTTATTGTGTGTATATACATATATATGCATGCCTAAATTATACATGTATTTATTTTGTAGAAAGGTTTACTTTTATTTTGTAGACAGTAAAGTAAAAAGTGACAAATATTTAAGGCTTTGTCTTTAAATACAAAGCTTTGTTTTATTCACCATTTCAGCTTTTTCTCACAGTGCCTATTTATCCATTTTTGCACTTTTATGAATGTTATTTTGTTTCTGGAATGATGCAATGACAAATGAGCAACGGGCCGCACTTTGATCACCCCTACTTTGTGGGTTGGACTCGTGGTGTGGGCTCTATGAGCACATTAACTCATTGGCTTATTGGCTCAGTGTTGTGGGTGAGCGGTGGTGAGAAGAGAGACCGGTCAATGCGTTAAAATTGTCGGCCCTAACATGCAGCTCGAAGATTTTTTAAAGTGCATGTCTATGGAGTTATATTTGTTCCCTTATTCCGAGGTAGCATTGAGTCATATCAACGTGCAGCAACTACTGTTGGGGCTCAAGCACATGGCTGCGCTCTGTCACTCTCTCTCTTCCTCTCGCTCGACCCTTCTGCACGTTGCTCACCCAACCGTTACTAGCGAGGCTCCGGTCGGGTTTTAGGGACTGGGCTCTTGGCTTGAGCTTGCGGGTTGCTGCCTGGAGGGCGGCGAGGCGTACGGGCGTGTCCAGTGGTCAAAATGTGTGCATGTTGTCACTCTCCAGGAGGGGAGGGCACTAATGTAATAATACTTTTTTTTTTTTCTAAATAAAGCACAGTGAAACATTTTTATGATATTTTAAATTGTTTTCAGACTAATTGTGTTCAATATTGGCATAAATAATGAGCTATATATGTATCTTTACAGCATATATATCCATTAATAATCTTATTGTTTTAATGTGAGGCGGCTTTTATGTTGTAGTGGCAGTGCACCACGATCAATTCCATGGAGCGGAAACCGTGCCTTTACATAAAATTTGATGTAGTTATTTATAAATCATTAAATTTTTTAAGTGTTTCTTTTGTTTTTTAGCATTGCGCCTAAACGAGAATGCTGCTGTTATAGAATTGGCTTCTTTATTTTATAATGTAAGACTAACTTCTACATGTTCTTTATTTTATAATGTAAGACTAACTTCTACATGTTCTTTATTTTATAATGTAAGACTAACTTCTACATCAACAAACATAACTGTCAAATCGTATGAATCGTTCTGTTTTTAAAATATGTTTGTGTGTACACACACACACTCTGTATGTATGTACTGTACGTTGATCAAGTACAGTGTACACGTCTGTGTGTGTGTGCATGCAGGATATTGGGGTCGCTGTTTGGCCTTCAGTTACTGTTGCAGATTGTTTGCTGAGTTATGCACAAATGACTAAAGTTTGTGGAGGTGTTATAAAATCTAGAGCGCGATTGCAGTGTTAGTTTATGCATAATCCTTCACTTACACGACATGGTGGAGGTCAGCTGGTGTGCGCCGCAGGGGGCAGGGACGTTGCTGTTACTGTTGTGGGTGGCCGAGGCAGCGTGCAGGAACTCTGAGCGAGGCAGTTGGGGCGACACCGGCAAGGAGTGACACTGTCGCCCTGGCAACTGCTGCCAGTAGTATGACGCCCCCTGCTGGGGCACGTTGTGTGAAAGGGGCCGGCTGGTGAAGGCGCTGCCAGGGGGCGAGTGCAGATCAAAGACCAGCGAGAAGACCGACTTACTGGGCACATCAAAGAACTTGATCTTGCCCCCACACAGGTCCTCTCGCGCTGTGAAGGGGTTGACCTTGCGGGCCTTGGGGGCTCGCTGGGAGGGCGGTGGCTCATAATATGGGTCCTGGACGTTCACTTTCCTTCCCGTTTTGCAGGAGAAGATGTCTGACTGGCTGCGGCTGAGCCAGATGTTGCGGCGCGGGCGGGGAGATTTCGGGGGGATTTTGTCGTCGTGAAAGATGAGGGGGTTGAGTCGCTTGAGGCCCTGAATCTTCTCACCTTGGATTCAGACACAGAAAGGTAAAATACTTTTAGACTGAAATGACATCGACGGTAAACACCTCGTAGAGGCTAATGAAATGCAGGGTTTCTACAGATTTGACATTTCAAAATTCCAGACTTTTTCCAGACTCAGTAAATACATGTGTATCATAACAAGTAATTGATGGATCGATTATCCAATTAATTAACAACTATTTCCATTTTAGATTGTTTATTTATTTAAAAATGTAAATTTTCTGACGTCAGCCTCTCAAATGTGAATATTTTTACATTTCCTTAGTCATCCATCAAAGCAGACCTATTATCTTTGTCTTTTAGGCAAAGAAGGTATCAGCTTTGATTTTGGAAAACAGTGATGTTTTGTCTCTTAGGCATGAACGGAGTGATCACTTATCAGTCATACAGTCTCTTTGTCTCAGTTGGTGGAGGCGGGGTGCTAGCACACACACAAGAGTGCAGAAGAGTGTAATGTAGTAGAAATTAAATTAGTTGATTGCAATATATTGTCATATTTTTACTGTCATACATACTGTGTGGTTCACACAAACATCTTAGCTGCGTAGAAGTGCCTGACAAAAACATATATCCATTTCTTCTTTTTTTAAGCTATTCATAACTTTAGAAAACAGAACAGTGGTAACAGTCTTGGAAACATGAATATTATTCCATACTTAAGTTGCCATTTTCCATACTTTTCCAGATCTGACAATTTATAAAATGATATACCATACTTGTCCATACTTGCATAGGAACCCTGACAATGTGGAACTGTTTTATATTTTCAATTGCTATAATGTCAGATAATGTGCTCTTAAATTACAGTAATCCCTCATTTATCACAGTTATCTGGTTCCAGTTCCGATTGTGATAGGTGAATTCCCTCGAAGTAAATACTCACTCTTATCAGGGTTTTTCAATTAATTAATGATCGCTGTTTCGTGGTTGACTACGGCCTATTATTAGTTTAAAAAACTATGCATATTTAAGCAAATTGTACATATTTTTGTCCAAATTATGTATTTTCTAGCATAAAAATGGCTAAATGCACTAAAATACAAGTACAGTATAAGCCAGGGGTGTCTAAACTATGGCCCGCAGGATCCATTTTCAACTGGCCTGTGTCAAAAAGTCTACAAATATAATTGACTATGGCCCGCATTTAGTATGTACTTAGCTGTTCTGTACTTCTTTGTTTAAACACTAGGTGTCTTGAACAAGGCGGTGTCTCTACAAAGAAAGCGCGCACAGAATAAAAATTGCCAAGGGTAACCAAAAATGTTGGAACCAAAGACACGCAAGATTGCTAGCGAGTGCTATGCGTAGGGCTCTATGATTTCTGCGTTAACGGAATCTACTGTTAAAGGTGGAATCTTGCAGAAATTGACATAATGTGAATGAAATACTGTCATGGCGAGAAGGAACGTTTGTGTATTTGTTTGTGTTCCCCAGCGGACTGCTCATTTATGTTGGTACACCAGGTCCCCAACTTACGAACACCCGACTAGCGAACACTCGCGGATACAAAGACAAGCCGACTGGTCTATATTTTATTTTATTTTGCCTTGTAGTCAGTCGCTCAATCAGTATTTATACTGCTGCTGTACATGCTTGACCAGTAGAGGGCACACTGCTAATGCAGCCTTAGAGCTAATGAGACCAACAGAGGAAGAGTTAGGCTGGGGAGATAAAGCTAAATGGAAAGCTAAATTGTACAACCCGGACAGAGCGTGTGATTAAAGTTTATGAAGAGTTAATAGGCCTGCTTAATTCTACACCACCCACAGAACACTACCTCTTTTAGAAGAGTCTAACGACGACGACGACTCGTCCTTTTTTTCAATAAATCCTCCTCCAACTCCACCACAACGACGTATGCTCGACCACTCCTCTTCAAAGGTAAATAACATTTATCATTACGTATTATTATATCACTTTTATTATTGTTTTTTTTCATTAATTATCCTTGTTTAATATTACTACTGCATCCAAACTCATATTTACATACATACGCATATACTGTATATGTATACACGTACATGTAGTACCTATATCATTGGTAATATTACCTTTTCCCCTACTTAAGAACGATTCAACATAAGAACGGTCGTCTGGAACCAATTGTGTTCGTAAGTTGAGGACTTAGTGTATTTCCTTACAAACACAAATCCGCCCCTCCCTGTAGTAAAATAAGTGTACAAAGCACCCTATATGTGTGGAGACGCTTCTTTTCGGCTGAACCAGTGAACGACATTATTCCCCTTTGTTGCATGCTTTGAGGGACAGAAGCAACACATACGCCTTTTTTTTTTTAAATGTAAAATGCAAATCATTCAATACCTCGTACTTAATATGCAATTAATAAGCAGTCATTGCATTGATGTTTAACAGTTATAAACCAATGCAGAGTTTTTAGTAGAACATGTGTCTTCATTCCTCAATTAGTCCAGGAATGTCCAAACTGCAGTCCGGGGGCCACTGGCGGCCAGCGGCTTTTTTTTTTTTTTATTGGGCCATGGAACATGGTACAAAATATAATTAAGCCAATTTAAAAAAAAACAGCAAAAAGTGGGGAAAAGAGAAAAAGCTTGAATGTTGACACACAAAGCTTTGTTGTTAAATTATACTGTACGTTTTGTACATTGAATCTTTTTACAACATTTTTTTTTTAAACATCAAAGTGTAAACAAAGTGTAAACAAATTTCAAAGTGGCCCGCGCATCCTTTGCATTTTCAGTATGCGGCCTTCGGTGTAAAAAGTTTGGACACCTCTGTAAGCCATCAAGACCACAACTTGTGAATGTAGTATTCTACATTGGTCACTAGGTGTCAGTAATTGTTCAGTGAGACCACCACCGAAGCACCAGACTTGAAGGCAGGTTTAAATGATCTCACAACAGGCACAATAAGAAGCCATAGCCCACAACCAGCTAAAATGTCACTTCCTGTCCGCCATTGAAACGGTCTTAAATGGCTTATTTTCTCTGATTATATCGACTATACTGGGTAATACAGTACGAATGAACTGGTGACTGACTTAGTATACTATGTACTATAGTAAGTACATGGGTGTTATTTCATGTTTAGATGGTGTTTAGATAATGTTAAAAAACGTATTAATGTATTTCGAAGATTCTAAACAGGTTTTCTCTGCAGAACTACAAAAATATTACATTATGGTAATGGTAAAATTTTATTTGAACTTGCATACTGCATTCAAGACTCTTCTTCCTTGTATTTTGCCAACAGCTGCTTGTGTTGTTTCTTAAAATCCCTCATCTTGGTGCTTTGAGTTCCTTACTCAATCCTTCCATAATCTGATTCCACGTACTGAAACGCTGTGGGTTTTTAGCGTTGTTCTCGCGTATAAATGTTTTATGTTTACTTTTTCCCCTGAGATCAGATTTCTCTCTTGTAGAAAAATATTGTATGACATTTTTGGGTAACTGGTTATTGTTTGCTTTCTGCATAATTTTAGCTGTTTGAAAATTTACTAAATCAGCGAATTTTAATATTTCTGATTTTAGAAATAAAAGTTCTCTATACGTGGCAGTACATTTAGCGAGTGAACATTGCTTTTCTAGTTTTTACCCCAGGTCTCCACACCATAAGGTAGACATGGTAATACCAGAGAGCAGTATAGGGTATGGAGTGATTTTTGGTCAAGGACAAATTTTGCTTTATTCAATATTGAGGTATTTCTCACCACTTTATGTTGTATATTTTTAATGTGGGACTTCCAGCTCATTATATAAAGAAGTAATCCTACTTCGCTTAAATTCACTTACCACGGTCGAGTCTGGAACCAATTAACCGTGATAAACAAGGGATTACTGTATTAGCCTTGGAAGTGTTCCATGTTTCTTTTTTTTATGACCAGTCCTTCCTGCAGGGGATACCAAAACTGTCTTTCAATGTGTTTTCTTTAGCCCATTTAGACGGATACTTTATCTCCAACACAAATTCACATTTTTCCAGCAGCTCTGCAAAAATATAATAATGAACTTAAACTCCTAATCACAAAATACAACAACCAAGGCAGGACATACAGACCCTTTCCGAAAAATTAGAATATCATGGAAAAGTTGTTTAATTTCCATAATTCCATTCAAAAAGTGAAACTTTAATAGATTATAGATTCAGGGCCCACAATTTAAACGATTTCAAGTATTTATTTGTTTATTTTTACATAATTTGGGCTTTCAGCTCATTAAACCCACGAAAACAGGAATTCAAAAAATTAGAATACTGTGAAGAAATCAGCCCAAATTTTGCAGGGCATGAATGTTTTAAACTGAGTGTCACACACTAATCATCTACTAAACTCAAATCACCTGCACAGGCTTCCCCAGGTGTCATTAAATTGCTTCAGTTTGGTTCAATTGTCTCAGTTGGGTTCAATATGGGGAAGACTGCAGACATGACAACTGGCCAGAAGACCATCATTGATACCCTCCATAGGATGGGTAAGCCACAAAAGCTCATAGCTAAGGAGGCTGGTTGTTCACAGAGTGCTGTGTCCAAGCATATCAATGGAAAGTCTCGAGGAAGGGCAAAATGTGGCAGGAGAAGATGCACCAGCAAAAGAGATGACCGTGGGTTTCAGCGGATTATCAAACAGCGAAGATTCAAGAATCTGGCAGAGATCCAGAAAGAGTGGAATGAGGCGGGAGTCACAGCTTCAAAAACCACCACATTCAAACGCATCCGGGAGATGGGCTACAACTGTCAGGTTCCTCGGGTCAAGCCACTTCTGAACCTGAGCCAACATAGGAAGCGTCTCCACTGGGCCAAGGAGAAGAAGGACTGGACTGTTGGCCAGTGGTCCAAGGTCCTCTTTTTCGATGAAAGTAAAGTGTGCCTTTCATTTGGGAATCAAGGTCCAAGGGTTTGGAGGAAGACTGGTGAGGAACAGAACCCAAGCTGCCTGAGGTCCAGTGTGAAATATCCACAGTCCGTCATGATTTGGGGTGCAATGTCCGGTGCAGGTGTTGGTAAACTCTGCTTTCTTAAATCCAAGGTCACCGCAACAGTCTACCAGAATGTCTTAGAGGACTTCATGATTCCTTCTGCTGAGGATCTGTATGGAGATGCAGATTTCATCTTCCAGCAGGACCTGGCCCCTGCCCATACCGCCAGAAGCACCAAAACCTGGTTTGATGCCCATGCCATCACAGTGCTTGACTGGCCAGCCAACTCACCGGACCTAAACCCCATTGAGAATCTATGGGGTATTCTCAAGAGGAAAATGAGGGGCACCAGACCCAACAACAAAGAAGAGCTGACAGCAAGTATCAAGGAAATCTGGGCTTCCATAACTCCCAGGCAATGCCACAGGCTGATTGCTTCAATGCCACGTGGCATCGAGGCAGTGATTAAGGCAAAGGGATTCCCAACCAAGTATTGAAGATTGACATATTGTTTTGAAAGTACCATATTTTGATTGATTTGATGTGATCCTAATTTCTTTCTTTTTTTCCTGCAAAAACTGAGAAGTAAATGGTGATTTCTTCACAGTATTCAAATTTTTTGAATTCCTGTTTTCGTGGGTTTTATGAGCTGGAAACCCAAATTATGTAAAATTAAACAAATAAACACTTGAAATCGTTTAAATTGTGGGCCCTGAATCTATAATCTATGAAAGTTTAACTTTTTGAATGGAATTATGGAAATTAAACAACTTTTCCATGACATTCAAATTTTTGGAAAGGTTCTGTATTTATGCTTGAAAATGCTTACTTCCAAATTTAAATACATTTTGCTTAAACATGCATATTTTTTTACTAATAGGCCGTATTCAACCACAAAACAGCTATAAATTATTAATATATTTTTGAAATACCGTTAAGTTGCGAAATTCACACCACGATGTGGCGAGGGACAACTGTATGATAAATTTTTACTTTTCAACTCCTCTCAAACGTAAGATGCAATAATAAAAGTATGACCAGTGACCAGTGTTAGTTTTTAATGTGTAAATCAATAAATCATATGGAGTATGCATATATTTTAATTACGTATAAATACATATATAACATATATATATATGATGGATGGATAGATGTTATTAATATTAGCGATCCTACGATCAGGGTTTTATGCTGCCAGTATTGATACCGATCATTCATGAGTGAAATACCGACACCGATCACATAGATTAAATGTCCATCCATTTTCTATACCGCTTCTCCTCTTTATGGTCGCGGGGGTATGCTGGAGCCTATCCCAGCTGACTTCGGGCAACAGGCGGGGTACACCCTGGACTGGTCGGCAGTCAATCACAGGGCACATATAGACAAACAACCATTCACACTCAGATTCATACCTATGGACAATTTAGAGTCGCCAATTAACCTGACATGCATGTTTTTGGAATGTGGGAGGAAACCGGAGTACCCGGAGAAAACCCACACACGCACGGGGAGAACATGCAAACTCCACACAGAAATGCCCAAGGGAGAATCGAACCCAGGTTGAAGGGAAAGGAGGCAGGAGACAGTCACTATGGGCTGGATGCTGCAGTGGGGGCAGAGCTGATCTGCGGATGTGATCAGCATTATAAAGCAAGTATTGGCATATGCCGATACTGTGCTTTTTCACGGAAATCGGCCAATACTGATCGGTGGCCGATCGATCAGAGCACCCCTAGTTAATATTCAAAATATTTGAAAAGTGTGTACACCAACATGTACCATACATACTGTATTATGTACTACATCTAATAATTCCGTGAATACATTGTTTCAAATGTTACCTTTGGTGGCATTCGTCTTGTTAACGCCCTCTCCAACCAGCGAGGGAGGGCAAGGGTGCTCCACGTCCCCCACTTTGAGGCGTGCCAAAATCTTGTCCAGGAGCCGCACAATGTCTGGGAAGGAGGGACGGAGTGTGGGGTCCATCTGTATGAGAACAAAGTGAATAAATGTCTTTCACATAGAGATCCCCAAAAGGGACATTTGTTTACCCAATGCAGGAAGTGATGATAAATTAATTCAACATTTGGGTCTGACATGCTTCATTTGTTTTTTTGATGTGATGACTTCATTTAAGAAAGACAAAGAGAGACAAAGTGGACTCACGTTGCAGCAGTTGAAGGCCAGCTGGAGGAAGTCCGGTGGACAGTCACCAACCATGTGCTGGAAGGTGTGATAGTCCAGGCCGAAGTTCTGCTCAGTGGCACAAAGGAGCATATGTAAAAATATACAGGTACAAATTCTTCAATTCATGTTCATCCAATCTAGTGTATGTTTGGTTATTTTCAATACCATCCTTTGCAACAACATCAACTCAAATCATTGACTTTCTACAAAACCCTAGTAAGCAGTGCTGCTACCTACAGGACTTGAGTGGAACAGCAAGGCCTGGCAGGTCAGTTCTTTGCTCACACAAGTGAGATGGACATGTTTGTTATTCCTTGGGGGAGGTGAGATGGATGTTGTGTGGGTGTGTGCTCACCTCGGTGCGGGGGAGAAAATCGGGGTCAGCCTGGATCCTGGCAATGATCTCACACAGGATGATGCCGTAAGAGAAGACATCAGCCTGAAAGACACACAATGGACGTGTTCCAAACATTCAAAATGGATCTTGTAGTTTTGTTCCTCAATGAATAAATAGGGGACACGATGACTCACCTTCTCGTTGTAAGGTTCATCCCTCAGAACCTCAGGAGCCATCCAGAAAGGAGAACCAACCACTGAAAGCTTCTCTCGCTCCGTGCTGCATTAAACACAAGAGAAAACATCATTTTGGTATTTTCTGTAAGTTCTTAGTCAAGTCATTTTCATGAGAAGAGTATCTTTGTTGGAGGCTTGGTGGACTTCTGCTCTCTACACATAATGACAAAATATATACAGTACTCTACATGAGTTAGAGTATATAGTGTTTGAAGGATGCTTGGGAAGTTCTGTGCTCTTCTGAGTGACATTTCAGTTCATAGGGTGCAAACGTAAAGTTGAACAAATCCTCTTATGATGCTGGCTTCACGTTGTGTGTCAACAGAGTTGCAAAACATAAAACACAGGATTAGCACTTTGCACTCCCTTGCATTCCTAGCATGCCTCTAATTAACATAACATTGCACATGAAATACACTTTCCTATTTTTTTTTTTAAACATCTGGATACATTTAGTCAAAATGACAATGACAACGACACCCCCACACCTCCACCCACCCACGCAATACCTTACATACATTAAGTGAGGACAACAAACCCCTTCTTTATCATTTACATATGCTGACCTGTCATCCTTCAAGAAATGTTATGGGTACTCCCCTCCAGCCCTATGCTGGGGCCATTGATTTTATTATACATATATATACACATACACACGTCTTATGTACATTTTGTGAGGACAACACCCACCTCTTATTCTTTAGATATATTTAGTACCCCCCTCCCAATTTATATTTTTAAAAGACTAAAAGATGTACATACACACACACACACACACACACACACACACACACACACACACACACACACACACACACACACACACACACACACACACACACACAGCTTACATACCTGTACATTTAGTGAAGACAACGACCCCCCTCTTTATGTCTTGATGTAAATGTTAAGTCCTGCATGAGACTAACAAGGCGCTTACAGTGCATAATCAAAAAGGGATTAACTAGTAAGAAACTAAATTTGGGGCTTAATGGTGGGCGGTCAGCATGTGCCTTTTTTTTTTTATAAATAAGAGCATGGTGGCAGTAGATTTAATAGTACTAAAACCAATGGATCAATGCTGGCAGACGTGTTGATCGAACAATATGTTTATTCTTGTACTTTTGGTTTGCACTGGTGTAAAAGCACATTATGTTTCTGTGCTTCGTTAAATCAAATCTGAGTGTTGTGGTTGCTAACACAAGGTGTAAGTGAAGTGGAGCACTTACAGATTAGCAGGGATCTTCTCGGCCAAACCAAAGTCTCCCACCACTGCCGTGTAGCTGTTGTCGTCACATTTGATCAAGCAGTTCTGTGGAGAGCAGACACCATTGCCATTATTATTATTATTATTATATATTAATATTTACAACCTATGGTCTGATTATAAGCATGATGTCATAAGCGCTTCACAGCTATGCCTTGCTGAACTCTGTTACGTCGGCAGGGGGCAGTGTTTAGCCAAATAGCCTGCCAATGATGGTTTTGTGTTGAAGGGAGCACACCCACCTTAGAGGTGAGGTCCCGGTGGAAGATGCCTTTGGTGTGCAGGTAGGCCAGACCGCTGGCAATGTCGCTGCCCAGTTTGACCCTGGCGGGCCAGCTCAGGTGCTTGTTGCTGTCCAGAAGCTGCTCCAGGTTGCCACCGTTGATGTACTGGCCAATACAACACAAGATAAACATCAATGTACATATAGAACAATGGAAATGTATTAAATGATTCAAACCTAAATGCTACTGTCAAGGAAACATTTGCTAAATAATGCAAGCAGTAGAACTAACAATTACGTTTTGTTTCAGATTAAATTTTATTTCAGACACTCATGCTGATTTGACACTGCTGTAGGTTCTGGGTCAGAATTGGCTCAACCGAACAACAAGTTTTACTCTCTGCTGACTGAGCGACGGGTGTCTTTGCCTCTGGCCCAAAAGAACTTGCGTGACCTCACTGCTTGCACGCAAACACACAAAGACACGCTAATCCGGTGTGAACGTGTCACGGAAGACCAGTGGTTAACTGAACAGAGCTGAGATGGGATCAAGACCTGGGTCTAAGTTGGTGATCAGGCGCAGAATTAGGCCATGAGGGGCTGATGGCTGTTAAATGACACACGAGGAAATCAATTCATGACATCACAGCATCCTGTAAAACACCACATTGCAACTATTCTCAATGTTCTCTAGTCAGATTAATAGCAACTAAAGTGGGAGGGATGCTAAAACAAAGAAGAAAAAAAAGCATTGAGGACTTGTTTATACATCACTGCCCATCACAGCAAGCAGTCTATTCAGAGTCACGCATATACAGTATAAAGGTCTCCTACAAATACTAATGCAACACTTTATGCTGTAGACCACATACGAGGCCAATGCCAGGAGGTGTTGCAGCAAAACATTGGCCTGCTCACATTCTGAAAACTACTGTGTGTGTGTGTGTGTGTGTGTAAGCAAGGAAATAAAGGAGCGTTGTTTGCTAGCAGCTTTGTAATCCTCCAATTGCTTGTGAATTACTGTCAGAGGAGATCAGGCTTTTAGACAATCAGAAGCCAAAAGAAAGAGGCACAATAACAACAACTAAGACTTGGCTAGTTTTCCAAAAAGTCACTTTATACACAGCCTCTGAAGAGGCCACTCTTCATGGGAGCGTCCCCTCTCTCGCTGGTCTATTTGGGGGTCAGATGACAAAACAGCAAAACAGCATGAGGCCGCAACTTGAGTTCAGTTTGGTTGTGACGTAACACAACAGGATCTGTTTACGCAGCCAGACCCATCGCAGTGTGTCCATCAGTTATGCCACTCACACTTGTGTGTGTGCGTGTTAAATATAAGCCGTGTGCTAAAGTTTGTGACATCAAGCAACGGCAATATTAAAAGTTGTCCCGAATCAAGTGTTTAATGAGTGTAAATTGTGTTTTTGTGTCCCGAGAAAAGGCTGCAGAAATGTGATGTGTGTGTTAAAGTTACATTATTAAAATAGGCGTAGGAGGCACATTATGTAAGATATTTAAATTTGGGTCTATTTTGGGTGCAAACATTGACCTGCCAAGTGCTAAATAACCTTCAGAGCTTTACTGGCCAAATGGTAAAGTGAACTGCGTTCACTGGCTGCATCGCATTCCTCCTTGCGGCAAAATTGTGCTGAGGATCATTTTTATTTCCAGAGCAGCAAGCTGGTTTGTTGCCGTGTTGTGTCCATCGATGATGTTCACCTTGTACAAAAAACTATGATGCAAAAAGTGAACATCTTACCTCTGTCAAGGCATGCAGCTGGCCCTCGTGCACACACACTCCCTTGAACCTGCAACAGTAGAAGTAGTGTTGAAATGCAGTTTGCCACATAATGTCAAATTATGAATTTTTGTAATCAGATTAATCAGTTTTCAAATTAAATAATAAAATAAAATAACGATTGTCGGTAATCACCATTTTCAACTACAGCAATATGAAAAAGTGTTTGCCCCCTTCCTGATTTCTTATTTTGTTGTTAAATGTTTGAGATCATCAAACAAATTTAAGTATTAGTCAATGACAACACAACTGGACACAACATAGAGGTTTTAAATGAAACTTTTTTTATTATTAAGGGAGGGAAAAAAAACAACACCCTACATGGCCCTGTGTGAGAAAGCGATTGCCCCCTAAACCTAATAACAGGTTGGGCCACCCTTAGCAGCAACAACTGCAATCAAGCGTTTGCAAGTGACAGCGCTGTGGAGGAATTTTGTGCCCACTCATCTTTGCAGAATTGTTGTAATTAGCCACACTGGAGGGTTTTCCAGCATGAACCACCTTTTTAAACTCATGCTACTCCCCCCGGGTTTGTTTACATCCATCAACCACATGGCTCTGGTCACGGTCATCTCATTCCGGAACATGAAAGACATCAACTTGGATTCTCTCGCCTCCTGTATCGACACTAGGGCTGCAACTAATGATTACTTTAATAATCGATTAATCAGGCGATAATTTTCTTGGTTAATCAATTAATTAGATTTTTTTAAAAACATTTTTTAATTTCCGCCTCTTGGCAGCAATCCCTTAAAAAAATGCATGAATCCACTTTTCCCCTCCCCAAAATTACAGCAAAGAGGGCAAGGAAGTATAAACAATCAACTGACAAATATCACACTCTACTGCAAATCAACAAGTCACTGGCAGACTGCTACATGTGCATCACAAACAAATAAACTTGAGGAGCAGGTTTTGGCATTTGGCTTCGGCTCGTCTGCTCTGGGGGGAGAGACGGTGCCTTGTTTGATGGTCAAGTTGTGAAGCACGTAGCAAGATGATATGGCCTGCGCTGGACAGGCACAGCCATAGCTATTTGTAGTTTCACTGTTCTACCACTAGGTTTTGTTTGTACGCAAGGTAAGAGTCGTGCATAAATGTACGCAGTTTCCTACGCACAAGTACAAGTGGACAAGTGCCTGCCTCCTCTCTCTGCTCCATCTCATCTCTGCCATCATCCACACCTCACTAACCTCTGGAATTGTTCCCTCTTCATTCAATACTGCAGCTGTCTACAGGTTTAGACTCAACAACTACAGTAACCTCCGCCCAATTTCAAACCTCCCATTCATTTCCAAAATATTGGAAAAACTGTAGCCTCTCAGCTCCACACTCATGTAACCCATAATGCCCTCTATGAACAGTTCTAGTCTGGGTTCCACCCCCAACACCGCCCCTAACAGTACTGAAACTGCCCTCCTCCTGATCACCAATGACCTCCTCACAGCAGCGAATTCCAGCTGACTTACCACACTCATCCTCCTCGATCAGAGTGTGGCCTTCGACGCAATCTCTCACTCCATCCTCCTCAATAAACTATTGTAAGTCGACATCAGCCACACCCCCGTTAGCTGGTTTCATTCTTATCTGTCAAGGAAGGCTCACCAGTGTTCCATGTTTTCGCCATTTGTGGATAATGGCAAAGCTTTTGCCATGGATTTATAAAATTGACCACAGTGCAAACATTGGATAACTCGGGTCTAGAACACATACTGGGACACTGGCAACCAGGTGCAAACAAGTACAGCCATGAATGCACGCAAAGAAAATGACACATTCAAAACAATAACATTTCCTAATATTGTGTTGTGAGGAGTATGATGTTTTATTGGCAGTGATACTTGCAGCTATCAGCTTGCTCTTCGCACACTGCACAGAGATGAAGACAATAGACCAGGGGTCTTCAATTAAAACTGAGTTAGGTCCGTTTAGGCAATTTTCTTATTAAGGATCTTATTTTTGCCTTAAATTGCATCATCACTATAACTTATATGAACATCAAATGTAATGTGCCCCTCCACATCACCCTATTCTTTCAATACAACACAATTATCTTGGCACCTAAATTGCATTTAAAAGAAAATGGGACCAAATTTTACATAAATAATAAAAGGTTAGACTGTACAAACAATGAATGAACACAAGAGGCTTATTTTTAAGTTAAATAAAACTGCACCGGTTTCTCTGAAAAAATATGAATAATTAGTCTCTTTAAAAGAAGCTGCAACAGTACATCCTCTTAAAGTTACAGATTTTGTTTTTGTTGCAGCAGACATTGGGATTTTCCTGAATTTGTCACATGATTCCTTTTTTTGTTTACCTTTGAGTAAGGTCTGTGCAGCAGAAGTACTCCTGAACAACTCTCCTGTCTGTGAAAGATTTTTGTTTTGCTCCAATATTCATAAAATCCTTAGAGAACACTCATTTGCACGTTGCTGTGCTGTAAATTAATGTGTTATGACTCAGATTTTTCATACTGGGTGTTAAGTCACATTATTTTCCGCACTCTCACATCAGACTTGGGTGGATCCTTCGCCTCCAATGATGTGTTTTGTCAAGCAATGTCGCATCACGTTTGCACTTTTGACAATCGCTACTGTTTCAGAGCATGAGACACATCGGTTTGGCACGGGATTCTGGAAGAATGAACATATATTGGTCCATCCATTCACTTTGAAATGTTCAGTTTTGTCTATCAACTTTGGTTACTTTTGAGCAAGCCATGGTTCTCTCACCTCTCAACAAGTAAACTATTTCATTGGTTAATTTTCAGTGACGTTACCGCGTTTGCTGCCACGTAACCCTAAATGACTGAAGTAATTACATCCGCAAACTGCCTCTGCGATCAGTCCGCGAGCATGATTATATACTTTTTGGTTGCGAGTCCGTAAAGGTCCATCACTGGGTCCGTAATTGGACCGAGGTCCGCCATTTGGTGATGGCTGCGATAGACGAATGTTGTTTAGCAAGTAATTTGGCATGAAAACATATTATTCTACGTGACGCTGTAATCAAAAGACGACCCTTTGGATTTATTGTTGCACGCTGCAACAGATACAACATTAACCACCTAGCTAATGCCTCAGAACAAGCACTTCAGGAAAAATGTTGACTTACTGTCACATTGGCACGCATTTCCACTGTCGAACGTCACGGTTTTTGACTTTTTATTTCGATCTGTAGGGCAGTAACATTTGTCCCACAAAGTTCGCCGACGCATCTGACGAGGCGAATGGTGTCTTTCAGAAATGTGAACAAGCCCATCTCCCCATCTCCTCGAGTGTTCCAGCAAAAGCCTCCAACACAACTAACGGGCATAATATATAAAAATATATAACAAATAACAGAAATTCACAGAGAAGTGGAGCATAATATCAGAGAATGCGTTGTAGTGAAGCAGAAGTTCCGTGTGGGACAGTCCGGTGTAGACGTCACATGCTCTGCGTCCTCCAGACCCGGAAGTACACAAAAATGGTAAAAAATGAATAAATAAATATTTAAACATTCGAGCACACCTCTAACACAGGAAATATGTCTTTCAATTTTCTTTTTAGTTAGGGTGTTATTTTGACATGTACATTTTTTTATGCGTAATGTTTTCTATATATAATTTATTTTTATTTACTGTGTATTACTAAAACAAAGATTTGTAATGATCCACAATTAAAATAAACAAGAAACAGATGAATTTACTTCCATTAACTTATAATTGCAAGGTTACATCTAGCCATTGTACAGAACCAGCAGGAAAAGTAAACTGCGCCAGTAGCAGCATGTATAAAATTAACACAAACTTCAGCATATTTTGAATAACCAACATGAAAAAAATCTGCCATTATTCATAGACAAATAAAGATTTATGAATTCAAACAAAATTCCTGAGCAAAAAATATCTGACAAAAATCTTTCATGCAAAATATAGATTACTATACCAGCAGCTCTCATACAAGAATGCTTGCAGACTTCAGTATATTATGAATAACCAAAAAAAATAAAAAAGATAACCAAAAAAATAGATTGATCACAAATAATATAAAAAACACAAATGAATAGGCCACAAGAAATCAACATGTCTCTGCAACATTATTGAACAGCTCAGCCATATCATTCCTCTCGTTTGTAGCACATGAGACGCTAGCTTCCAGTCATCAGTAATCAAGTGCGCTCTTACGGTGACATTTTCCAAGTTGGGTGGAAGAATAGTTATCACCTGCTCGATGGTTCTCTGGTCGGAAGCAACTTCAGCCGGCTGTTTTTCCTCCTTGTTCGGAAGGGAAAATACTTTGTGATTTTTCATAATTGTCCTGTTCCCAAAATATTTTAAACTTGTATGGCAAAGCTTGCATCTTTACCTTCAACTACGTGAAAGCGAAAGTGCTTCCAGACGCTCACTTTAAATACAGCGGATGCGGGTTTGAGTTTACGCTCAACCATTCTGGTAGCATCTTTGGTGCACCACCATAAACTTGTCTGGGCGGGACTTCCGCTTTCTGTCTTTTTGTGCCGTTTTTTTTGTTTCCTTCAGCATCGATTATTGACATTTATGATTCGATTAATAATCGTCAATGTCCGCATTGCGATGCATTAAGAATCAATTATTTCCCCCACCCCTAGTGCTAAGGTGGTAATACGTTGATCTACATCTCTCCTGCTAATATGCTCCATGGTAGGCATACAGTAGTGCTGGTGGATAATGCAGTGCTATCTGGCTCGTTCTGACATGCTAACTCGGCAGCTAATGTGGTATCTGTTGTAGCATGCAACATCAAATCCAAAAGGGTTGTCTTTGATTGCAGCGTCAATACAAATCTTAGAACAGTTATATGGGTTTTTTTAAAACAACAATCGATGTCCAACATCGTCAGCTCTGTGCAGTGTGCAAAGAGCAAGCGGATAGCTGTGACTATCACTGCCAGTAAAACATATCATGCGCCTCAAAACACAATATTAGTGAATGTTATTATTTTTGTGAATGTCACTTTCTTCATGCGCATTCATGGCTGTGCGGCGGGAGAGGCAGGGAGGACTTTCAATATTAGTGCAGACCTGTCATCGTGTATGAATTTGTCGTACTCAGCATGCGCTTATATGCTTCACTGCTCCCCATTTTGTTGCATTTTGCTGATTTCAGTTTCGAGTTCAGTCTGTACAGTACAGATGAATAAATAGATATTATCAGTTTCTCAATAGTATTTCAAAGCAGGGGGGCGCAAATATATTTCTGTCACCCAGTCGGGGCATATCGGATTATAATTGAGAAACACTACCCTACAACACACGTATATTTGCACTTAAATTGCATTTAAAAGAAAACAAGACCAGGTTTCACATAAATGATAAAAAGTTGGACTGTACAAACAATGAATGAACACGAGGCTTATTTTTAGTTAAATAAAACTGCACCGGTTTCTAAGAAAAAATATTAAATAATAACAATTTAGTAAGTGTCTCTTTAACAGAAAAGCTGCAACAGTACATTATCTTATCACATTTTCTTGTTATTGTTGTAGCTGACATTGGAATTTGCCTGAATTTGTCACATTTCCTCCTTTTGTTTACCTTTGAGTAAGATCTCTGTAGTAGAAGCACTCCACAACTCTGCAGTCAGTGAAAGATGTTTGGTTTTGCTCCAATATCCATACAATCCTAATCGAACTCTCCTTTGCACGTTGCTGTGCTGTAAATGAATGTGCTATGACTCTCATAGATTTTTCATACTGGGCTCTACAGGTTCAGCGCATGAGACACATCGGTTAGGCACTGGATTCTGGAAGAATGAACATACATTGGTCCGTTCATTCACTTTTAAATGTTCAGTTTTCTGTATCATGATGTAATTATGCTCCCCCCCCATGATAACATACATGAAGCAAAGCTCTCTTGTGCCCTGCTTGTAAACAGAGAAAGTAGGAAGCACAGTGGAAATTCCATCAGACAAGACCAGGCAAGTACCCCCCGCAGGTATGATACTCCAGTTTGCTGGAGCATCGTTTCACCTGCATTGCTTCCATTTTTCCTTCCACCTGGCCTGTCTGAGCACCCTAATAAACACTATCTAGCTCCCTCCTTTCACTGGCATCATGTTACATTTCTGAGGTTGGAAAACATCTCTAATGGAGGGAAAGACCAACATGTGAGTAAGCGACGCTGCGTAGAGTCATGGAGGGTCTACCACTTGCAGAGAAAAGGCCAACTTGTTTGGATTTGAGCAAACAATGCCCCCCTTCAGTGTTGCTGACAACACAGAGAAACACAGGCTGCTACAGGAGGTGTGCGCCACAAAGATGGCTTTGTAAAAGATACACATTTATGCATACATGCACACTACACACACAAGCCCACTGCAGGCTGCAAAAAACACCCCGGAGCACGAAAGTGATGGTTGATGTATGTCCAACATATTTTGCCTCTGTCATATTGATAAAATAGACAAATAGAACATATGATGCAGTGCTAACTTTATAAAAGCATTTGAAGATCTCAGGGGTGAATGGAATTAAATTAAAAATCCCACCTAACCAATAACTCAGACTATTTTCATTTAAAAAGGATGTCACAGGTCATAGGGCAATCTAGCAATAAAAGTGGTGCTGTGGGTGTAAAAGCCAATCAGCATCCGTGTGAGGACTTCAAAGGCAGCCAGTGTTACTGATTATCCTCCCGGTGGAGTTGGAGATCAGCGCGTTTGTGGGACAAATCCTTGACCGCATTCTTAAAGCAAGAGCGTTGAGGCATGCGTTCTTGTGACAGAACGAGGCCTCCTTACTCGCCTTTGGCCTGCAGGCATCGGCTACAGACTGTAACAGGAACTGGCGGCTTAGAAACAACGTTGTGGACACAATGTTTGACACGGTTTGCTGCCGACACCTTCATCAACCAGACCAGTGGTCCCCAATCACCGTGGGTCATTTGCTACCGGGCCACACAGAAAGAATAAATAACTTCCATCATTTCATTTTTTTTTGTTTTATTTTGAAAAATTCTCTCTGTTACATCCGTCTCATTTGACGCATGTCCATTGTGCGTGTGCTAAACTTTCTCTCGCCGCACAGATAGACTACTACTGTATTTTTAGCATTTTTCTTTCACCTCATATTTGGTGTCAAATGCTTATACTATGTGGGAATGCATAAAGGTAAGTTTTGATGACTTATTTAGTGCTAATGTGCACATTTGTCGGAAAGTTAATTCATGCTAGCACACTGCCTTTTACCACACACGTCAAACAGCGATGTAATGATCTCACTGGAAAGACTTGGCTGGAACTTGAACTGGTGGATGGTGGGTCGGCATTCATTTTGTGCTTTTAATGTGATGTTATTCAGGTCTTAGTTTTACACAATACATAATAAATAATATAAATTAAATCACTATAATGTATAACCACCCCCCCATCAAGAAATTTGTGGGAACACAAGCCGGTCCATGGGTCAAAAAAGGTTGGGGACCTCTGAACTACTTTTTACTTTTTATAATACATGAGGCATTTCATAACCCAGTACCCTCTGCTGTGATTTTATTTTTGCCACCATATCTTTGTTTCTTGTTTTGCATCATTACAGCAGAACCCGTTTATGTCGACGCCCCTTGGACTGTCTGCTGACGTCGACATAGGCGCTTGTCGACGTAGCTGGAAATCAAAACCAAACTAGCCATTACGTGCACATTTACTTGTGACTTTCACCCGAGACAGAAGAAAAAAGTGGAATAATGGAGTTTATTATTTCAAATCTTGTTTGCATATATTGTTTTATACTCTGCTGTGGTAATTTGGTTGTATGTCTTACCTACAATAACAATACAGCTTTCTTTCGATTGCTAATGATCTAAAAAAAAAAAATTTTAAATGGGTGCATTTTTACAGTTGCTGTGGTAGAATGTAGGTTAATACTGCCATGCTTTTATTTGGAAGCTTACTTTGCACTGAACTGGAAGTCACTGTGTACACTTTAATGCTACAGTAGTTATGTTGCTGTTATGGTTTCACGCTGTTTATCAATAATAACGTTAACAATACTAAAACAAATGTCGACATAAACTAACCCCATTTTATGACCTCTTTGGCCGACTTAAGCACGCACGTTTTAAAGATATGAAGAATACGGTGGACCGGGACTTGCTGAGTTGGTCGACACAGACAGCTTGTGGACATATGCGGGTTGCACTGAATTTCTACTACATGCAGTGTGTGAGTGGACCTACCTGAGTATGTTGGGATGTGATAGGCGGTTCATGAGCTGGACTTCTCGCAGCATATTGGCTCTGTTGCTGCTCAGCTTGTTCATCTTGAGTGCCATCACCTGATCCGACGCTCGATGACACACCTGCAAAGCCATCGAGCGACAGTAATAATTATCAGCTAGAAATATTACACGTATATAAAAGGCTCGTGCAGCGAGAAAGGAAAAACAGGAAGTAAAAACTAAAAGAAGGTCGGTCATAGCAAAGCTGTGTGATCATCCATTTTCTATACCGCTTCTCCTCTTTTAGGATCACGGGGCATGCTGGAGCCTATCCCAGCTGACTTCGGGCGACAGGCGGGGTACACCCTGGACTGGTCGCCAGCCAATCACAGGGCACATATAGACAAACAACCATTCACACTCACATTCATACCTATGGACAATTTAGAGTCGACAATTAATCTAACGTGCATGTTTCTGGAATGTGGGAGGAAATCGGAGTACCCAGAGTACCCGGAGAAAACCCACACACGCACAGGGAGAACATGCAAACTCCACACAGAAATGCCCAAGGGAGAATCAAACCCAGGTCTTCCCAATCTCCGGACTGTTACTGTGTTGGCCAACGTGCTAACCACTAGACCACCGTGCAGCCAGCTGTGTGATCAATTTGCCATTATCGGGATTTTTTTTTTGTTTCCATCGAGCTGTTAGGTAACGGTGACATAACGCCGCCCCTCAGGCTGTGGCGTACACGACATATCCCACAATCTTAGCATTACACAAGCCTCATACATGTTACCAGCGAGCTAGAGCTTCATGAGAGAACAAGTTAGCTAATGACAGGAGTACTCACAATGAGGCTATTAAATATTACTGATCAAAAAAATAAAAGGAACAAAACACAATCAATCAATCACAATGTCAATCACACTTCACACAATCACAAATCAAATTGTCCACTTAGGAAGTAACACAAATTGACCATCAATTTCACATGCTGTTTTGCAAATGGAATAGACAACAGGTGGACAGCAAGACACCCACAATAACTATAATAATAATAATAATAATAACAAATGTGATTTCCATTGATCATTTTTGTGTGATTTTGTTGTCAGCACATTCAACTATGTAAAGAACAAAGTATTTAATAAGAGTATTTTATTCATTCAGATCTAGGAAGTGTTATCTTAGTGTTACCTTTATTTTTTGTGCAGTATATTTTAAATGATTATGATGTCAATGCTGAGTACAGTCATGGCCAAAAACATTGGCATGCCAAAGATGACAGTGTTTTTGGTCATGCCCGTAGGGAATACAGCCTAATTTATACAGCCATGCCAATGTTGTTGAGCATGATTGTAGATCATGCGGTGGTGTTGTCATTATTATTATGTGCCAGTGCATTTGACCATCCATGATGACCATCCACTGCTTCTCAAAGTTACTTGGGGGCTCATCTCAATATGCTCAGCTCATTATTATGATGCATTATCATCTTATAGTCTCTAATTTGATGTTTTCTTCGGCCATGTCATCTCTCAGCATGTAAATCTGAGGAAAGGACCTCATGTTGTGTCACAGATGATGAGCTTTGCTTCAGACTATGCTCATGCATTCTAAAGTGCCCGGTTCAAGTGCAAAGAAGGCAGGATGAGGTGGGTTGGGGGGGATGGGGCATAACAGGACAGCGGGAACAACAGATGGTCAGTCCTCAGAACGCCCCCACCCCCCAGCGTTCACCCCCCACCCTCTTCATCACATCCCCCATCTTCTCCATCATCCTGCAGCTCAACGTGGGCTCCATGATTCAAGACCAAGTATTCCTCTTCTCTGTCCTGGTACCTTCACATCAAACCTTCTGTAAATCTGCTTATCTGCATCATGCATCCTAAAATCTCCAAAGCTTCCTCATCATTATTTCAAAGCCTGCTCAATGTTTATTTTTGTTCAATTCGACTAGTTCCCCCTACTAGAAGAAGTAGTCGCTTCTTGATGGACAGGCATAAATTCCACAAGGCCAGACTAATCATGGTTGAGCATGGTTGTGTGACTCCCATCCTCAGGACTGGTGGCTAGGCAAGGAACTGACAGAATTAACATACATATGCACACACACACGCGCACACACCTTCTTCAAGTGAAGTCTGTCAAGTATTTGGTATCCAACTTGACCTCAAAATGTTTGAGGTAGACAATTTCAAGTCTCCTGCCTAACCGGATTTATGATCAATAGAAGCAGGTAGGAGCAGAGTAGGATCAGGTGAGCCACCTTGTAGACGTCAGAGAAGAAGCCTGAGCCGATCCACTCGCAGGCGAAGTCGTCTAGGCGCGTAAGGCAGGAGAAGGCACTGATGAGGGCTCTGTAGGATGATGGGCAAACCCTGCCCACCTGGAGGTGAACACCACAGAACATGCAAGTTAACAGACTACTTCCTGGTTCACGGAGGAGAATGAAGCCATTATAATTCTAAGGGGCGGAGGCTTCTATTGATGGCACACAATAAACAGTTAGGTTATCTTAGCAGGTTTACAAATGTATATACATTTTGTCTTTATTTTTATCACGCTGCTGCCCCTGAAGTCGACTATCATTGCTTATCGTGCCTCGTCTTTTATAAGACCATTGCATGATGAACTGACCTGCGATGGCGGCCCCATGCCCATCTCGCAAACGCCTAAGCCGCCAAGGCCATCTCTATCCTCAGCGAAGCGTTCGGGCCGCGTGGGGAACCCAGCGATGGAGTTGCGTTTATTCCGCTCCATAGCGCTGATGAGGATGGCGATAAAGATGGCGACACCAGAGAGGGTAACGGGAGTCTTTTTATGTATGTTATTGTCCACATGACAAGAGCACAGAGTTGGGGCAGAGAGGTCGAGGGCTCAGTGGGAAGGTGGGGGTCCAGCAGGCGGCATGTGTGGAAGGGGGGTTCTCACATCTCGGATGGAGGTTGTGAGCCGGTGCAATCCTGAATGAGAATGAACACACTGAGATAAATAAATCAATCATGGAGTCCTTTTCTTACTAGCATTGCTAAAGAACGCGGATTGTCAGGAGATTAGAACCTTCTAGAACCTTTGTGCCATACATTTATCAGGACGCAACGTGGACATGAGAAAGTTTCAGGACGAAGTTCACTCATAAACACTGTCAAGGAGACATGGAGTAGATATACTCCAAGCAACATTTGTTTCAGAAAAAGACATGTGAAAAAAAGGCTAGTTACTTTCTCCTTTGCAAACATTTCTTTCTTTCCTGGGGGACTTTAAACTTTGTGCACTTACCTGTTATCACAGTGCAAATGTTGAATTAAATGTCTTTTTACCTTTAGAACTTTAGCTTAACTTACTAAATGGGTCTGTTATGTTCCTTATCATTACATTACGTACAGTACATGTAGATGTTAGATAAATATGATATACTTTAGTACATTAGTACTAAAGTAGGACTTTATTATGTTCCTCCTCAGGAGGAACAAAATGTCTAATTGAGTGTTGAGCTGAAAACATTTGTGAAAGTTTGCATTCTAGAGTCAGTTAAATGAGTCAGTCAGTTGTTAGAAAGTAGTGGAGGTTCTGTTATGTACAACTGTCATCATTGTGTATTTTACAGCGTGAGACACACTCGTAGTGCAAAAATAATGGTATCAAATTACTAAAAGACGCCTTCATCAAAGCAAAGCCCAAACGAGGTCTCATGAGATCAGAACCTAGTACAGAACCCAGTACTGAGACCCTTTCTGTGTGCTTCCATTTGGACTCCGATAGACTCTGAAGAGATCGTGTGAGATCATGCCATCCCTCGCGGCCACATCTTTAAGAGTCCTCTCCCTTCCTCCCTCTTTCATTTTTTACTTTATGATGGCACCTAGTTTTCAGAGACAAACCCGCCCGCCGGTGCCATGCCTCAGCCCTGCTCTCTAATTTCAGGAGCTGCGAGCAGGAATAGATTGGAGCGAGTACTGCTGCTGAGAATAGGTCGCAATTACCATCTCACGCTAAGCTTGATTGGAAACAGCTGGCAGGCATTCTGACGGAGCGCCACACACAATATATCACTATTGACAATTTTTATATCAGGGGTAGAGAACCTTTTTGGATAAGAGAGCCAGAAAAGCCACATATTTAGGGCCCGAGCAACCTCCCCCTACAGGGGCAGGCGGGCGCAGGCGGGCACCTAGGGCCACACACCAGCAGGCCCAGGGCCACCTCCACCAACCGGAAAGGAGCCTGCCCGCGACTGGGAGCGCCCGCACCCCACGCCACCCATCACCCCCAGGGACCGGGGCCCGGCCCACCCCAGGCCACCCCACGCCCCACCCAGGGACGGAGGAGGTATCGCCACCCCATCCCATGGGGGCCCAGGCGGCAAAGGTGGAACACCCAGCACCCGCCCCCACGGAGTCAACCCCCGTGTATCCCCATTAAAAAAAAAAGTACAAAATAAGTAAGAAATAAATTCAAATAAATAAATCACTGGAGAAATAAAAATATATATATATATATATATATATATATATATATACACAGTCAAACCTGTCTTAGCGGCCACCTTTATAGAACAGCCACCTGCCTACAGCAACCACTGAAAAATCCCCCGCAGCAAATTTACATGTTATAGACCCTGTGTATATATATATATGTGTATATATATATATATGTGTATATATATATATATGTGTATATATATATATATATATATATATATATATATATATATATATATATATATATATATATAAATATCAATTAATATGTAATATATTAAAATATAGCCCGCACGGTGGCTATATACACAGTTAGCATGTTGGCCACAAAGTCAGGAGATCGAGAACATCTGGGTTCGAATCTCTGTTGGGCATCTCTGTGTGGAGTGGAGTACTCCAGTTTCCTCCCACATTCCAAAAACATGCATGTTAGGTTAATTGGCGACTCTAAATTGTAAATTGTCCATATGTACCAATGTGAGTGTGAATGGTTGTTTGTCTGGGATGCTGGGATAGGCTCCAGCATACCCACGACCCTAGAGAGGATAAGCGGCATAGGAGATGGATATTAAAATATTTTGTGAAAAAGATCTTGTGCAAGTTCACGGCCGAGAACTGGTGTAATGGACAGGAAGTGTATGTCTCACCCACTTAGAGTAATGTGAGAGTAATGTGTTCCACTACAGAAGGTGTTTACTTTGAAAGCTGCAAAAACTCAATACCTCATAATGAATATTTGTCTTATTTCTAGTCAGCCCATCTAAGTTTAGGATTTATAAATACACAGCCATCAAAATAATGTAACATGTAATTTAGTCTGAGTAATATCTTAGTAATTATTATTTCTCTCCTTTTCCAGTAAATAGTTTAAGTCTGGGATGGATAAATTCATCTACAGAAGCACCATCATGTAGGCCATCAGACCCAAGAAAATACAGTGTGTTCCTATGCACATTGTGAATTTAAAAAATAAAACTTTTAATTATATAAAAAATTCTACCAATTGGTCGTTCATTATTTAGTGAAATGTTTTATTTTCTCTTTTGTATTTATAATTACTCTTTAATCAAGCAAAAATATGTGTAGAATACTCGATTACCAACATATTCAATAGCTGCAGCCCTATGGCAGATTATGCAAATTAGACAATGATGGCATCTATCCCACCGCCACAAGTAGATTGCAGTCCTGTGGGAGGCTCTGTAAAAGTTAAAAACGTAAAGTGTTATGACCCTGGAATGGATTCATTCCATCCATCCATCCATCCATTTTCTATACCGCTTCATCCTCATTAGGGTCGCGGGGGCATTCAATTTCCAAAATGTTCCTGTTTCTTTAAATTTGTACTGTGTTCCAGGGACATCTTTGACAACTTCCTTTCTCACTGTAATGATAATAAATAAACCCGATCAGCATTAAATCCCATACAAATGCTAAACGGTTGCTTTATCAGTCGTGTGCACACACGCATTTAATTTGAACAAGAGGCCAGGCTGCTATATTTGCTGCTTAACTACCCCCTTTGTACATATCTGGAGCTCATTCATTGATTCACCACAGCAGTGGGATTTGCTCCGTTTTTAAAGCCTGTAAAATGTGGTCTGTTGTTACTCCAAACCAGATGGGCACCCCTCAGAGCTGCCCACAGCCAAGAGGTAAACTTTTGAGGCCTTCAATTTTGACATTGTAGTGCTGTCCCAAATCCATCACTGTTACAGAAATGACCGGACCAAAAATTGCAAAAGATATTTGGTGGTCACTTTAGTTCACACTTCAGCGTTCACAGCAGACCAAATAATTGTCTCGTTTAAGCATAAAGTTGAACTTTGATTGGAAGGCCAGGGCTTCTGCTACATGTAATTGATCATGGTGCAGCGCCGTGACAAAATAAAAGCCTCCATATTACGGATGTCCCGATCCACATTTTTTGGCTTCAGATTCCTTTTTTTTTTTTTTTACTTACAGTCTTGCTAATCCAAACCTTTTTTTTAAATAAGCTTTTGTTACAAACATGAATTTGTGGAATTGAATTAAATAAAGAGCTCTTCAAAGCATTAAAAATAATGCCATCCAAGTATTGCTGAATTTACTTTTTTATTACACAGCATGGCCACCAATATTGTTTGGCTTTTGTAACAAACCTCTCTGAGTCAGGTCCCTAATCCAATAAAAGATCCAATAAAAGATCAAATTGGAAAAAATGGGCGCGCAACAAAGAATATTTAATTCACCTCTTAGAATTTTAAAAAATGTTCTATTCAAACATGACACCTATATTTAATGACAAATGAGCACACTGGGTGGAGATATGCTTTGTAAATAAAGTACAAATTACATGTTGGCAGTCAAACAAAACAAATAGATCACATCTCCTTTTCTTTTGTCAATGTAGTTTTCATGGTGTGGTGCAAGTTGGATACACCTGTGCTATCATAACCCTGGACTCTCAATTTACACTCTTTAAACACAAATATTCTATTCTATAACAAAAATATTTAAATGACTTTATTTTATTAATTGTTATTTTAAACAAAAAAATATATTATTGAACAATTCATTTCCCATGTATTCGTATTACTCTAAAACAGGCTTCAAATGAAATTTAGGTTTGTGTCAATAGTGCAAAATTTTGTACAAAAGGAGGCTCGACATTTTAGACGCTCACTTTAAGTGCTTTCCGCAACTTTGCCATTAAATTAGTTTTGCAATGTTCTCGGTTCATGTTCTGCTGGTTGTTGAAAAAAAGTTAAATAAGTTAATAAATAAACAAGTCATAAAAAAAAACAGCGGTAGCAGTCCATCCTCCCATGCAGCACACCACCACAGCTTCAAAAAAATCAGAGGCAAAATCCTGAAGGCGTATGTGACATGTACATTGTCTGACGACCCCACACCTCCAAAAGAACATGACTTC
Source organism: Dunckerocampus dactyliophorus (assembly GCF_027744805.1). NCBI lineage: Eukaryota > Metazoa > Chordata > Actinopteri > Syngnathiformes > Syngnathidae > Dunckerocampus > Dunckerocampus dactyliophorus. The sequence continues at coordinate 21,963,791 of NC_072820.1, read as the reverse complement.
CTGGTCACATACAGTACACTTTTAAGACTTTTGCTTCTATGGCGGAATTTTTACCAGCTAAGTTTTAACGAAGAGGAAAGAAGTTACATAAAAGACATGACTCCTTTGTTGCAAAGATCCAAGTATGTTAACTGTATTTACGCTTCTGGACTTACATTTAACTTTCATTCATGATTTTCACTCTTTTGGGTGTTGCTGCTCTCACATTTGGTGACATCATAGCCGCTGCTTTGGTGCGGTTGGCTGATCTCTTAAAAGATCATCTCAGGCGGTGTCCGTACCGTTAGGTCCCGCCGTACCAAAAAAATTAACTGTGAATGCACCCTAATAGAGGCTGTCAACAATGATTCAAATAGAAGTGATGTTATAATGCAGGGCTGCCCAACTAAATTACTATAGCGGACACATTTTCAGAAAGGACCGGATTTGGTCCGCGGGGCACCAGTTGAGTAACCTTGTCATGTCTTGCTTGCTGTTGGTGTCATTAGTTCAGTGTTATTAAGCATGACTACATTATAAAACAGTACATTTACTGACGCGGTTTGTTTTGTCTTAACAAAAATATGAATAGGGTACTCGATCAAGGTCACACCAACAAGTGAAGTCCTTGCTTATCTGCAGCCAGTCAGTCTGAAAAGGAGGTATGCATACCTGCCATTCCACGAGAGATGGGGGGGTGTTCAGCAGCAGCATCCGTGCTCATTATCTAGATGCCTCAGACGGCTAATGCTTCCAAAGGGGCTTTCGAGCAAATCTCATTAATTAGAGGCCGTTAGATAACGTCTAAGGCCGCTGTGGCTGCTACACAGAGGCGAATAAAGTTTCATTTATTGTCTGACGCCAGACAGGAAACTAAGTTTGCTTTCACACACACACAAGATGTACATACCTGCTTGGACTTGGCTACATCAGTTCATGCTGGGTATTCCGTTTGTTCCACCTCCAGGAAATTAAAAAGGACGTTTGTCGGGAAAAAAGCTATGTAAATGACTCCAACAACTTGTTAAACCTACGTTTACCTAGATAGCTAGCTAGCTAGCTAGCTCGGTGAGCTTGACTAGCTAGTTTGTCAACAAAACTCAAGCTAATAGACGTTAGCCCGACGTCCAGCAGCGCGCCACACAGCGAGTTTTGTCCATATTCAGCGAAAACGGCGTTCAAACACAGTCCCGAAGCTTGTCGTCGATATTCTCCTTTGGCACCAGTCGAGGCATGTCGGGTGTTTTTCTCCGCCTACGGTGATAATTCAGAGGCGATTGTTGCCGTTTGACAGCTCTGTGGTTTCTCCTGTGCCCCTCAGACCCTGGCCCCGCCTACTGTAGATTGACGGCCCGCGTGGCCAATCGTGAGACAGGCCTTCACCTGCCCCTTTTTGTAAAGATGAGAAAAAAGCAGCTGCGAACTTTGTGAAGAATGGACTTTATATCATGTGCATCAACCAATTTATAACGAATTATTATGTACATAAAGATTTACTCTTATACATACAAGCAGATACAAACCAAATATCTGAAATAGCATTGGCACAGAAAGTGGAATACTCTACATAAGATTATAGTCCATTCATAAAACAACATGGAGCATGGGAATCAAACGTTATTAGGCAATTATTAAAATTATTTGGAAACAAGGTACCCTTACGTGCACTTTGCAACTGTAGCTCCATCTGGTGGACAAAATTAGAAGACACGGCTTAATACACTTCTAAAATGTGCTTCGCCGATACAATTAATTTAATATATATATGTTTAAAAAATTGAAATACACTCACAACGTTGCGCTAAACACATTAATATCCGAGCCTAAGTAGAACTTCAAAGTGCTGACTTTGTGTCGACTTGAATTTTGTCCCCTCGCCTACGCCGTAGATTTACATCACATGACGGCGAGCGCTTCCTTGTTCTGTTGGATGACACCACCATCACAGCAATGTTTTGGAGCCACAGTAATGTGCTAAAAAAACATAAACGGTAACCTGTAAGTTGTAGTTTTAGCAGCTATTTCACTTAAAACATACTTTACCGCCAGCCATGTCAATACAACAGGGGGCCTGCATGGCTCACGGTGTGGCTTTCCAGAGCAAGCTAGCCTCCATCATGGACACGCTCGCCCAAGCGGCCGTGTTGGAGATAGCCAAACTGTGGGAGGACGCTTTTGCGCTCGTCCACGCCGAGCTACGCCGGAGAGACCGGGAGGTGGAAGCCTTGGAGAGGAAGCTGCTTGAAAACCAGCGACAAGCTCCGCAGATGTTGCCATTTGGCTCCTCCAAGAGAGACCAGCAACACAAGCCGCCGCCGCCGCCGCCGCCGCCGCCGCCCACTACTACCACCGATGGTAAACACAATTGCAGCACGTTTTTTAACCTTTATACATTGAGTTGTGGGTCTTCAAAGTATTTAACGTTTGCAACAATGTGATGACACATTGTGACTTCTAAAATAAAGACATCTGCACATATTAGTGATGGAGTGCATAAAGTGGACATAACCTAATTAAAGTATGTTGGGCAGTATTTCTGTAAGTGGTATTTGTTGGGTGGAGGAACTTCATGCAAATATCCACCTAGAATCAAACCTTGCCCTAAGGCTGCAGTGCAAAACACTCCTTCACTGCGATACGGGATTTTCTTCACGCGGCTCTTGTTCGTCCAGGTCCAGTTTCTGAGCCAGTGGGGTCGTCTTCAGAGCAGAGCCCTAAAGAGAAGACTGACACCTCCGCCAGTCAGAGAACAGCGGCACTGCCCCCCCAGTCCGAGGAGAACCCGAGCATGCGGACCTGTGACAGAACCAAAGAAGACCGCCCTGTCAAGCTGGAAGATGAGGACGACATCATGATTGTGGAGCAGCTATCGGACTGTGAGCACAGCGGCAATCAACCCGCCGACTCTTCAGAGGACCAGGAGAACCACCAGTGGTCCTCAGTTTCTGTGGGAGACAGCGACACCACAGAGGAGTCTGACTACTTTCTGGCACCAAATTCCCAGAATCTTGACTCGGAAATCCTGTTCATCGAGAACGCCTTGGACATTCTTGATGGTTCTGCAGAGGCGGCCTTCTCAGAAAGCTTGATCATGGGAGCCAGACACGGTACTTCCAGTCAGACCAGAGGTCCTGGGACTTTAAGACAAGTACACCCGGGTCAGGGTGAGGACAGAGAAGAGTCCATCAGAGCATTCAGTCCACATAACAGAGTCTTCGTCTTTAGCGACCCCAGGCTGCCCAAAAGCACGGCCAGCGGCCGCGTCAAAGAAAAGTGGTTCATCTGCCCGTTCTGCGGCAAAAGCTTTGACCGTGTCAGCCACCTGGAGATCCACCAGCGCATTCACACAGGGGAGAAGCCGTACACGTGTGACACTTGCGGCAAGTGTTTCTCCCAGAGGAGCAACCTGCGTACGCACCAGCGCACGCACAAAGAGGGGTCGGCCCAAATCTCTGCTTGACCCCCACTCTCTGAGCCTTGTAGTGGAGCATAACTTTTAATTCATTACACAGCACTTTTATTGGAACTGTGGCACAAGCTTGTGTGGGTTCTCTCCGGCCTTCTCCCACTGACCAAAAACACTTGTATTGCGAACTACTTTTCCACTGTGCTCTCCATAACAACAAATTTTCTGCTCCCCACTGTTTAAAAACAAAAAATGACAGAAATATTAACATACAGTGGTACCTCGGCTTTTGTTATTCACCCATTCCAAAGGGTCCAAACTGTTCGAAAACGGAATAAATTTTTCCCAGAAGAAATAATGTAAATCCAATCAATCCTTTACTGACTGCCACAAATGTTAACACAAAACACATTTTTATAGACAATAATTACATGCAGAAAACAATGTGAAATGCATATAAATGATGAATGAAATGGATAAACATTCTAAACATCACTTTTACCTTTATTGAAGACTTGTTGGCAAAGACAAAGAGCGTAGTGGGAGGAGGGGAAGGGAGAGCCACACGGACACCACCGTGTTTTGCAGTGAGTTATTTCTTGATTTCAATAGTGCTGGCACTTGCAACTTTCTTTGGGTTATTTTGCAGCTGTACCTGTATGCAATAAAAAAAAAAAAAAACCTTGTGGTCTAAGTGTGGTAGTTAGCAAAGGACTACAGAAGTCAACCGCTGATGACATACACAGGAGATTGAACTGGGGAACAATGATTTCTGGGTGGGAGTTGAGAGCACATTTTGTAACAAAGACACTTTATGAACACAGTTGGACTCCCATAGGGTATTCATAACGCCACAAGACTGAGTCACCAACGCATGGGATTCTTTGTTTGGGAACTCGATTTCTCTGAATGATACAAGGGCAAGTTTGTTAAGCCAATGTTTGGCCACACAAAAACCGAGACATATTTTTAGCAATAATTTTTGTCGAAAACTGAGATAGCACTGTATTCCTTAAATCTACATACAGACATGTATCCGATCCTGATGCATACAAGTTGTTTGTGATCATGTGCTTCCTAACACTACAAGAACTTTGGTGTTAATGCTGTGCTTTGAAGAATAAACATTCACAAGCTCATGGTTCCAGCTGTCACTGGACAAAACCTATCAGTATAAAAGCATGGTGGTCTACACCTGAGTGCAATCAAACAAAAGGTAGAAAAGTTGTACTAAATATTTGACATTCTTCTCAAAAACTACAGATTCAAATATAGCTTGACAATTGACAGCTCAAAAACAAATGTTTTTTGTGTCAAACGTCACCACTGCATTTTAATAGACTACGTTATCTTTGTAAACAGCAGAATATTTGGATTGGATTTAATTACATTGTGTACCTAATGGCCAGTGAGTGCTAAAAACGATAAAACAGGTGGTCGATTGGGTTACAAACGACACGTACTGTACACAGAAAACATGGACATAAAATACAGTCATCAAAACACTAAAAACAAGAATTAAATGAAACAGGAAGTTTAAAAAAACTACACTGCTTAGTTATTACTCTCACTTTCATAGAAGCAGATATTTTAATATACACAACGATGCTGTAGCAACCTGGCAGTTACATGCATTGTTAGAGTTTTGTGATTTCCGGCACTCTGAAGCTGTGATAGTGACATTAGTCCTGACCGTGCGTGTGGGTGCATGCTGAGAGGACAGTTGAGTTTGCTGATGTTGTTTTGGCACGGTTCGCCAACAACTGCCTGCAATAAAGACTACATCCTTGTCTTCTTACAACATCCATCCTTAATGATGGTCGCGATAGTTGCGACCAAGTGTGGCCAATATTGAGCACAGAGTGTATTCTTCTGCCACGGCCCCCACTGTAGCTAGTTCTCAAATGAGTCTTGTTATGGTCCAAAAATAAGTTTTTAATTTATGTCTTTATGTTTTAATTGTCTATTTTAATTTGTTATTTAATTTATGTTTAATTTATATACGTTGTAACACTGAGGCCCATCTTGAGTATTCAAAGCACGATGCCCCTTTCACAGTAATAATGCATGTGGAACATGTATTATTATGATTACTAAAATGACACAGTAGAACCTCCAAACAACCCAAAAGGTGATCAAATTTGGAATTCAACCGAAAATTTTAGACAGTCTGCCTCAAAAGTCAAAACTTCAAACCATCATCATGCCTGATGTCAGTATAATCTTCAGTGATTAATTTAGGACAAGTGTAATGATAACCATATAAAAGGGAAATATAAGTCAATTTCTTAGTGGTTTTGAGGTTCGTCCATATCATTATTTGGACAACATGTGTGGATCTAGAATGAAATGACCTTTTTTGACCCACGGACCGGCTTGTGTTGCCACAAATCTCCTGCGGACCGGGGGAGTGGGGTGGTGCCGAGGGGTTCGTACATTATAGCGATCTAATTTATCTTATTTATTATGTATTGTATAAAACTAAGACATGAATAACATCAAATTAAAAGCACAAAATGAATGCCGACCCACCATCCAACAGTTCAAGTTCCAGCCAAGTTTTTCCAGTGAGATCATTACATCGCTGTTTGACGTGTGTGGTAAAAGGCAGTGTGCTAGCATGAATTAACTTCAGACAAATGTGCACATTAGCACTCAATAAGTCATCAAAACTTACCTTTATGCATTCCCACATAGTATCAGCATTTGACACCAAATATGAGGTGAAAGAAAAATGGTAAAAATACAGTAGTAGTATATCTGTGCGGCGAGAGAAAGTTAGCACACGCACAATGGACATGCGTCAAGTGAGACGGATGTAACAGAGAAAATCCGGCCACTTTTCAAAATAAAACATTAAAACAAATGAAATAATGGAAGTTATTTTTTCTTTGGTACCGGGCCGCGGCCCGGGTGTTGGAGATCACTGCTCTAAAACCATACTGCCATTATTATGAGGATATGTAGGAAACGAAAAAAATCAGGACGTGCCCGAGGCCTTGCAATGGGACAGCATCAGTAACAACAAGTAGTGTTGTGTGCCTTCAAGAGTGCACGCATGCGTTAATCTGTTTTGAGTCTGGAGGTTTCAAACTGGTGACTGTCTCTTATAGATTGTCAGGTTATTTTGTACAAAAAAAAAGCTCCCTGGGAGTGCATAGATTCAGGACCACAGTCCATCCATGAGGGTCATTCTGGCTGGTCCAGCAAGCCATGGAGCTCAAATATTGGGGGGGACCTTCTCTAGATCACCTGACCATGAGGGTGCAGCAGAATGGCGTTGCCGTGTGGCCTGGGCCTGAGGACGCCGTTACTGTAGTAGAAGTGACTGGTGAGCGCCTCAGACAGATGGTACGAGCTGCCATCCTCCTCGTCCTCAAGCTCCCCCGGCGGTGTCAGCTGGGAGGGGCTCCAGCTTTCTATCTGTGGGGGGACAGCCACCTCGCCGATGAGGGCCAGGTCCCCCTCTCTTGGTCCAACGGCATCATCTGGCTGGTCCTTCAGAGGAAGCTGGGAGGAAGGAAGACCAGAGTCCTGTGGGTGGACAGAAACAAAATGAGTGAGTGGGAGTCGATTTGGATCCAGATCAGACTTTTTCCGCTCAAACTGGATAAGATTTGACAGCCATCTCATTACAAATATTTTTTTAGATTTTCATATGCTTTATTCCGATTTTTGATTTACTCTCACCAAAATATTGACAGCAGTATTAGGCAGAAACAATTAACAGTAGTGCTAAATACTGCCCCCTAGTGGTATGCAGCCTTACTTGCCCAATTTGATCACGTCAAATCTATTCAGGTGATAGTTAAGACGGACGCTGACCAGTACCAGCGACATGTTGCTGCTCTTCAGATACGTCCCAACCCGCCTCCTGTGCGCCTCCTTCTCGCCGTTAATCCCCACCCCACTGGGGTTGTCTTCACCCTCATGCCAGGTGACGGGGCGCCCCATCAAATCCGCCTCCAACCCCACCACCGGTGCCCATCGGCCACCGAGAGTGGACTGGCTTCCCTTGTAGATGGGTCTCTCCTGCAGGCAAGTAAGACACCGGTAAATACATCTCAACATATCATAGCAATACTGTAGATTTTTTTTTTGGGGGGGGGGGTGTCTTGAAGTGGCAAAAAAAAGCTTTAAAACCCATAAAAAGGTCAAAAAATGCCTTACCCTATGATATACCCTATAATATGCCTCAGTTATTAAACACATTTTAAATGCAGTTTTACACATTAATAATTAGAGGCATACAGTACACAGTACAGTCATCTCTCACCACATTGTGGTTTGAATTTCGCAGCGTCACTCTATCACGGTGTTTCAAACATATATTAATAAATCATGCTTCATCACATTCCATGGTTGAGTATGGCCTATTAGTAAAAAAATATGCATACTTAAGCAAATGTTACATTTTTTATTATATTTAAATTAAGCACTGTCTAGCATAAAAATGGCTAAATTAACTCAAATACATGTATAAGATTTCAGATGTATTCAAATTGTGAATGTAGCATTCTACATCAATCACTAGGTGTGAGTGATTGTTCAGTGAGACAAGCACCAGACCTGATCGCCGGAACAACAGGCTTTTATTGCAGGTTTAATAAGGCAGACACAACAATAATAATAATAATAACAACGCAGGTTACTATTTTGGTCGTAATCCAGCAAAAAACTCTGAACCCCCAACGTCACTTCCTGTCCACACGTCCGGAACACATTTATATTTAGCACTCAAGAGCATGAGTTTTACTTATGTCTTAAATGGCTTATTTTCTTTGATTCTATCTACCATATTGGGTAATACAAATGTAAAGGTGACTGTGTGGGTGTTATTTCATGTCTAGGGCATCATGAACCCCAGCTGACGACCAGCCTGAAGGACGCTGAAGTGTCCGTGGGTTTGAATCCCACCAGTAAGTAGCAATAAAGTGTAAAAACATCATGCACGTGTACACGTACTGGGAACTCACCAGTGACATTTGGCTGTTTTTCATGCGGCTGTCTGACCTGAGCAGTGCGTAATCTTCAGCCTGGGAAGAAGTGAGAAAATGTTGGGAAACTTTGCAGGAACTTTCAACAGTTTCAACAGGAATTCACCAAATATCACAAGAATAAAGTGGAAATTAATATACTGTATCTACAGTGGTGTGACAGGGCCATATAGGTTTGGATTTTTGTCTCCTTTAATAATCCAAAGTTTCATTTAAAAACAGCATTTTGTGGTTTAGTTGTGTTGTCATTGAAGAATATTTAAATTTGTTTGATGGTCTGAAACATCTGCGATTAGCTGGTGACCAGTGTAGGGTGTACCCCGCCTCTCGCCCGAAGTCAGCTGGGATAGGCTCCAGTGAGCCGAGTGAGCCAGTGAGGATAAGCGGCATAGAAAATAGATGGATTGAAACATTTAACTGTGACAAACATGCAAAAAAATAATAAATCAGGAAGGGAGCAAACACTTTTTCACACCACTGTACATAACACAATGTTTAGGATTATATGTATAGCGGATTCTGTTTTTAGAAATGACCCCTATTTTTCCAGTTAATCCTCATTAATTCTCGTAATGACCAAGTGTGCGTTATATGTGTGTGTACCTGCACTCGTGGGTCAGAGCTGAGAGAGTTGAGCCTCCTGAAGGAAGCTTGTCTGGACAAATTGTTGATTTCCTCCCTGATTAGAAACAATACAGTCAATACCTTTCCCATTAGGTCTGCACGATTCAGCAAAAAATGTCAAGCACAATTTTCTTAGAATTGAGATCACAATTCCCTGGGACGTTTTTTTTCCACACCCAAACACGCACGCACGCACACCATGTTCAGTGATGTTTTGTTTTTTTTTTAAATCACTAGTCAGTTTGTTTACATTAACTGATTCCATCAAATACATGCGAAAGACAGCACTTTATGGCACAAGACATAAAGGGGTCACTGCTGTGACTGTGCTACCCCAAAGCAGCATGCTACACTTTGCAACTTTCTTTGGCTTCATGGTGGGTTATTATTTCAGATCGTCCATCTTGCTTTTTCAGGGCATTCAATCAATCACAACTGGACTGTTCAGGTTGTCTTAGAAGTTGTTTCGCCTCTCATCTGAGCAGGCTTCATCAGTTCATGCTCAAAGACTAGGTGGGACACACACCAGTCTGACTAGATAGGACAGCTCTAGTCTAGTTCATGCCAAAGACTAGGTGGGACACACACCAGTCTGACTAGATAGGACAGCTCTAGTCTAGTTCATGCCAAAGACTAGGTGGGACACACACCAGTCTGACTAGATAGGACAGCTCTAGTCTAGTTCATGCCAAAGACTAGGTGGGACACACACCAGTCAGACTAGATAGGCCGCTCTAGTCTGAATCTATTTTTCTTCTAAAGGAGAAGGCATGTTCCAGACAGGAATGGTTGGCTCTCCAGTAGGTTTCAAATGAAAATCGTTACGATACAATGGAGAGGTCATGGACCCATCTGCAAACAAGTTGGCTCTGCCTTGTTAATTTCTTACAGGCTAAATGACTGAGTCTTTTAGGAAGGGATGAAAGGACAGCATTGTATGTGGGAGAAAGGTGGCGTCGTAGACCTCCCCTCTCTGTTCAGATGGTTTCTCTACCTTAACGTGGATGGCTTCCCTCACTTTCAAACCATTCTTCTTCTCTGTCCAAAATGTCTACATTTTTGTCCTCAAAAGAGTGCTCTTTATCTTTGAGGTGCAGGTAGACCGCAGAGTCTTGAGCTGAACAGTTAGCCCGCCTGTGTTGTGCCATGCGCCTGCTCTGTGGCTGCTTGGCTTCCCCAATGTAAAAATCGGTGCATTCCTCACTGCACTGGACAGCATACACCGGATTGTTCTTCTGGGTATGGGGTGTCCTGTCTTTGGGGTGTACCAACCTCTGTCTCAAGGTGTTAGCAGGTTTGACGTGTACTTGTATGTTGTGTTTGTTAAAAATTCTTCTGAGTTTTTCAAATAGGCCTGAGAGATACGGGATGACAATGTTACTGTGTCGGTTACTCTTTTGTTCCTCATCCACCTTGTTTTTGTTCCTTCTGGAACGAGATGCACTTTTCACAAACGACCAGCTGAGGTAAGCACAGGTTTTAAGGGCATCCCTTAGGTGCTTATGCGCTTTCTCTTTGGTCTGTGGGCTGGTGGGAACATTATCAGCTCTGTGTTCTACTGTAGTGGGTGGTGTGAATCAAAAAGTAGGTATTGGTCAGTGTGTGTGGGTTTTCTGTAAACACCAACATGGAGGCCTCTGTCGTCTGAAATTGTTTGTTAGACGCACTGTTTGGCCGTATGATAATTGAGACAATGTACAAAAAGAGACATATCTTTTTACCATAATTTTCATAAAAAACTGAATCCTATGAAAATCAGGGCGTACAAAAACAGGGGTTCCACTGTAAAATTTTTAAAAAGTGTGTGAATCAAGGTAGCCATTTTTTTCCCCAATGGCCCAGGGCTCACGTTTTCTCGCTGAGCTCCATCTCCAGCTTCTTGTTGCGGTGCCGATGGTGGCGGAGGATTAGCAGCACCGCGACAACCAGGACCAGGACGATGGCAGCGGCCGAAGCGCTGATGATGATCAGCAGCAGGCTGTCAGACGAGGACGTGTCCTTGCGATGGGATTTCTCTGCAAGGAAAAAGGCTAACAAACATATGTGATGTGTTCGCACTGTGATGATGTGTTCGCACTGTGGACGACATCGCTCTCATGCATCTGCACATTCACTGGCCACTTCATCAGGGACGCATACATTCACATTCTGCCTTTACACAGATAATAATGCTCACCTTTTTTCATTTATATTTATGTATTCCAATTCCGTCACTTTAATTTTTTATAATATAGTGAGGGTATTTTCATGATGGTTCATGATGTTTGCATATTATGGAGAAAATCCAGACTTTAATGAAATCATAAAAATGAATTAAGTTGACAAATAATGTAACAAGTAAACTAATAATATTGTTAAAGAAATACTTCAAAAGTGAGCTTTTTTGTTTTTGTAAAGGAAAAATTAGATACAAAATCCAATACTTAATAACTGGCAAGTGTAAGTAGTAAAATCCACCACAAGGAGGGGACAAAGTTGCAAAAGGTGTCTGACAACTCAACTTATAGTATGTGATCATTCCCTACCTCTAAAACACAAATTGTCCTTTTATTTTAATAATGAAAAAACATCTCACCTGTCACCGTCATCAAGTACTCTGCCTTTGCCGCGCCTACAGCGTTTGTCACCACACACTTGTAGAGGCCACTGTCATTCAGACGGAGGCCTCGTCCGAACGTCAGTTTTCCTCCGACCATCGAGACGCCGTCTGGCAAAGCTCCACCCCTCCTGTTGGAAAAAATGTTAGCGTTCATTAGCAGAGTTGTCGCACACACAAAAGCTGACTCATGCATTTATTCTTTTTGGCTGAAGAAGTGTCAGAGCACGAAGCAAACACACAAATATAGTATATGAAATGTCAGCTCTGAGTGCCGAATACAATGGAACACTGGATCAGCATGAAGCATTAAAAAAGGCAACTCAATCAACATAATATAAGAAACAAGTCCACCGAGATGGATCATGTTGCCTCAGTTCCACTTTCAGACTATATTTCGCTGCTAGACCGCCATCCATTCATCCCACACAAAAGTGGCTCCCGTTTCATGAGGCCCACCTGAACTTTGCAAAGTTGCTCTGCACGGTGGAGGAGTGGAAAGGAGATGGTAGATATAAATGGAGCTGCAAGACTCAGGCATCATTAGTGTGTACATTTGCACATACTAGCATCACGTTTTGAACAACAAACGCCTCAGAGGCAACTGTTATCATGTATTATCATCATTTCTCAGGATTCTAGAAGTGTGACTTTACTTTATTCTCATGCATACCTTTTTAACCTTCTAGCCTTTGACGGTTAAAAATAGTGTGTATATTGATGTTTTTTTAGCTTTTGTACGCACTAAATTCAGTGCAAATCCTTACACTAACTAACAACAGTAAGCAATTAGGTGTTGGTATCAAAATATTGATGCCTTGTGTGAATTATTGAATTATTGCTCATTTAAATGAACTGCATTTGGTGATGATGAAACTTACAGATGAAGTGTGCAGTCCTACAGACATAGCAGTGTTTCCGATACATTCATATATCTGTGGCAGTCCGCCGCAAATACATGGCGCTGCCCTACCTCATACACACATACCACAACTAACTTGGTCGCACATTATAACGCAATCAATCATCAATATAGTAATGTATTAGATGTACAATGACCTGTGCATTATCTTTACAATCAACACACACTTACACAGAGCCCAGGAAACACACGCACATATACCGCTGCACAAAATGAATGAAATGAAACACCCGTAAGTCAATTCCTTATGACATGAATCAAAAAGCTCCCTTGACCACGTCCACACACAAACGAAAATCTCCACTGTGTCTGGAGTGTTGTATAATTTGCAAATTATCTGCACCCCCCACCACCTCACACACACCCCGGCACACCTACACCACAGATACATTACGGTCCTATGGGAAACACTGTATATTCACTTTTGTCAAAATTGTTACATTTTGGGATCCGGGATGATAGTTTGGCTTATTAAAAACAAACAAAAAACAAAAAAAAAGGAAATTGGAACAGAGATGTGTTTTCTGAGCATTGGCAAGGCTATGATACTTGTTCGTGAACTCCATTCAGTGACATCAAAAAGGGTATTCACACTTTGTGCTACATGCATTTGTCCACACAAAATAAGCTTAGCGGTGCAAGATTTGTCTGCCAGTGTGGGACCAAGAGCCTAAAATTGGACATCTTGCAGTAGTAAAAGGTACCAGGAACAATAACACTACTGTTTATGACCATGCACACACTGCTTTTAATCCAGATTAGAAAAGAAAACGTGTCTAAGTTTGTTTTTGGAGCACTTCCCTCTCATCAGCATCACAACTTTAACCTTTTATTTCCATGCTCTTGGTTTGCATTGTGCGGTGCAGACTTTCATGTTGATTGTGGGCTGGTACACTACAGTATGTCTAACTGTTGTGTTCCAGCATGGTGAAGCACACCTCTCCTGCTAGTGAGAGGATAGGCCCTCCTGCTTTCTTTCTTCTCCTAACTTTTAACTGCACCACGTCTGTTGTGGAAGCTTAGGTCAGATGTGCATGTCTCACCATGTCCAGGTGATGTTTTGGGGCGCGGGGAAGCCGTCTCCGACGTCGCAGGCGAGCGTCATTTGCTCCAACCCGGCGAACCAGTCGTCCGTTGACGCAGAGATGTCAGCGTCTGGGGGGTCTCATAAGGACATACACAGAAAGGACAAACATGCAGACAGCAAGAGCAGTATTAAACACAAAGACAGGAAGGTCCCTAAACACGAGCACGTCATTTATAATGAATACAGAGTAGTTCTTCAACTGTAACCTTATTATGTATACAGTCATCCCTTGCTCCATCGCGGTTAGAACATCTCTCCCTCACAAAATTAATAATTGATTGCTGTTTCGTGATTGAATACGGCCTATTATTAGTAAAAAAAAAATAAATGCATATTTAAGTAAATTGTCTGTATTCTTGGCCTAAATTAAGCATTTTCAAGCATAAAAATGTTCTAAATGAAAGGAAATACAAATACAGTTTAAGGCAATACAAAATGTTGATGAACTGTAGTCTACACTGGCCACTAGGTGTCACTAGTAACACGCACCAAAGTTGACCGCCAACAACGGGCTTTTATATTATTTTATAATTATTTATCTCACAACATAATAATCCTAATAATAGTCATATAATAATGGTCCACACGCCTGGAAACATACACAAGCACGAGTATTATTTATGTCTTAAATGGCATACACAGATACATTTGTTTCTTTGTCTTTATTAGGGATGTGCTCATTTTTTATGAGCGAGTGTCACCAATGGGCCATTTTTGCCCCGCTGTTTGTTTTTCATTGGCTCTTGGCATATATTAAAACCAAAATGAATTAATTATTGATGTAATAGCAGTGAATTTTCTAATAGGTTCCAGTTGTGATGAAAGAAACTCAACAAGTGTGTCGTTTTCTTGCTCAAAAAACGTAGTTACTGCATCCAAAATATTTGGACTTTTTCCAAGAAAAACATTACATCGTTCTGCCTACTCTACTGACAGCCACAGGGTAACTGGGGACTGCTATGATATGTTATGATGTATTACACAGCATTCATATATTCATCCCTCCTAAGTGTACTCACAGTGGACCACCAGCTGGTTGGTTATCCTCCGTGGGCGCTCCAGGGCGGGATGCCGCACCAGGCAGTCGAGTCGCTTCCCGTTCATGCTGCGGAGCGGGTGGAGGGAGTAGTAGCTGGACACGGAGCCGCCCTCGTTGGTGCGGTTCTGCGACAGGCCCGGCAGGTCGGTGTCCCAGGAAAGGGTGGGGAGCGGGCGGCCCACGGCGCGACATGAGGCGGCGATGCGGAATGTCTGGCCCTCCGTCAGGACCACCGGCTCCAGGGAGGAAATGGGTAGAACTGAAAGCCAAAAGGGGGAGAGGGTTTTTAAAATTCATCATTATCAACCTTTTCATTCATTAAAGTTAGCATCCATTCCTTTGGTGCTATTGGCACATGGCGCTAACATTATACGCTGTCCCCTGTTGGCTAAGAGGGGAACTGCATGATGCTAGCTTGTTCATCAACAGTACATCCGGAACGTATTCAGTCCTTGACTCTGATTAAACATGTCGGAAGAGATGTAAAAATACCTGTGCATCAACACTTCCCGTCCAACCTGATGGCACTTGAGAGGTGCCGCAAAGAGGAACAGGGGAATCATATTCAAAAATATGTGAGGCTGCAATCCTTTTTTTATTTTTAACAAATTTCCAAACATTTCAAAAAAAATTTTTTTCATGTTGTCATTTTTGGGTATTGTGCGTAAAATTTTGAGGAAAAAAATGAATTGAATCATTTGGAATAAGGCTGTCATGTAACAAAATGTGGAAAAAGTGAAGCGCTGTGCATACTTTTTGGATGCACTGCAGTACCTTTTCACAACATTTAATCACTTTATTACAACAGTGAAAAGAATGAGTGAGATAATGTTTTTACCTTAAAAAAAAGTCCAAAACAATAAACATCCTCTCAACATAACATCATATTTAATTACGTTAAGTGACTGTAATTAGCTCATTTATTTAAGACAGACACCCAATGCTATGTTTGTGTTGTCCCTCTATTAACGCAACAACAACTCTCAGGCGGGAAAAGTTAACTTTCTTAAGTTCAAACGTTTCCACATAAACATTTTTATCCTCTTAGTCTCCACAACAGACTGGTTCAACCCGGTGGTGATTCACCCATGAACAAACAACGTGACTGACAAACATCGGCATCTGCCCACGTTTTGGAGCGTGCACTAAACAGGAAGGAAGTTTGCATTCTCTATAAACAATGGCCATTGTGCCTTTAAGGGGTAAAGAATGGTGCAAAACCCATGGAAGCTTAGCTAACAGAAACTGCGCACAAACGTGACACCACAGCACTGCCTTCTGTGACTGATTGACATGAGGGAGGGGGTCTTCAGATAAACAAAGGATGACTTTTGAGAAAATTTCCCTAAGTTTTGCCAGAGGTGCCACAATAGTGTATTGGAAGTGTGTTAACCTTAATGCTGGAATTTAGACAGTTTAAAAATGCTGTTAGTAAGCCCGACTGGGGACACATTGTGTGTGTCTGTAACTTTAATGCTAATGAGCTGTGTTTGTCTCCGCTTCTCTCCAACAGAGTGTGTCTCCAAGAAGTGCTATTGTGTACTTTATCCACGTTTGATAAATACACAGTAATTCTGCACTTGTGCAACATAATAGATGGTATAAATCACATCAAACAACGTAACATTAAGGAGTGGGACAGGACAACACAAACAGTAGCAACACTAGCATAGCAATGTGAGCTACAGTGCTAACATTACACTCGCATTTTAACAGCAACATTATGCTAGGTTAGCATATTTGCTGAAGAAAAACTAAATGGTCAAACTTACAGCTCCCACGTCAGTAGCTGACTGACAGATAGTTAGCAGAATGCAAGGCTTTATTTTAAGATGTGTAGCGAAGCCTTTTTTTGTGCTGGGGCGAGTCAGAGATGGTATCAAGTCCATGAGGGAGGTGTTTTCTTCATGATGTCATGAAAAGCCACAACTTTAAAACTGAGTGTTTGAGCGCCTCTTTCTCAAAAGTGGAGCAAAGTGAGAAAGGAAAGATTTTTTTTCATGCAAGGTGCTCATATAAAGGACCTAGAGACATGTAATACTATTAGAACATCATTCAAAAGTACACTTTAATAGTGGACCTTTAACTTTTGATTTCCTTGGCAACCCGTTAAAACAGCAAACTAGTCAGGTCTGAATCGTAAAAGTGGCAAAACGCAAAGAAGCGTGGGATTCTTACTCCAGACAGTGAGCGTGATGCGCCTCTCAAAGTTCCCGTTGGGGAAGGTAGAGATGTGGCAGGTGTATGTGCCGTCATCCGACTCCTCCGTGCTGGGGATGAGCAGCGCAGAGTTCTCCGTGGGGCTGCCACTCTCAAACCTCACACGGCCCGAGTAGCGTCCAAACTCTGATGGAGGAAGAAAATGACGCAAAAGACTGTCCGCTCAGTGGTGCCATCAAGGTGGTACCTCCTACCTGTGTGTCCGTCCATGAAGTGGGCGGTGATGATTTGATCCTTGGTACCGTCCCGCAGCTCCTTGTACCATGTGACCTGCACTACCTGCTCACCCACCTGGCACTGGTAGCGACATGGCAGCCTGGTGAGACTCTCGGCCAGGGAGCGCTGCGAGGTGACGAGTTTAAGGGGTTCGATGAAGACGCACTGAGCGTACGCCACTGAGGAGGGAGGGAGAAAATTGTTATTGGTTACGTATGCTTTTGATTGATTGGTTTGTTAACGTAATGCTTACTAGATAAAACACTAGTTGTTGGTATTTAAATGCAACTGCACCAATGTGCAGGTTATGGATCTTTTGTGACATTTTTTAAAATGTATTAAGTTATTCCACCAAACTACAGTATAAAGTTGTGAGACTCCACAACACTACTCCACACAATTTTCGTCCAATCACCTCTTTCCAAACAGGTTCTATCTGCTATTTCCCACAAGGACTGGTCAAAGAGACCACCTGCTGTTTGTCAATCGTGTCACTGGTGACTAACATTACCATGAATACACACCAGTATTGGTTTTACAAGTAGTAGGTTGAATCGACACATTCATAAAGTACTACTCTCAAATATGATCAGATAAAAATTACGAAAACGAAAGTTGAATCACCAATCTTGTTTGCATGCTTGTGTTGCATTCGGGTGTTCACGTGATGTTTGGCACCAAATCCGTCTCGTCAGGTGTGGTGAAGCAAAGCCAGTGAGCGGCGGAACAGAATGCGGCCATGTGGCATTCTTCAAGCTTACGACTTCTCGTCCAAACACGAGCTGACAACTGGCGTTACCTCCTCTGAGGTATTTAAAACATGTTTTCACTGGTCTGCTTGTTTGCGTGCCGTGTCCTTATATTGTTTCCCACTGTACTGCAAACTATTTGTGGCATAATGCCGCAATCAGCATAAATGGCCATGATGCATTTGCAAAAAGTAAATGAAAATCATGGAAAGCAAAACATATAGGTTTAGAACTACAAATGAACTTGTTTTTTTTTTTTATTATTTATTAATTTTTTTTTTAGATGGTAAAGAGGCCCACAGCAGCACTCGCTGCTTGTTAAGAACAAAATGCGCTTTCATGTCAGATTCTCCAAAAGTCTCCTCACTAGAAAAAGTATCTAAAGGGCTCTGATCACTCGCTAAGTATAGCGACCAAGTTGCTAAAATGGCAACAATGATCCCTCCTGATCTGTCTTCTTCTCTGGCCGACCAGCTGTGTAATAATATGTTTATGAATGTGGGTAGACAGGTGGCACCAAATCTATTTGTGGCAGTCCAAATGTATTAGTGGCAGGCCTCCACAAAAATATGAATGTATGGGAAACACTGCCTTATCTACAGTTTTATGTGAATGACATAATAAGCAATCTGTTTGACAATTCAGTTGATAGTACAGAATCTTGCTGAGGCAAAATGGAGTGCACTACCTGTCCACGACCAGCAGAGGCGCTATTGACTGAGTCTAAACTTTTTGTTTTCCTTTTTTTGCTGTGTATTTAATGTTGAAAAGTTAAACACAGTTTAAATAAATATAAACATGTAAAAAACTGCCATGTAACATGAATTTAATACAATAAAAAATAATTAATTGATGAATAATTTTCCTAATAGTGGATCAAACAATTTAGTAATATGATATAGGAAGGCAATCCTGCATCAAAATTTCCTGGCAGTAAATGAGGTAAAACATTTGTTTTAGAAAAAATAGAAATACATATTGTTTATAAGGTGCCAAACAAAAATCGTATTAGATTTGTGTACACAGGGCCCAAAGCTGTAATGCTGAAGAAAAGTTTCAGATGTGATCAAAACTGCACACTTGTCAGCAGTGTAAACACAAAACGTGTGAAATCCCATGTTACACATTTGGGGGCTCAATTCTAAAACACATTTCATCAGATTGTGTTTTATGCATTTCATGGTTCTGTAAAGGTATGTATCATTGTGAGCTGCAGCCGCAAGTGTGTGTGTGTGTGTGTGTGTGTGTGTGTGTCACCAAACAGGAAAATCTTGTGTGGTAGCAAACTGGTGTGTTCAAACAAGTCTGTATTTGTCTGCACCGTGTGTGTGGACACATTTAAATGTTTCCCACCGGTAGTGTGTCTCATATTGAGCTTCTGTGTGGTCCACATCGGTAGCGTAATCATTAATCAGACTCACAAATCAGTAACTGCTATGGTTCAAAAGGGAAATCAAAGTACAAATGTTTGACTTTGTGACTGTGACGCCCTTTTCACCCAAGCTGGTGTTTGCGTCCCACGCCTCAGTGTGTCACCAGCTGTGTTCCTCAGCCAAGTGGAGGCCTGATTTCTCTCCTGGGGATCAATATTCTTATCAACACCTGCAAGCTTTATCAAGCTGCCGTCTCAGACTCACCACAAGTCTTCATGTCACATACATCAGCCGTGTCCAAAGTGTGACCTGGGGGCCATTTGCAATCCGCAGCTCATTTTTTTTGACACATGGCATATTAAAATAATATGTAAAAGTTGGGATGTTGCAAGCTACATCAAAACGCATAATCTCACATGATTGTTTCGATCGTTCCTCCCTCCCTTCTCATGCAATGGACTATTCCATGTTACTGCACATGAGCAGATTCCGGATGACTGGCGAAACAAACTTGTTGGCACAATTTGGAGAAAAATGAAGCAGAGTTACCCCAGTGGAGCGGAGGAGAGTAGAAGGCGAGAGGAAAACAAATAGTTATTATCAAAATTACCAAAGGTGTCAACCTTTTTCACAGTCACAACAAGCGTAGTGACTGTGAAAACAACAAAAAAAACAAGTGAATTTCCCCGTTGTGGGATAAATAAAGTACAAATACAAGTAGACACGCGACCACTAGGGGTGGGAACCTCTGGTTTCCCCACGATACGATACGATACAATACGATACGACACGACACGCGATACAAGGCTCACGATAACTATTATCTCACGATATGGCGATACAGCGATTATCGATATACTGTATTGGTCAAGAAATCAATCTACAATAATCTGCGATACTACCATTAAAGAGAAAAACAGATATTTGAAAATGAGGAAAAAAAATGTTTATTTGGCACCTTCACTTTAACACTTCTCGTCTTGTGACAATATTTTAGTGCAGCATTTCTGTAAACAAATGTCTTCTTAAGGCACTTTTATTGCAATATTCCTGTAAACAAATCAGTGTCTTTCTAACACAGTCACTCTTGTAGTGCAGCATTTCAGGAACAAACCTATAGCTTATTTTATAAACAGTGACACCATTTCTGTAAAGTGCAAATTTACTGCAAGGCATCTACCTGCACATTTTGCAGGAACCAACAAAATTTGATCAACAAGCTTTTGG
Source organism: Dunckerocampus dactyliophorus (assembly GCF_027744805.1). Classification (NCBI taxonomy): domain Eukaryota; kingdom Metazoa; phylum Chordata; class Actinopteri; order Syngnathiformes; family Syngnathidae; genus Dunckerocampus; species Dunckerocampus dactyliophorus. The sequence goes on along the minus strand of NC_072820.1, from coordinate 21,943,356 downwards.
TGAAATGTTTTCGACTTGGCATTTCGTAGCGTGGCTCCAAAGTGCGCATCATAAAGCGAAACCCATCATTCCCGACTACACTGTACGGCCGCAGATCATTGCAAATATGTACAGATATGCTGTGAGTGATCGACTTTGACCTGGGGAAGTTGCAAGTGAGTTTTGCTTGAAGTAGAGCCCCCACGGTGGTCTGGCAAGGCCCAGGAGTCAGGCTAACAGCCACGGCTTTTTGGCTTACTAGCTCTGGGTGATGGCACTGCAAGTGGCTGTGCATATTTGTTGTGTTTCCAGTATACGTAAACAGTTCTTGCATATAGCAAAGTCCTTCTCCAGCTTTGCTCCACCATCAGTACTGTAAAACCTAAAATGTATCCACAATTTTGACTTGTAGGCTGCCGGTGCATCTTTCAACTTCTGTTTTCCGCTCGTGTCCTCCATGCTCTCTCCTGTTGTGTGTTTACTTCGCTTGCCACTAGTGGACCGCCAAGGAATTGCACAAAAGGAACTAATAATGAGTGAGGCAGTTTATAGTGAACGTATGTAAATCAAAATTATTGATAATTGGCGGGCGCATATCGATAATCGATCGAGAGATAAAACATCGAGATTTATCGCCATATCGAGATATTGTCACACTCCTAGCGACCACAGTCAGATGCTCTTGATAGCAGCATCGCTACAGTCAGTGTCAATCGCAGAGCATGCAGTAATTCTAGAGATGAAGCTGAGTGATGCTTTTCATCACAAAGATATGTGTATTAAAGTGGTGAACTATATTAAATGTTGTTTAATGTTCTTAGCAATTACAGTAAAAGCGTTGAGATGATTCACTTGTTAGGTAATAATCCCCCAGGGGGATTTTAAGGATTTTATCTCAGGAAATATGACAATTTTCTCATATTCACACTTGTTAGTAGATGATAAACAATATGTAAAATGCTTTTTGGGAGGGGTATATGAACATGGCTGTGTAACTAACAACTTGAGCTGACAGATAACTCTAACAGATTTGAAAATTAGGAAAAAAAACTTGCCTAAATGACATACTCACCTTTTGTAACAATTTAAATAAAATACAATTAAAAAAAAACTTTTAATCAGTGCTGTACAAGGATGTGGAGGGCCCCAATGACTGGGTTTGTCTTGGGCCCCCAAATGACTGCATACTTCCTGGTTTGCAGTACACACCATACTGCATACTAATATTTCGGTTACCCTATTTAACTAAAGGAGAGGGTCAAAATATTAAAAACAGCTCCCAATGTGATGCAGTGCAGTTATGCACCACTGCAAATTACAATATAATCAAGATAAACAAATGGATAAATCAATGAAGTGCCATTACATTGTGCTGGTGTACCGATTTAAGATGAAGGATATGTTATTATTATTTTGAAGAAAAAGACAAAAATAGTTTGCTATCACGTGTTAGCATACTGTACAACTTGCCAGAGATGAGCACAAACAGCAAACAGTCCAGACTCCGATCCAGAACCGATTGGTCCATCCTGGCTCCACAACGTGTGTCCTTCACATCAGCTGGTTAAAAATGTCCATGCTTAAAAAACATCATACAAATATTTGCTTTAAGTTTAAACTTGAGCAGGTGTGTCAGCTGTTACAGCGAGGATAAAAGTTTGGTTAAAAAACTACAACAACAATAATCACTAGGGAAATCGTTTCCTCGCAACTTCTGGTGAGATGGCGACATCTACATTTAGAAGCGTCGAAAAGTAATTTAAAGTCGTAAAACAATTTCAAAAGCGTCGAAATAATGCGTACACACGAAAGAAGCGAGAAAATGTGTTTTGTGCGCGCGCTGGGACGGAAGTACTGCACCTGTTGCTGTTTGAGTCCACTCCCACCAGTCTGAAAGTAAGATAATGACAGCCACCAGCGGGCGTGGCTTCAGCGGGACCTTAAAAACTATTAGCGGTAAGGTAGTTGCGGACATTTTTTATAATTACGTTAACTTTACCTTTTATGGAGTGATTACGAAAGATAGGAACGAAAACTTAACTCAACACAACTTTGAGTTAAATACTTGGCTTACATTCACAAGTATAATAGGTTTTATTACTTGATATCACTTTACTTTTGACAGAGTGCTATTTTGTTTCTCCCACCAGTACATTGATATTAGTACTGTACTTATCAAGCACATCAGTTAAACTGGGCCTGTATGTGTGTCTACATACACTCCTGGTCAAATTTTTAAGACCAGTTGTAAAATTGCAAGAATTTACATTTCGTACTGTTGGATCTTAAGAAGGTTCTAAGTAGAGCTTCAAAATGCAAAAAGAAGAAATGCAAGTGGGACAAAAAACATTTTGGTGTCAGCAATTTATTCCAAACTTAACATTAAAGTGAAATAAGGTGTTCATCAGCTGATCAAAGTTTACAACCACAGCCTTTAAAAGCCAAAATCTTGAAAAAAAATATGGTTTCAATGTCATTTTCTGGAAAGTTTTCACGCTGTCATGATCTCTTGATGGCAGTCTTTGAACACAGTCAGATTTCTGAGCTGCACAAGTGAACCCTCTCGCAGCGCGCCTTTGCTGGACAGTCACTTGAAAGTTCTTCAAAGATGTCACCAGCGCTGAGCCAGAGGATCCAACTGGCTGTCCATCAAGGCATGGGACCTTGGCCCAAACAAAGGTTGTTAATAGTGCTGAGTGCAGTCCAATAACCATCAGACGGCATCTGTGAAAGAAGGGTTTTAAGAACAAATAACATTTTCAAAAGCTTTGTCTCCTTCCACGCCACATAACTGCCCGTTTTGAATTTGTACAAAAGCACCAAATATGGGACATAGAAAGGTGGAAGAAAGTTTTATTCTCTGATGAAAAAAAAATGTAACCTTGACCGTCCTGATGGCTTCCAACGTGACTGGCCTGACAAGGGGACCCCACCTATCCACAGCACAGTTGAGGGGGCGGCATCATGATCTGGGGTGATTTTTTTCTCCAATGGAACAAGGAGCTTCAGGTTGTACAGGGGCATCAAACGCCTTAGGCCTTCGTTTGTGTGTAAATGACTGGGCTTTTTAACAAGACAACGCTGCAGTTCAAATTGCCCTGACAAAGGACTTCTTCCAGTGGAATAACCTTACTCTTTTGGACCATCATGTATGTTGCCCTGAGTTAAATCCAATTGAGAACATTGAGAGATGGATGGCAACAGAAGTTTACAAAAAGTGGACATCAGTTCCAGACAGTGGATGCCCTCCATGAAGCCATCTTCACCACCTGCTTTTGGGATTTTTTGAGCTACGGCCTTAAACTTTTGATCAGCTGATTTCATTTTAATGCTTGTTTGCAATAAATTGGTTCAACCTGTTTTGTTTCACTCCCATTAAGTACCTCCTTTAGATCCAACAGTGCAAAGTCCAAATTCTTGCAATTTTTCTACTGTTCTTAACATTTTGATCAGGAGTGTTTGTGTGTGTCTGTGTGCAGGGCGAGTCGTGGCACAAGTATCTGAAATGACAACCACCCGTCGGGTTATTCTGGAAAGACAGTACTGAGATGGTACTTTTTTAGTGTTCTACTGGCATATTTATGTACTCAACTGCAGAGAGTACCTGGTGTCTTTTGAGTGCATTCGGGCAATGAGACGAGACCCAACAACTCTGTAAGGAGTAACGGTTTAATAATGGGAAAATACCTAACATGCTATACAAGCTAGATAGTTAACAAAAAGGAAACAAAATACAAAGACAAATCTACATTGTTTTTGTTTTGTACAGGCCACTTGTTTTTAAAAAGGTAAAAATATTCAGAGGAAAAATTGCATCAAAACTCAGGCACCTTATAAAAGAAAATGATACGAAAACAAGTTATTTTTAAAAAGAGCCCTAAATAACTCCTGCTGTGCATTCTTTCATTAAAACATGGATGAGACGTCCAGTGGGTTTAATGTTTTCTTAGAAATGTCAGACCTTGAGGTGAAAGCGCGTTAAGGCGGCGGGGAGCTACAGTCCGCTTTGAGTCTTTGCAGAAATGCAATTTTTAAAAAAACAAACAAAAGCTACCGTCCAGTCATAAAAACATCTGCAAAGGTACCAACAAAATGTCTGGGAGAGAGTGAATTACAATTAAGTCATTTGCAATTTGATGTTGATAGCAGAATAAATTAGCTGAAAAAAGAAAGGTCAAGTCTACAAAACGGAGAACAGTTCATTTCTCCAGCACTGTAAAACCTGGAAATAACAATGCAAAACAAATGAATTGTTGTATTATATTGTGATTTGTTATTAAAGCTATACAAGCTTTCAGGCTTTTTTTAGTGTTTTTAGAGGGATTACAAGAAAAAGCACTTGCATGTCAGTACCAAGTGTAAAGTTAAACGGCAATGTTGATGTTAAGAAGATAAAGCATGAAGATACAGATGAAGTAGACGAAAAGTGTCCTTTTAGCACGTGATGCTACATTCTGTGAGTATTCAACAACAAAAAAAATCTAAACGGTGGAAGGAAAAAAAACAGCAGAGGGCAGTGATGTGTCGGCGTGGCTGCTACAGTTTATAGGACGCAAAGACGCCGCCTCGCCGTCGTGACCTCCTGGAGTTCAGTGGTTACAACATAATGACCCAAAAAAGGCGCCTTTATAAAAAGATTTTTTACAGCGTGCTGCAACAGCACAGGAAAAAAACGAGTCAAGGCATCAGCGTCATAGACAATCATCGAGCTGATTCAGGTGTGACAAATGGGAGGCAAGAGTGGTGGTGGGCCGAGCGTCCGACGCATCTCGCTGCATTAAGCGAGGGGTACGTGAGGATGTCTTTCACACGGACGTCTCCGACTGCAGCCTCATGACAAACTTGTGGCTCTTGGGGTCGATGAACTCCTCGCTGAGGCGCAGGAAAGGCAGGGGTGTCACTGTAACTACCAACGAGAAGTCTAGCCGCCGCAGGGAGAAGACCAGGCCCTGACGCAGGGCGGATGTCACCGGCTCCTCGCTCACCAAGGTCCACTGGCGCCCCCTGCCATTGTGCTGCTGGTACTGCATGGTGGGCCCCGGGCTGAGGTAACGCTCCAAGAAAGCCTAGACGGGAACACATTGTCAAACATCCATTCAATCATATCGTATGCCGCTTATCCTCACTAGGGTTGCAGGGCTATGCTGGAGCCTATCCAAGCTGACTTAGGGCGAGACACAGGGTCATTGTCAAACATGAAACATATACATACATACATACACACACACACACACACACACACACACACACACACACACACACACACATATATATACTGCTCAAAAAATTAGAGGAACACTTCAAAAACACATCAGATCTAAACTGGGGGGAAAATTATCTTGAATATCTTTCCTGACAATAATTGGGTGATGTATTAGTAACAAAATGATGCCACATAATTTGATAGAAATGAAAATGATCACCCTATAGAGGGGGGAAATCAAAGACACCCCAAAAATGAAAGTGAAAAAATGATGTAGCAGACTGGTCTATTTTGGCAAAATGTCATTGTAGCAACTCAAAATGATTGTCAGTTTGTGTGGCCCCCACGTGCTTGTACGCATGCTCCTAATGAGACTACGGATGGTGTCTGGGGGATCTCCTCCCAGATCTGGACCAGGGCATCAATGAGCTCCTGGACAGGCTGAGGAGCAACCTGGCGGCGCCGGATGGACCTAAACATAATGTCCCAGAGGTGTTCTATTGGGTTTAGGTCAGGTGAACGTGGGGGCCAGTCAATGGTATCAATTCTTTCATCCTCCAGGAAGTACCTGCATACACTAGCCACATGAGGTCGGGCATTGTCGTGGACCAGGAGGAACCCAGGTCCCACGCACCAGCGTAGGTTTTGACAATGGGTCCAAGGATTTCATCCCGATACCTAATAGCAGTCAGGGTGCCGTTATCTAACCTGTAGAGGTCTGTACATCCTTCCAGGGATATGCCTCCCCAGACCATCACTGACCCACCACCAAATCGGTCATGCTGAATGATGTTGCAGGCAGCATAACGTTCTCCACAGCATCTCCAGACCCTTTCACGTCTGTCGCATGTGCTCAGGTTGAACTTGCTCTCATCAGGGAAGAGGACAGGGCACCAGTGGTGTAGTTGCCAATTCTGGTGGTCTATGGCAAATGCCAATCGAGCTCTACGGTGCTGGGCAGTGAGCACAGGGCCCACTACAAGACGTCGGGCCCTCAGGCCACCCTCAGGGAGCCTGTTTCTGATTGTTTGGTCAGAAACATTCACACCAGTGGCCTGCTGGAGGTCATTTTGTAGGGCTCTTGCAGTGCTCATCCTGTTCCTCCTTGCACAAAGGAGCAGATACCGATCCTGCTGAGGATTGAAGGGCCTTCTACGGCCCTGTCCAGCTCTCCTGGAGTAACTAACCGTCTCCTGGAATCTCCTCCATGCGTCCAGGTACCGCAGTGATGCCCTGGTCCAGATCTGGGAGGAGATCCCCCAAGACACCATCCGTAGTCTCATTAGGAGCATGCCCCGACGTTGTCAGGCATGCTTACAAGCACGTGGGGGCCACACAAACTATTGAGAATCATTTTGAGTTGCTACAATGACATTTTGGCAAAATGGACCAGTCTGCTGCATCATTTTTTCACTTTCATTTTTGAGGTGTCTTTGATTTCCCCCCTCTATAGGGTGATCATTTTCATTTCTATCAAATTATGTGGCATCATTTTGTTACTAATACATCACCCACTTATTATCAGGAAAGATATTCAAGATCATTTTTCCCCCAGTTTAGATCTGATGTGTTTTCGAAGTGTTCCTTTTATTTTTTTGAGCAGTGTATACACACACACACACACACACACACACACACACACAGTCAAACTTGTCTATAGCGGCCACTAGAGAAGGACTGCAAAAGTGGCCGCTATAGACAGGTGGCCTCTTTAGACAGGTTGGCCTCCAGTTTGAATGTTGACCAGTAGAGGGCACTGTGGGACAGCGGATAAAAGTTGTACAGCACTACTAGGCTTGTTATTATCCACGACCCACAGAACAAAGCTGTGCTAGTAATGTCTTACGCTTGTTTTTAACATTTTACTTATTATACGGCAGAGTGTCATTACAGCTTTAGTTCATCAGGAAGTGACGGGAAGTGACGGGAAGTGACGGTGGGCGTCCCGAGCAGGAGAGCTAGACTCAGTGCTAGCTGTGAGTCTCGCGTTCAATAAATAAAGTTGGCAGAAGCAACAGGAGAAGTTTCCTTCTTTGCTGGAGTCAGGTCGCCCTTACTATGGTTCGGAGCTGAATAACACTGACAAGTTAAGCGAATGGCAAAGAAGACGGCTTTTTTTGGTGTCAAATACAGAAGATGAGGACTTTGATGGATTTATAGATGAGGATTGATCAAAAATAACGTGAGTACATTCTAAAATACTTCAATTAAGTATAACCGAACTCAGTTTTGCTCCCGCTGCTTTTTAAAAACATATGCTAGCATAATTTTAGCGTGCAGGCAGTATTGTATTGTATTGTAGCGTCGCTGGGAGCACGTCCTGTTCCCAGCCTACTTTGCGATAATGTTTTGGTGCAAATGCTCTTAAAGTTACATGTTTGACCAGGAAATAGTAAGCTCAAAAGAAGACGGCTTTTTTATGTGGAACAACTGACAGTTTGTGTGGATCTTGTGAATGATTGTGACTGAGCTAGGACTCAGTAATTAAAGTCTACACACAACGGCTTCATTGATTGAAAAACAAAACTTTTTCGTGCATGAAGCTTCTACTTGAGTCGGTAATTTGGCTGCTATATGCGGTCAGATATTGACCAAGGGAGACAAAATGGGCGGCCGCTGGCTGCGTTAGACAGGTGACTGCTATACACAGGGTCTATAACATGGTTTGGCTGGGGGGGATTTTTCAGTGGCTGCTATAGGCAGGTGGCCCCTAAGACAGGTTTGACTGTATATATATATTTATAAAACTCATTTAATCTCATACGAGGTGTGTCAGAAAAGTTCCAGGATTGGTGTCACAAAGATTAACTTTAAATACAACTACAAACTACTTCAAAAGTGATCCCCCTTGGAGTCTGATGCACTTTCCCAGCTTCCTCTACAACGCCTTCTTGCACTTCTAGAAGGATTCTTCCAGGATCCTTTGTGGCATCGCCATCAAGGCCATCTTGAGGTCATCCACATCTTGAAAACAGGTCCCCTTGATAACCATCTTGAGCTTGGGAAAATGAGGGGAAAAAAAATCACAGCCAGCCAGGTTGGGGGAGTAAGGTAGCTCCAGCACATTGATTTCTTCTCAGTCAGAAACTGTTGGATACTCAGGGCATTGTGAGCAGCCACAAGTTGAGTTGTCCTGCTGCAACCCTCGCCTCTTCTCGTGCACTGAAAGACCCAGATGCTGCAGGACCTCTTTGTAGACATACTGGTTGATCACCTGGCCCTGCGGCAAGAACTCGCAGTGGACGATGCCCCTCACATGGAAGAATGTGATCAACATGAATAGTCCTGGAACTTTGCTGACACACCTCATATAATTATAAAACATCATATCATGTAATACAGTATTTAGTTATTTTAAAAATCTCAATATTTGATCATTTTCATTTTCCAAATGTTGTGTATATTTTTAGTCATCCATACATACATTTAAACTTTTAATTCTTAATTTTTTTGTTCTATGCTGGCTTTAAAGTATAATAAGATAATACAATGTAATTTGTATAATAGAAAAAAATGTCCTCCAAACACAGCTGCTATTAGCGATCATTGACAAGGTAATTAGTGCCCTCTAGTGGTACCAACTATTTCTTATTGCCTGTTATTAGAGGCGTCTATTACAAGTGGAGTCCACTATTTAAAGAAATATATTTCTTAATTTTGCGAGGTAACTGAGGAATAAACAATTTTTCTGTTTCCTCACACACAAAGGCTCTTATGTGAATTGTCAATTGATGAAAGCCAACCTTGGGCGCCATGTTGTGTGTGATGCAGAACTGCAGGTGGGTGAGGATGCTCTCCATGCTGTGGTAGGCCTGCTGGCGTGTGGTCCTCAAGTACTTCTGCATGGCCCGTGCCATGGGGGCAAAGATGGCCTGTGCCGCCTCCCGGGGGTCCATCACCTCGCGGGGGTGCTTGGGAGACGAGGCGGCCTCCTCCTCGTGGAGACGCTTGATATGCGTGAAGGCCTCTTCTACCGCCACCACCAACCTGGGAGAAGGTGGGGTAGAATGTTACCTACAAGGGTCTTTTTTCTCAAGGATAATTTGATGGTTAATCTTCATTAGCTATCCTTATCATATAGCTATTGCTCAGTGGTCTTGTATAGCCCTTAATATAGCATAGATAGCGTCCATCCACACAGAAGACTTTGTAGGGGTCTCCAACATGTAGTAGTAGCTCGCCAGAAGGTCAATGAATCATGTACATTACATACTTTGGTACTTTCATATGGAATGATGAGGCAAATTGCTGATCACCAGTCAAAATGGCCCCCCAAATGGCCTATGTGATTATAGAAATAGACACATATGCAGTATACTACTATAAACGTGAAACAATACTATTTAAAACAAATGTATAACCTGCAAGGCATCATGGGCAGCTTCCTGTTGGGGAAGTGTGCATGCGGGCTTTCCAAGCATGCCGTGTACTTTATAAATGTGTATAAAATGGAATTGTTGTGCATGTATATTAGTGTGTAAGCGTTATTTCAATACTTGCATGCAGTAGTTTCTGTGAAATTCAAGCTTTACCAGCGTAGGGCAGATGAGATGGGGTTTCTACCAATAAATAGCCTCATTATCGAGATTAGAAGTACAAAATGGCGAGTTTCCCCACAAATGAAAAAAAATAATGTTTTAATTTAAAAAATCCATGAATTTGCATGGATCCAATGTACTAGTAAGTTAAGCTAGTACAGTGCCCCCCTACTGGACAGTTAGGCTCACAAAATGCAGCATTTACGAGCCAGCTACAAGCGAACGCGTGCGCTGGGTGTGTCTGACCTGGCTTTACGTTTCCGAATCCTGCGGTCCATCTCGGCCTCCTCATAGTAAAACTCGTTGTGGGAGTTATCTCGCCTCCTGGCGGCGGCGGCAATCATGGCCCGTGATTGGCCCGTGGAGTTGTTGGTGGTGTTTTCTGCACAAAAAAGTGCATTAGCATGAGTATGTCTGCCTTTTGTGGAGTTAAGCTGAAGTTATGTTTACCGTCCAGAGAGTAAACTTTGAAGCCCGTCATCTTCTTGGACAGAATGGACTTGGGCAGGTTGACAAGAGCGGGGTTGTACACGGGAAAGTCGTTGTAGTAATGGTCCAACACCCAGACGGCCGCCCGCTGGATACTGAAGCACACCTGAAGTTATTTTAGGATTCATACAAAAAGAATTCCACGTTGATTTCCACACACTGACCTGAGATGACCCACGTTATAGAAGCGGCTGGCTCCATCCGTGCTGCGCACCACCTTGAGGCAGAAGGCGGGCTGCAGGTGTCTGACCTCCAACAGCACCAGCGCCAGGTACTGGATGAAGAGCAGGGCGTCCACCAGCGAGGCGGCGTACTCTACGATGCCCCTGTAGTCGCGCTCTCGGGGCTCCAGCACGCGCACACCATAGAAAAGCCAGTAGGATGCAACGAAGAGGAAGACCAACACCATCAGCAGGCAGCGGAAGACAAAAAAGCGTGGCAGGGTGGCGCGAGGTGGCCGCAGGAAGAGTGCCCAAGAGGAGATGAGCAGGACAAGGAGCTTGAAGGCCAGCGACACATAGAGGCCTTCGCAGGGCGTGCCGCACGGCTCCAAGGTGTCGCGCCACAGCACCTGCGGCAGGATGAGGAAGGCCAGCGGTGTGACCAGGGCAAAGAAACTCAGGCAGCCGCCCAGCGCCAGACCCACGAAACGCTTGCACTCCAGAGGGGTCGACTCCTCCAAGTCTTTGGTGACGCGGGTCAGGTCCTCATTGGAAATGCTGTGCTCCGACGTTCCCGTGACCACTGTGGTGGTCTCGCCCCAATTGTCATCCTGTCAGACAAGGAAAAGGGACAATTCAGAATCCAGGGTTTAAATAAAAAAATTTATGTCGCATGCCAGCACTTATGCTTCTACTTACATTTTTACTGTACTTTAACCCATTACAAGAGGTGCTATTATGTTACCAACACACAAATATATTTTGTAATGGTGCAATAGTAACAGAGGAGAAAGAAATGAAAATAAAACACATACAGTACAGTATATACAGGTTTAATGTACAAGTTTATGTCCTTGAGAGCGAGAGCGAGAGCGAGAGAGAGAGAGAATTATTAAGCGCAAGTAAAAATATGCAGCTCTATTGTTCTCTGGTATTACCATATCTAACTTATTGTGTGGAGATATGGGTTAATAACTATAAACGTACACTTCACTCATTAACTGCGCTACAAAAAAGGTCAGTTAGGATAATCCATAATGCTGCTTAGAGAGAACATACAAACCCTTTATTCCTAAAATCACAATTATTAAATTTGCTGGTCTGGTAAACTTTCAAACTGATAAAATTATGCATAAAGCAAACAATAACCTGCTACCCTAAAACATAAACCAATTCTTCTCAACAAGAGAGGAGAAATATGTATGATCTTAGGCAACAATTAAATTTACAACACTTATATGCACAGACGACGCTAAAAACCTTCAGCATTTCAGTGTGTGGAATCAAATTATGGAATGGATTGAGTAAGGAATTCAAACAATGCACTAAAATGAGCAATTTCAAGAAACAGAACAAACAGTTGATGTTTACAAAGTACAAGGAAGAAGAGTCCTGAACCACTGTGTACATACTATGCCACGACTAATCACTCTTACACTGACCACAATTTTCTGGTGAGTACATTGTCTGTACTCACATAAACTATGTTTCCGTCAACTATTAACCCTTTTATCAGTCATTATATATTTATCATCATCATTAGGTAAGTACAGAAAGCACCACATTGTTATATTGCTTTATTACTTTCCTGTGTATTTACAATTAGCAAAGAGTACATTTGGAAGACCAGAGGTGAAAAATGTATTGCAACTGATGTGAAATGGAGGGGTAGGATTAAATAAGCTTTATTTCTTCCTACTCCTTTTTGGACATGTGGAACTGTGAATTGTACTATGTCATGTATTCCAATGTAACCTGTATGCATGTTCAAAATGAATTAAACAATTACCATTCCAATATCTATTTTTGTAATTTTGTGAATGGTTGTCTATATGTGCCCTGCGATTGGCTGGCGACCAGTCTAGGGTGTATGCCGCCTGGCGCCCAAAGTAGCGCAGCGACCCTAAAAAAAGGAGAAGCGGTATAGAAAATGGATGGATGGATGGATAATTATCATTTACTTACATTTTTCAAACTTGTAAACACAACTATACTGTTATTTACACTTTACAAAAAAGGTCAGAGTAGGCTTTATCTGCTCAGGAGGCTGAGGTCTTTTGGGGTGCAGGGGGCACTCCTGAAGACCTCTATGACACTGTGATGGCCTCTGCCATCTTCTATGGCGTAGTCTGCTGGGGGAGCAGCATCACAGCAGCTGACTGGAAGAGGATGGACAAGTTGATTATGATGACCAGCTCTGTCCTGGGATGTCCTCTAGAACAGGTGGAGGAGCTGGGCATGAGGAGGATAACAGCCAAGCTGTCCTCCATGATGGACAAAGACTCCCACCTCCTCCAACACACACTCACTGCACTAAGGAGCTCCATTAGTGACAGGCTGATACATACAAAGTGTGTGAAGGAGAGTTATCGCAGGTCTTTCCTTCTTGCAGCTGTCAAGACTAATGAAAACTGCTCCAAAAATCCTGTACAATAACCGTGCAATTACGTAACCATGCAATAAACAAGTGCAATAACCCTGAAATACTGAAATCCTGTGACTTGGTCAACATGTATCTAGCTGTATATAGTGTATATAACCTCTGCTTTGTATTACCCTGTTTTTGCACTTTACCTGCTCTTGTGTGCTCTTGTACTTTCACTGCTGTAAACCTGAAATTTCCCCTTGTGGAACTAATAAAGGCATATGTTATCTTATTCAACTACCGTAAATTCCGGTGTATAAGCCGCTACCTTTTCCTCAAACTTTGAACTCTGTGGCTTATACACCAGTGCTGGTACTATGTGGCTAAAAACGACATTTCCAATGATGCTTGGTGTGGTTATGTTTTAGTCTTGTGACATCTATACTTCAGAACTACTACTAATGGTTTAAATATGTAATTTGGAAAACGCTATTACTAAGATAGAGAAGCCACCATTCTCTGCGTTTGCTAACCCTGCTGTCGCGGTCGTTGCACACACTTGAGTGAGCAACATCAATCATAGTTTATACTATAACCAAATGTAAGATGTTGTTGGATTTGGAATTGTTCAATAAAGACCGTAAATATACCACCAAGATTGCAAAGCCTGTTATGATAAATGAAAACAAAAGGAAATCTAACATTTAAGGCGGAGACGTACCTGGATGCAAGAGAATCCACGCAGGGATCCACATGCTACGATGACTCAAAGGCGGCCACAAAGGTGCCACTGTACCGTGGTTCTTATGAAGTCCAGAGGATAAATCCCGCAGAAATAGGTAATGGGTAATATCCAGCTATTTCACAAATGACCCTATGTAAACCTTACGTACAGTAATGTACATAGATCCACAGGCGTACACGTCATATCCGCTGACAAAATTAAACAGAAATACAGATACATTAAATATATTGTAGATATAAAATATATTTTAAAAAAACCTAAAATGCTGTGCTGTTCGCTTGGAGAGGAATAAAGTATCCATCTCAGTTTCACAAGTGACCTTACGTAAACCTTACACACGAAGCGTCACAGGCGTACACATCACATCGACTGACATTCTTCTTCCTCTACTTGTTTATGGCGGGTCGCAACCAACGTTTAAGCGCATACCGCCACCTACTGTACATGCATATTTGCAATGAACCTGGTAGTGGCAAGCTTCCATCATACAAAAAACATAAAGAAATGGATATGATGCCGCTTTCAAGTTAAGGCAATGGATTTGAGGATAAGCGGCATATAGGTAGAAGATGGATGGATGCATGGAGGGCAGGCAATGGATTTGGCTGTCAAGACAAGGAAACATGGCTGCTTCACGTAGGACTACTGCCATTGAAGGAAACAGCTCACAGAAAGAGAGAGCGCCAATGTTTTACCAGAATTAGGACGCTCTTCAATTCTGACACGGCACCCTTGTGCGCACCCTAATATGCCACTTTATGACGTGGATATGTGCGGCTTATACACTGGTGCGGCTTATATGAGAACAAATCTGGGTTTTCCTCTATATTTAGTGGATGCGGCTTATACCCCGGGAATTGCCATATTCATTTTATTTTCATTACTTAGAGGTGAAAAGAAGCAGTAAAAACAATAGGGGTTAAATGGCCTACACTGGATTGGTTTTAGCGTGTTTAATAATGAATAAATGTGAAGAATATCAAAGTGGCCTCCAAAACCTTCAAAATATGGAAAAACTTTGGACACCCCGGATGTAGACGTAGGCGGTACTGACCCTGTCGTCTCCGCGGGTCGACTCGGCATCAAGCAGCGGCTCTCCGGGCGTCTGAATTGTCACTGATTTGTCTCCACGGCTGCTCCCGTCTCTGCTTTTGGAACGATGGCGGTCCCTCCGCTCCCTGCGTGACAAAGCGGGTCACTTGATGACACCACGTTCCTCACAGGAGGTTCTTTTTATTACACTCAACAAGTAGCAAACCACCCACCTGTGTTTGCGAGAGCTCCGCGAGTGAGACGACTTGTATGAGTATCCCGAGTACTGTGACTCGTTGTCCATGTCTCGGGTCGGCGGTGAGCGGGCTTTGCGAGCACCGCCTCCTCCTCCTCCCCCCGTGCCGCACTGCTTGCCGATGCCTCCCAGCTGGCTCTTGCGCTCGGAGATGGACTTGGTGGAGAGGGCCAGGGGCAGCTTGAGCAGGTCAACCTTGCTCCTGAGGGAATCTATCTTGGAGGTGGAGGAGGGGGACACAGGAGAAGGCGGAAGAGAGCGGGGGAGCAGGGGAGGCTACAGATAGGAGAAGGAGGAGGAGGAAGAGGAAAAGAGGGGCGGGAGAGGCGGGTAAGAGAGTCGAGGCAGGGAGAAATGAGGCGGCCGTGACCTGAAAGGCAAATGTACGAAAGTCCATTACACGATGACCCTATTTTCACCTTTAAACCCTGTTACTGTACGCAGCTTGGACTGACATATTTTGACCATCTTGAGTCAATATCAATAGGGTCAATAAATTATAGATGGATTTTCAGTATTTCCCACAGGTCTGTAATCTATCTTTTTTTTTTGGGGGGGGGGGGGGGGGGGGGGGGGGGGGGTTCAGAGGTGAGTATGGTAACTTTATTGATTTGTAACTTGCTTACTTTGAAATGTTCCACCTTTGATCAATGATCTTCCTATGGTCTGTGAAAATGTACTGCCTCTCTTATTTGCGGATGACACATTTGGTTATATCACATGAAAATTTGAATACACTGATTAGAGAAGCAAATAAAGAACTATAGTCTGTTTCTAGATGGTTTGACATTAATAAATTCTCAATACCCAAAAATCAAAATTTATTTTGTAACAAAAATAAGAAGTATAATAATGACTCTAACTGTATCTTAGGTGTCATTGTAGATGAAAAATTGACTTGGATATTCCACATTGATCTGGTTTGTAAAAAAAAGTAGAGTAGAGTCTGTTCATTGATAAATCATTCCTGTTTTTTTATTTTTCACTACTACTTCATCTACATATCTGCACATTACTTACTGCAGTGCTGTTTGGGTAGCAACCTGTCCCACTTATCTCACCAAACTTTTCAAATTCAAAATGATGAATGATCAGTTTTTCCTAAGAGGCTGGACGCTTCACTTTTCAAAAAATTCAAATGTGAATATTTACCACACCTGTGTCTTCATGTACAGATTTGTTCATTTAACTCATGTTCTTCCTAAAGTTTTCCAGAACTTCTTTATATGGTCTTCTATTATTTCACAATTATCCTACGATACTCAAGTCGATTTTATCTTCCTTATTGTCGAACGTCTGTCAGTTAGTATTCTATAAAATATAGTGGACCACATGTAAAATATTGATCCATCAAAGAAAAATATGTTCATTGGTCTGTGTCTAAACAATATATACATTTGTCATGTTATTCTGTTGCCAGTGCCTTACAGAATGCCTGGGGATATGGTGTGCTCTTTTAAACATTAGAAAATACTTTAAGAATGCCACTTTCATATAATTGGCATCTTTATTTTAATTTAAAATTAATTGTAATGTAAGATTAATGTCTACATCAACAAACATTAGCCATTAACATTAAACTGAAAAAGACATTTGAAAAAAAAGAAAAAGACTTGTCATGCACGAGTTCCCATGGTGGCAAAAAACAGGGAAGTTTAATACAACCAACCTGATCGTGCAGTTGAAGAAGGATTTTCACAATGTCACGATTTCCTGAAATAGTCACCCGTTTGAATCGAATCGCATAGAAACGTGTCGTTTGTACACTGCATCGAATTGTATTGAATCGTTCTATTGTTAAAATATATATCGTTTTTTAATCGTATCGTAACTTGTATATCTAGATTTGAATCAAATCGTCTATCACAAAGAGATTTACATCCCTAGTAATTTGCATAACTGATCATGACGCATGTTCATGTCATTTTTATGGACTAAAACAAAAGTGAGCAAAAAATAAAACAAATATGTTTAGAAATGGAAATTAACTTTCGTCTGTTGCTTCTTTTTGGGTGTTTATGTCACAAGCAAGACGGAACCGCCTGTTGGGGAGGCATAGCAGGACGCGCTGCTTGTTGACAAGAGCAATATCTTTCATGCTATCAAAATCTAATAATTCTAACAGTTACTTTTATCGCAAATGTTAATCCAAAAATCGTAGGAAAATGTCAACGTGAAGCTAGTGTCAAGGTCTGGATGGGAGGAGCGAGCCATGTGTCAAAAATAGACATGTTTATGGCCATTTCAATTAAATCTGAATTATCTGACGGCGTCTTGATCCATTTATAGCTCTTCGGCCAGGGGTGGGCGCTTAACGTGCAATTAACCACCAAAACGATGGGGCAGGTGTGTCCCGATCAGATATTGATTTCGGATATCGGTCCAATATCAATATATTAAAAATAAAAAACAGCATGGCACTTCCATAAAGTAGTACATTCCAGACTCTGCACCAGCACTTTTATCTAGCGGCATGTATTCGGCATGCAGAACCCACGTGATCACAACAGCAGGACGTACTAGTGTGTTTAGCAAGGAGTAGGTGTGATGTCAGCCGTGTGGCTGTGTTTTTCGTTAAACTCTGAAAAAGACATTGCAGCCAAGTGCAAAACTTGTCATGCACGAGTTTCCCACGCTGGCAAAAAAACGGGGAAGTTTAATACGACTAACCTCATCGTGCATTTGAAAAGGATTTTCGCAATGCCATGATTTCCTGAAATTCACCTGTTTGATACTTTTGCAAAGTATGAAAACTCCTACAGAACGGCAAAAAGGCTTTAACAGAAAAGAGTCAGCCCCTGTCGGAGGTGAGTAATGTCTGGGGTAAATGCTTCATTGAGCATGTTGAGCCTCGCTACATTAGCCCTATTGTCAAATAAACTATACACCAGATACATCAAGAAGTAAATGGGTCAATTTTTCCTCATACCTACTGTTGCTGACTAATATGCTCTGCTATCAGATCAATATAGTTATCGTTATTTAAGGCTGCAATATTGGAATCGGATCAGAAGTGAAAAAGTTGTATGGGGAAACACCTAATTAGGAGCAGTGTTTTCCTGAAAGTGAGCAACCAAAACTCGCTGGGGAAATATTTCCTCTCACAAATCCTTCTCACGCCGACAGCATTTCATTCACATTATGTCAATATCCGCATGATTCCACGTTTAGATTTCTTCGATTCCATCCATGATTCCAATTATAGGGCCATTGAAACTCTCTTTTCTCTGACTAGTTGTTGATCTTCCGGTGTAGTAGTAAACAATGGTGACTGAAGCAACAGACACATAAAACTAACATACTTCATGTCTACAGGGCTCTAATAATGTTCAAACTCGTATTTAGAAAGCCATAAACAGGTTTTCTATGCACTGGCTATGAAAATATTCAGTTTATTAATATTGAATCCTACTTCGTGGAAATTCACTTATTTACAGTATTTACAGTACGGTGCAGTCTAGAACCAATTATAAACGTGGGACGACTGTATATGCCAAAGCTGAGATGCAGTTTTTTTTCTTTTTTTTTTCCTAAGGAAGATGTAGTCACAATTACACAATTAGAGAAATTTATTACTCTAATTATTACTTATTTTGAAGGCCGGAATGTGTTGTGTGTGTGTTGAGAATGGCAATTGACGGTTGATACGCGCTGGGTGCAAGAATAATCTTGCCTGTCATCTTTTTTCACCCAGAACCTGCACATCGCCATTTAGCATTGTAAAATGATCCTTACATTAATGCAGTAAAACACAACGCGGAGAAAACATACTTCTCCAGTCTGAGTTGCGCACGCACACTCACACAGCTGTACTAGCTAAACTAAGTTAACCCCACGAGTTTCCATTCACGCTCCGTAACAGAAGAGTATCCAAGGTTTTTTGCTGCCGTTTCGACATGTTTAGTAGTGTTTGTAAGGTCTCTATGATAAGCAATCAGTAGCAGAACGGCACTTCTCGTGTGAGTTCCCTACACCATGATGCAGCAGTCCGGGCACAGTGAGGGGGTACTACCGCTGTAGCTACATAGCTGAATATCCAACGTCCAACGTAAAACTAACTTCACCATGGTACACCACGGACCGGCCTACATGGTGGTGTTGCGTTTTCTTCTTCTTGCGGGTGGCGTGAGCGAGTGGCAACCAGTTTTGAGGCGCATTACTGCACCTACCATGTTGGAATGTGGTCCAGATTTACGAACGTGATACGGCAACCGGATTGGCCCGATCTCGTGGTGGAAATCAATATTATCCGATCTTCAAAAATACAGCTGATCGGCAGCCGATCCCGATCCTGACGATCGGATCGGGACGTCCCTATTCTTAGTATTATCTACATTTGCTGGTTTATTTTGAGGACATCAAGCTCACACGGACAGGTGGTAAAGTGTCACTAGAACTATAATGTGTCCCATCACCCGCACCGTGGGAATCAATCCCCCACCCCCAATCCTCTCACCCGTCAGTTGCCGTGCGACCATGTGGCACATAAACCCACTAAAACCGAAGACGTTCATGTTGGCTACGTGTGCCAGTGTCACATCCTGCCAGGTCTTGGCGGCGGTTAGTCATCACGCGACTGCATCGCAGACACAATGGCGGCCATATTAGATTACTGCATCTCCACAAAAACTAGTTTGGCCTTTCCTGGTCTCACATTCCCTCCCACGGTGCCCTCATCTCCCCTGGTAACCGGGCCTCTATGCTGCCATGGCGATGAAAGAGGGTGTTCAGCTGGAGGAGCAAATAGGGTGGGGTGAGGTCGTTGGTTGACAGTTGCCGTGGAAACATGACCTCACGCCGCCCTCTGCTACTCCCCACTCCACTGTTGAAAACCCACCAAAACAGAAGATGAGCCACCATGACGGATGTCAGGCTATCATACGCTGGTTAGTTGATAAAAATGTGGGTGTGTCTTAAAGGGGAGGGTCTTGATTTGTCTTGTGGGAGGAACTCGGGGCTGCCATACGATCTAATGTATTCCTGATCTCAGTTTTATCTTCCACTAGTGCCAATGTATTAAAATCCACTTCCTAAAATACTGAAACATAGGCATGTCACGATAAGCGATAAATCAATTAATCAATTTATATTAATAATATTAATCGAACAAAAAACGGCAGGGCTGGGCGATATGGACCAAAACCATATCCCGATATATTTAGGTTGACTATCGATATATGATATATGTCCCAATATTTTTTCAGCTAAGTGAGTTTAGACAAATCAAAGTCAAATATGCATGTCAAGTTGTTTTATTAAAATAAATACTTAACATGAGGATGTTTTTCGAAATTTTAAAGCTTCATGCAAGATGCACATAATAAACATATCTAAAAATAGCCTCTAAAATAAAGTAGGCCCTTCTCTTTTTATAAAAAAACCTTTAGCTAAGCTCAAATCCTCAGCTGATAACAAAAGAACAAAATATGAAGGACTGCCCAGTTTACGATGAAATTTTAAAATGTCAGCAACTCAAAAATGCTTTAAATTGAACAGTAGTATTTTTCGGTAAACATTTTTAGAAGACACAAGCATGTCCTTATTTTGTGCCAGGAACAACAACCTGTCAACTGCCTCTCGCTTAGCAACTGTCTAACTTCCTTGTACATTTGTGGTAGAGCTTGTTGTGCTACAGTAATTGTGACTGCGAAGCTCGCTGGACATCGCGAGTCCATCATTTCCAGCAGGTTTTTAAAGCCGTTTTTTCCCACTGTAACTTTGATATTCTTACTTACCAGTGAACGTGAGCATGAGCTCAAGTACAGCAATAGGCAGTATAAGGTAGCTGGGTTAGCCTGGTTTAGCGGAGCATGCTAATGCGGCAGTGTGTGCGTGTGCCACTCAGGCTGTATGAGTTGTGCTTTAGTGCTAGTTAATGTAAACCAGCGTTTTAGGTCGGCCGCTGACTTCGTGCAAGTTGTGTGTGAAATAGGGACAACAGCCGCGGCTTCAAGAGGAACGCGATAGCTATCTCACTTAGCCATAGTCAAAACACATTTTCAACACGCATCACACTACTTCTGGCCTTCAAAATAAGAGCGGTGCACATCCTGTCTAATAGCGGTAATATAAAATGAAATAAAATCGAATAAAATAAAACGCCATAAAAATAGCTTACATTATTAAAACTATTACAATTGCATCTGCAATTTTATTTAAAAGCTCTTGACATTGCAATTACAATGTTAAATACTAAAGTTCATTGCTTTTGATATGATGTACTCGCATTATTATGCCATATAATTAGTGAAAAAAATTGTCTCAAAAAATGTTGTCAATAATATCAATGGTTGACAATAATTTGCAGGACAATTATCATCCAGCAAAATTTGTTATCATGACAGGCCTACTGAAACATGATCATCCACAAGCGCAAAAAAAAAATCTCCTTCCTGGAGCTTCATCACAGACTTATCTGATGCAAGGACAGAAACAAGCACATTATAGGGTTTCCCCTAGGATTTTTGGCCTCTGCTGCATTGCGGTGGCAGAAATGTTTAAGTATTTAAATTTACTGGTCGGTAATGTCAGCATTAGAATAGTTTTCACAGGCTTGAACAACAAATGCATTAATTAACTTTCAATGTCTTTCTCTCTACCTTTTCTTCCACTCCTTATTTGTCAAGTGCCAACAGGGCAGACAGGTGATTCCGGTGCATATTTTTCAAAATAAAGTGTAGTGAAACGTTTTTATGATATTTGATAAATATTTTATTTTAAATTAATTGTGGTCTCAATATGTAAAGAATAGACTATACATGTATCTATATAGCACAGTACTTTATATATATATATATGTATATATATATATATATGTATATGTATATATATATATATATATATATATATATATATATATATATATATGTGTGTGTGTGTGTGTGTGTGTGTGTGTGTGTGTGTGTGTGTGTGTGTGTGTGTGTGTGTGTGTGTGTATATATATACACATATATATATATGTGTATATATACACATATATATATATGTGTATATATACACATATATATACATATATATACACATATATATACATATATATACATACATATATATACACATACATACTTATATATATATACATATATATACATACATATACATACATACATATACACATATATACAGTATATACACATACATATACATATATATACAGTATATACACATACATATACATATATATACATACATATACATACATATATACATACACACATATATATATATATGTATGTATATGTATGTATGTATATATACACACGTGTATATATACACATATATATATATACACACATATATATACATATATACACACATACATATATATATATACATATATATATATATATATACATACATGTACACATATATATATATACATACATATATACATATATATATATATATACACACACTGTACATATACATACACACATATTATATATATATATATATATACACACACACACACACACACACACACACACATACAGTCAAACCTGTCTTAGCGGTCACCTGTATAGAACGGCCACCTGCCTATAGCAGCCACTGAAAAATCCCCCCCCAGCAAATTTACATGTTATAGACCCTGTGTATAGCAGTCACCTGTCTAACGCAGCCAGCAGCCACCCATTTTGTCTCCCTTGGTCAATATCTGACTGCATATAGCGGCCAAATTACCAACTCAAGTAGAACCTTCATGCACGAAAAAGTTTCGTTTTTCAATCAATGAAGACTTTAATGTGTGTGTAGACTTTAATTACTGAGTCCTAGCTCAGTCACAATCATTCACAAAATCCACACAAGCTGTCAGTTGTTCCACATAAAAAGCCGTCTTCTTTTGAGCTTGCTATTTCCTGGTCAAACATGTTACTTTAAGAACATTTGCACCAAAACATTACCGCAAAGTAGACTGGGAACAGGACGTGCTCCCAGCGACGCTACAATAAAAAAAAACATGCGCTAGCGTGCATGCGGCAGCGGGAGCAAAACTGAGTTCGGTTGTACTTAATTGAAGTATTTTAGAATGTACTCACGTTATTTTTCATCAATCCTCATCCACAAATCCATCAAAGTCCTCATCTTCTGTATTCGACACAAACAAATCAGTCTTCTTTTCCGTTCGCTACTAGTCTGTTAACTTGTCAGTGTTATTCAGCTCCGAAGCAAAGAAGGAAACTTCTCCTGTTTCTTCTGCCTTCTTGAACGCGGCCACCAGACAGCAGCTCAGAACACACACACATCTCTCAGCATCGTCTCTCCTTTCTGCTTGCCCACAAGGCAAAGGTTAAACAAGCCCCACTACATAGCTGTCCAGCCAATGCCTGTAAGAAATGACACTGCTTATTTCCTGGTGCGCACTGGTCAATACTGTAATGCCGCTTGTTGTGGGGAAGGAGAGACTCACGTCGCCGATGCACTTTAATGGCTTTATTAACAGTGGAGAACACTGCAGGACTTTACATCCACGCCAACATAAACACACTTCCCAACTCTCTCCAAACTCACAGCTAGCACTGAGCCTAGCTCTCCTGCTCGGGACGCCCACCGTCACTTCCCGTCACTTCCTGATGAACTAAAGCTGTAATGACACTGCCGTATAAAAAGTAAAATATTAAAAACAAGCGTAAGACATTACTAGCACAGCTTTGTTCTGTGGGTCGTGGATATATTCTATCAGTTATTATTAAGCCTCTAGCTTCCTTTTAGTAAGTAAAAACCTTGGCTATGATTGCACTACATTGTCATGTAGACCTACAAAGTACACTTGGAAGAACAAGAGATGAATAAATGTATTGCAACTGATGTGAAACTGATGAGGGGTAGGATTAAATAAGCTTTGCTTCTTCCTACTCCTTTTTGGACATGCAAAATTGTGAATTGTACTATGTGATGTGCTACTGTTTGACTCATATGCATGTTCAGGATGAATTAAAACCATGAACCATGAACCATGATAATAACAAGCCTAGTAGCGCTGTACAACTTTTATCCGCAGTCTGCAGTGCCCTCTACTGGTCAACATTATTATTATTTTTTTTTTTCCCTTTTTTTTCTTTTTTTTTCCTCTACTGGTCAACATTCAAACCATAAAACACCAACCTGTCTATAGAGGCCACCTGTCTATAACGGCCACTTTTGCAGACTCCCTCTAGTGGCCGCTATAGACAAGTTTGACTGTATATGTGTATGTATATGTATATGTGTGTATATATATATATATATATATATATATATATATATATATATATATATATACACACACATATACATACGAGGTGTGGAGGCTTTTACTGAGCCGTGGAGCCCTGTCACAATCAGTTACATGTTCTACTGTTCTCTTCAAAATAAAGCACCACACAGACCCCCTGGTAACGTTGCAAAATAGACCTGGAATGTGACAAAACTGCTTTTGCATGTAAAAGTGGACCAGTAGTCAACTGAAGAATGTGGAGCAAACATTAAGGGATGCCAAAGAGGTTCTGTGAGCTCTTAACGACCTTGGAGAGCAATTAAACCACCGAGAATAGACGTCTAAATCCCCTGCAAAGCAAACCTTATGTACGGCCTTCCACATAACACAACCATTTTCAAGTCTAATTATAAAGTGGTATAATCTGAGGATTTTTTAATCATGGTGCCACATTTCTATTAGAAATACAACTGGCTCAAGATGAAGTAATGTCAGTATGTGTGTAATCAACGACACCGAATACTTCACTCTGAAGAGTAGAAGTTGTGTTGAGTAAGAAAAACACACACTACACACCCATGTCTGTCTGTGTGTGTGTCTGTGTGTGTGTGTGTGTGTGTGTGTGTGTGTGTGTGTGTGTGTGTGTGTGTGTGCGCGCGTCTTATTTAAATGTATTTTTAAAATTCAAATACTGCTCGAAAGCTTGCTGACTGCCAGACTGGATGCTAACTACTCACAAAGCATCTATCTAGTCATGTGTGTAGAACATTGACATTTAAATTATTCTAAGTAGTTTTGTCAAAATGTTCTCCTGTCAAATCGTGTTTATTTTAATTTTGACAAATTGTTTTGTATTAAGATTACGAGAAAGGTAGCTGACTAACCAGGTTGGACGCTAACTAAACACAAAGTAATTTGTGTAGAAAATTCTCATTCAAATCTAGGTCTGCAACAATTAATTGATGAATTACTGTAGATATCCTCTAATTACAGCATCTCAAATGTAAATATTTTTAAAATTTCCTTTATACTATATTATCTTTGTGTTCACACACATCAGCTTTGACTTTGGAAAACAGTTGCCGCTTTTTTAATATGCTGCAGACCAAACCACTACCTGTTTGTGTTTGGGTCATATTAATTTAGTCCATCTATGGTCTAACCGGTGACTCGATTAATTGACTCTACAAGCTTCTGATTAATCGACTAAGACAACAATCGTTAGTTGCAGCCTTATTCAAACACTTGTGTGTACTTTTGTCCAAATATTCGTCTACCGGTCATGACTGTTTATTTAAATTTGGATAACACTGCTAGAAAGCTAGCTGACTAGCCAGGCTGGATGCTAACTAAACACAAAGAATCTGTCATGATGTCACTTGTGTCAAAATTTCTCTCGCTTAAAATTTTCTGCTTGTTACTTTTAGAAGTCTGTGTTTGCAAACAATGCCGAGGAGGATAAATTCAATTTCTGCCATATCAGGTGATCTTTGTGAGCAAGGACAATGGACAGAGGGACACGGGAAGGTCACTCGGTCATCCACATGACCGGTGAACTGGCGTTTCCTGTTTGAATCCAGACGGAGTGACACTCGTGTTTTCCTTTGACCTTTAAAAACTACCTACACTTTTACAATTAAGACATCCCGTGATGAAACACATATGCTGGACGGCATGATCCATAAAAGAAGAAACACAATTCTACTTCTCTTAGCATGTAGGGATGCCTTGTGTTACTTTTTCTGTATTTCTCTGCACATTTTGGAGGGCAAGCAAGCCAAACGAAGGGTGACAAAGCACTATTGTGACACTAATGTAGTGCAAGACAGTCGGAAAGAACATGGCAGAACATTTGATCCAAACAGGTGTGGTCCAGTGGTGGCACGGATAAGGTTTCCTATTCATCTCAGTGTCCTACTTCATCACCACTCTTCTTCTCCTCATCCACCGCTCCACTCTCAAACCCCAAGCTTGCTTTTTCTGGAGCTTTTTTAGCTTTAGTAAAAGACATACATTCATTTTTCAAAAAAAAAAACCTTACTGCAAAAAGAGATGGCTACAAAAACTAAAAGCGGGCAATGAAACTTTATCGTCATCAGAGCGACCGTCAAGTGCCGCCAGGCCGCTAATGTATGAAATATTACAAAGGGCGCTTCGGTGAGGCTCATAAAAGTGCTTTCAGTACATGTCACTTTGAAAAGCTCTTAAAGGTGATTTACTAGCACCAGACCAACGACAATGTTTACTGTAAAATAACTAACCACAGAGACGGGCCGGATATCAAATGCACACTGGCTTTCCAAGAACACTGAGATACGAGACGGCCTAATTTTACATTAAAATAACAACGGGTAAGGAAACAGGAGTTCAGAACAATCAGAGATATTTCTCCCGTTGGCCGTGTACGGCTGCACAAAATGAAACCACGTTATTACACCGAGTCAATAACTTCATGTTCTGTTGTTAAATAAGATGTGAACACATGAGATAATGTCGCACATTTCTTAGATTTCTTATGACACAAACCAAAAAGCTCCATTGTACCCATCCACACACAAATACTGAGCCTGTGTTTTCCAAAATCTCTGTTGTTAAGGACAAAAACCAGTGTTTGCATGTGGACGAGAGGCCAAAATGCCAACAGAAATATCAGTTTATAAAATATTCACATGGATATGGCATCAAAACACAATGCGGCATGGCCAATTAAGCAACAGATTGCAGTCCTGTGGGAAACACGATTATGTTTTCCTTTCAATCTTTTCATGCACAATTACAAAATAACAGCCTCTCTCCAATTATCGTGTAGTCCTCTTTAATCTTTCAGTAAATACGCACTGGATATAACGCCCTGGACAGAATTAAATAATTTATGGTACTAGGCCATGACCCTATTGGAAAACCGGTCTTAAGTTTATAATTTCAGACATAATTGCTTCAAACTTTACTACAATGTATATAAAAACATGTTTTTTTCCCCCAAATTTTTCATTTTTTCTTGTTTCGACAAACACACCCCAAACTAATTGCGTCCTCCAGTGGGTATAATGAAGTCCATTATAGCCACTTTGTTGACAACTTGCTGTCGTTGGATTGTCGGAATGTAAATCAACTCATCAGTCAATCTTTACATCCCTAATAATATGACAATTACTTCAAAACAGCTTACAGTAGCTGATTTGTGGAAGCTATCGGTTGAGGCTGAGGTGGAATCTTAATGGTCGCCATTAAGTCACATGACACATCAGCAGGCAGCCATCAAGTTGCCGTCCGACATTTCTCAGCTGAATGCCGAGGCGCCAGCTGTCACAGCAAAGCAAAGCAAAGCGTTCTGGGCCAATGGCACCACAGCGCCGCCTGCATGACTACCTTTGTACGGTGGCCATTTGAGGCCCTGGTGACCAACCGCACGCACCCACGCACACAGTAGACCACCATCATCCAGTTTCCGATCAGTAAAACCAAAAGAAAGAAGACAACTGCTACTGTCAGCCCCTCGTGCACACTTGGAAAGCAATGCATTGGAGCAGGTGTGTAACAACCACATTATTAGGTACACCTCCACCATGCCAAATGCACAAGTATTTATAACTTGGAGAAACCTCTTCCAAGGCCAAACAGTAAAATCACTAAAAATGTACAGTAAAATCACTAAAAATGTTACTACAGTATTAGCAATTCAGCCAAAAATGCTCTGGATAAAATCCACCTCGAACAAAAACTTGGACTTCAACCCATCATCATCATGACGTCAACAATTCTCCCAAGACACCAGTCAGTGAACATCAAGTGTTCTTCAAAGCAGTGTTTCCCATGTAGTCATTTTATTTGTGGTGGCCTGCCACAAATACATTTGGACTGCCACAAATAGATTTGCTGCTACCTGTTCACCCTCGCTCATAATAAACACATTATAATGGGAGTAACTGTGAATGTAGCTTGTCGTTCCAACTCCGTACAGTAGATGGCACAGCCCGTCGGAAATACTACTGTTTAAGAATGTAAAAATGTGACTTAAAACATTGTCTGTTCTGTTGAAGCTTTTATGATGACCACAGTTTGACCCTGTAACAGATCAATTCACTTTCCTTGGGGAGTAATTGTAGTGAAATTAGATTTGAGCGACTTGGAAGTCAACCAGCATTGCGGAATGTTCCCATTTGTAGCTTTTTTTTGTTTGTTAGCTCGCAGGCTACTTTGTTACGACAGACAAGCCGGTGCCTCTTGGCTCTAGCTTGGACCATGCCATTCATGCTGTAGCTCCTCTAACAGGAAAAAAAGTGGTCATAAATTCCTCAATGCGAGTTCTTCCTCGACCACGCCACTACAAAGTGTAGTGGAAATAGTTTGTGTAGATTTAGCGTTATCCTGCTAACTGATGCGCCAATGTTGATCAAGCTAGCAAACACAAACAAATGCTTCACTGTCTTGGACCACTTCCTGGGTCACTCTATGATCATTTATATTAATTTGGATAAATCTGGTATTCTTGTCATTCAGTAGAGCACAAAACAGTGCACTTCCCACAGACGTCTCAAAGCATCAAACACTAAAAATGGGCGGCCACTAGCAAACACCTCAGCTATGTTTGCACTTGTGTCCTTTACAGCTCTTATTAACTTGCTAAAACACAAAAACTACACTGGTCACATGACAAAAAAAGAACATGCAGGCTTGAAACTGCTCATACTTTGAGGTTTAACTGTACAAATTGGCTTGTTTCCGTGACTTAAAGCTACAATAGTTGCCAGTTTCATAATTTATTTATAGTATCTAACAACAGATCATTTGTGTCCACCAACAACCTTTACAATCTATTATCCCTGAGGTCTAATGTTATGATTGGAAAAAAAGACAGTTTGTCCTCTGAAAAAATGCTACAGCTCTGTACAATAAAACAACACTTCATCAAATATAATTTATTAACTCTGCGGTTTAATATTTTACATGCATGCGTGTGCGGTGTTCCGCTTTTCTCATATGAGAATGTTTACACTAATGATGGTGACAATGATAATCGACAACAAATGTGGCATCATTAAAAAAATAGCCACATGGAAAATAGAACATGTTGCTTATGTTTTAATATTCGAGCATCAGACTCAGTTTCCTTAGTTCTGAGCAATATATTTAAAAAAGGTAATATGTGGAATACTGTGGTTGTGAGGCAGTTTACAGTAGCTGGCCTCTGCAGTGTATTTTCTGTGGCAGTGTTTGACTTTTGCAGCCCTATTGAGAATGTTTACATGAAGTTTTGATGACAATTATAATCCACAATCATTTAAAAAAATGCCACATCTTTCATAATAGTATGAATGAAACCATGTATACTGCTTGAAAAGTAGACCCTGATGATTATATTTCAAATATTTGAGCATTTACACCCCCTTTTTCTTCATTTTGTGTAAGAAAACGTGCCTTAAATACACTTTGTAGTATATTTTAAAAGGTAATATGTGGAATATTGTGGTTGTGAGTCAGTTTTCAGGAACAGGTCTGACTCTTTAGTGTCTTTTCTGCCTGTAGACGTCAAAATGTGGAATAAGACGTGAATGTGGGCCACTTGGCTTTTCTTCTGTTTTAAGGTCACTACAAGTGAACGTTACAGAAGTTTTAGGGATGCATTTTAACACAGAAGCCATGTTGAATGTGGATAAAACGCCAATTGAGTTTAAGAAAAGGACAAAAAAGAAAAACTAGTCTTTTGTGGCGAAAACTCATAGACAATGGCCGCCCACCCTGGTGCCGAATGACCCAAAATGCTAGCTGCTTCTCCCCCGACCCTCCCTGTTTAAAAAAAGAAAATCATGCTGTTGAAAATGAATTCAGCATCAATTGTGCTGCTTCGGCCTACAAAAAAGAGCCAAAGTGGAAGCGCCTTTTTTTAACTTCACATGGCTCCATCTTTGCTCGTCTTCGTAGCTAGAAGTCTTCAGAACGACGTGTCCTCCGTAGGGGACAACAATAAACCTCCTAAACTTAAAAAAAAAGAAAAGAAAGGAGGCGACCATCGCGTCCTCTCTCTACCATTGTTTGACGAGACCATCCACGACGAAGACAAGCTAACCCCCCTCACACAAGCTTCTCTTTCTCCTTTCACCACTTCCACTAGGATCCCGCACACTCATGTCCTCTGACGGCATTTCAAGACATTAAGCAGACAAAATGACTACTTACTTATCGCAAATCGTCCATGCAGGTATTTCTCCCACTTTCCACTTTCTTTCCGCTCGGCCGTGGAAGCCCACGAAGCCCCGCCTGCGCTATCAACTAAGCCCCGCCTCTCAGCCCCTCCCATCTCTCCAATGGAAGTGAGGGCGGAAGAGGCGGGACTTGTGTTTTTAAAAACTCAACACCGGAAGTGTTTTTATTCACGAAAGCAAAACGACTTCTTTAAGGTTCTGGAGGGTTGGGTAGTGTTGCCGACTTAAAAGTGAAAGCCCTATTGAGCTGCAGTTTCTGTTCTCACTGAGCAGCAGGGGGTGTCACTCAGTGGTGTCACTACGCAACACGTACCCGGAACACAATCGGTTCAACTGGGTTCTTCGCGTGTTCATCTACATCTGGTCGGTCTATTTTTCGGAAGTCACATGTTAGGCATGTGTAATCTATGCCATTGGTGGATCTATTTTACGGCAGCAAGCAAAATCCACCCCACCCCCACTCCCAAAAACGTTATTAAGATAAATAGAAATTTGACAAATGGTAACACGATCGGTCTTTTTTCTTATATTCTATGCATGGTGCAAGTGAACAATTTAATAGCCCTCTTTTCTTTGTTCCATAAATTATTTTAAAAATGTTTCGTCACTGAAAAAATACACACAAACGCATTTGCTAGGAAGATATGTTTGGATGGATGGCACTGAATCATCTAGATTACTCCATCATTGCACTATGCTTAATATCACTGCATTTATTTATGTATGTTAAATGTAACCGGATATGACATTTAAGTCTGCGCTACGTGCATTGCGTAAGTTTTTACTTAGCTCAGTCTTGGTGCATGTCATAAGACGATAGAAACATCCACATGCTAACAAAGTATTTTAACAAGAGTCAAACCAATCCAATCCAATCCACTTTATTTATATAGCACATTTTATAAACACTGTTTCCAAAGTGCTGCACAGACTAGCAAAACCATAAATAATAAGTAAATAAAGGAATGTAAATGTAAATAATAAATAAAAATTACGACAATAAAAACTAAAAGATCAAATAGAAACAAAGAAACGTACAACAATAAAATATAAAATATTTAAAACAAGAAATCGAAACAAGAGTTAAAATAACCTCCCAATATGTTACAGATATAAAGTATTGTTATTGACCATTTATGTTCATACATTTACAAAAATAATAACTACCACAGCACGTGACGTAGTCCTTGGCACCGATTGCGTTCCGGGTACATATTTCGTAGGGACACGGGTGTTGCTGAGAGGTCCACCCTGCCCCAAAGCAGTCACAAGTCACAAGTCAGTGCACTGTCAGCTTCTGCAGCAGACGCGATATCAATGGGGTGGATCTGACCCTGTTTTACAGAGCGGGATATAAAACAGAAATGTTTCTTAATCTTCATTACATGACTACTCATTACACTCAAGCCTCATTCAGACTCAGTCACTTACCAGTCAGTGTGGCAAAAAGTGTGATGGAATACCATTGTGTAATAAATTAAACAAGTCGTCCTAACTGCACGATAAAAGGCCAACATAAATTATTACAATTACTATATTCTGATGAAGTGATGGCCAATTTTAAGTAAAAAAAAAAATTAAGTTTATTTGTAGTTGTAACCATAATTAAGGTTTTTACTCACTTTTTTGTCTCTCCTTTGCGGTGAGGCTTTTTTCCTACAGCATCTGTTACAACATATGCAAATAATATTACTCGATGACGTAATCGAGTGACTTCAGGGACAGCCAACAGCTACTTTTCTTACTGAGATTACTCCAGTAATTGGAGTTGGCAACAGTGGGGTTGAGTCATGGTTAAAAAAAATCTAGACAATATACTCTTGTCTGATACCATTTAAAGGTAGGGATGATACTGCAAGTGTTAATATTGATATACCAAGTAAAATCAGGTCACATAAATCACAAACTGTAAAGTGTGAAAAAAAACACTGCAGTGTTTCCGACAGGACTGTAGTACTACACGTCCCTAAAACATGCATATAAGGTTAACCGATCCATCCATCCATTTTCTATACCAGCTCATTAGGGTCACGGGGGCATGCTGGAACCTATCCCAGCTGACTTCGGGCAACAAGCGGGGTACACCCTGGACTGGTCGCCAGCAGGGCACATACAGACAACCATTCACACTCACGTTCATACCTTTGGACAATTTAGAGTCGCCAATTAACCTCACCTGCATGTTTTTGGGAATGTGGGAGGAAGTACCCGTAGAAAACCAGAACATGCAAACTCCACACAGAAATGCCAAAGGGAGAATCGAACCCAGGTCTCCAGACTGTTCCTGTGTTGGCCAACATGCTAACCACTAGACCACCGCACGACCCAGGTTAACCGAATGGTCTAAATTGTCCATAGGTGTGAATGGTGGTTTATGTATGTCCTGTGATTGACATGTGACAAGCCCAGGTGAGCTGGACTCATGTCTCTAATGAAAACAAGCGCTATATTGAAATTTAATATTATGACATAGGTTCATTTTTTTGTGTATTTAAAAAAAACGGTAGTAGAAGTAACAAGTGGAAAAGGAGTTTAATTCCTCATCAAGGCATCGCAAGTTATTTAACAGATTATTGTACGATGAAAAAAAGTCTTACCCACATGGAGTTTGTGGGTCAGCCTGGAGTACCAGTGCAAAATTCAGTTTAAAGAAGAAAAAAAGCAAACACATGTTGTAAAACAGCTCCCAATGGAGGAAAATGTACATTTTAACTAGGGTTGTCGAAATAACAAATAAATAATTTTTTGTGTAATTAACGCATGCACCTGAGCAAGCCTCTCTGTTACGATGGCAGTCGGAATCACAGTGGAGTGTCCCCGCACAGGGTCTCACACTCTTTTATAACTTCATTCTGACCTGCACACAGTAGCAGTACAATTCCAACGCCATGTATTGTATGTACCGCCAACTCACACACGTCTCTAGTCCGATCACCTGGGAACGACACTTCCTCATTCACATTACAAGAACACAAGATGCATTCAGGGACACTCCAGACATCCATCACAAAACCAACATTATAATGCGTGTGTGTGTGTGTGTGTGTGTGTGTGTGTGTATAAATAAACAGGAAGATAAAGACAAACATGAAAGTGATTATTCTTATACCCCTCATTGCTCATAACACGGTTTAAAGTGTGATTCAAATGTTCTGCTACTATTAAAGAGACTAGTGTTAGACAAATAGATTTTTCGACTTGCGTGGTATCTTTTAGCTTGACATATTCAGTTCATTTAGAACTGTTATTACATACAAATATATATAATCCTGTCCTGTCATTTATCTTTGCTACAGTAAAAATGGGCACATTTCAGACAGACGCAAATGGTGATTAATCATAATTTCAATACCTATTAATCTAATTAAAAATTGTAATCATTAGCCCGAATTTTAACACAACTCATTTGTCTCACAAAGTGGTTTATCACTGGAAATAATTACAGTTATCTACAATAAAGATTAAAGAATTGCACATGACAATATTCTCTCTCTCACTCTTGAACAATAAAAAACAAGAACATTAATTAAGTAAAAAGAAATATGAACATCTTTTCCAAGGGCTGCTGGTAGCTGACCAGACTTAAGTCCACCCAGGCAAATCCAGTCATCACGTTCTGCCTCACTTAAAACCAGTGAGTCCAGAAAAACATGTTGAGGTCAGAAAACAACATTCAGCTTGGGTTTGGATTCAAAGAAAAGAACATGGTCTGGGTCTGATGTACACGTAGGAGTTGTAGTGGTGGTCTTGGTGGGCCTGTGTCTCCTGTGTGGGTGTACGTGAGGTGGTCAGTATGTGGCGTTGGTGGGCTCCCGCTGAGAGCTGAAGAGGATGTCTGCCTTGGAGCTGATGATGTAGGTGAGCAGCAGGGAGGTGAGGAGCACGCCCACGCCCACACCCAGCGTCAGCATCTAGCAGGAGGGAAAGTTTAGTAGTGTGGAACAAATTTATGACTACAGTCACAACAGTAACTTAAATTAGGACAGTCCCCAGCCACAGACCGCTACCAAGAGACGCAATAGAAAACTCAAGACATACACCTTAGACTGGGCATGTCCAAACTGCGGCCCGGGGGCCATTTGAAGCAAGCGACTCGTTTAATGGCTTGCACCACATTCTAGAAATAAAATGAAACACACAAACAAAAAAAAAAGGGAAAACTAGAAAACTACAGCAAAAAGGCACAATGTAAAGAAAAATGCTGAAATGTTGATAGAAGCTTTGGATTTAAATGTCGATGTTTATTTTAGCTTTTTGATAACATTTAAAAAATATCAGTGACCCCATTGATCCATTGATTTTTCTGTATGTGGCCATCGGTGGGGGGAAACGTTTGGGCACCCACACCAGGCGGTCTGAACCTTTTTCACCTTGGGGCCCAACCTTTCCAGCACAGAGGGGCCAAGTGCCCATTAACACTGAATTGGTAATCTTATTCTTGATTTGATTTGTATTGAATAACAGTCCCTAATCGATTTAGTTTAACAAGCCTATAAGAAGGTACCAGCAGGCCAAGCATTGTGTGGCTCTGGTGGTCGCCGAGTCAAAATTTGGACGTGGGAGGAGTTTGGGATGCCATGGAGAACGACTTCAGAGGGAGCTGAGCCGAAAGGAAAAGTTCAATTTACCAGTCGATCTACGTTCCCACCATCACCTATGGTCATGAGCTTGGATAGTGACCGAAATTAGTTTTCTCCGTAGGGTGGCTGGGCTCTCGCTTAGAGATACGGTGAGAAGCACTGTCATCCGGGAGAAACTCAAAGTAGCACTGGTCCTCCACATTGAGAGGAACCACATGAGGTGGCCCCTGGCATCTGGTCAGGATGCCTCAGAGACGCCTCCCTGGGGAGGTGTTCAAGGCAAGTCCGACCGTTAAGAGGCCTCAGGGAAGACCCAGGACACACTGGAGAGGCTATGTCTCTCAACTCGCATCCGGCATCCGCTGAGAGGAGCTGGACGAAGTGGCCGGGGAGATGGAAGTCTGGGCTTGCATGCTTAGGCTGCTGCCCCCGCGACCTGACATCGGATAAGCGGTAGAAGATGGAATAATTATAATGCATATAATATGGGGAGGTGTAGATAGTAAAGACTGTGGCCTACCTCCAGCTCATGACTGGCCACCAGGAACACACGGCCTTTGATGGTCTTCCACCTGGACTCAGTCCACGTGGAGAAGTCTTTGGAGTTGTACTCTCCCAGGATATCAAAGGCCGGAGACAGCGCCTTGGAGGTGTGCACTGTGGAGCGCACGCAGAAACCTTCTCTCTCTGTGCTGTTGGGGGGCGCTGCACCTTGAACCCAAGTGTACGTGTATATCTGAAGAGAGGACAACAACACTGAGTCGACTTATTGACCACGAGGAGGGGACGCTCATGAGCACGAAGAGGGCTTTTGCTCACATGTTTGCTCTCGCTGTCCTTCTCGTCCACGCGCTGCTTCTGGCAGTCCTCCTGGGTGACGTTAACCACGCTGCCCGTCAGGTTGGCCAGCAGGTGCTGCACCAGGTAGGTCGGCTCACTGGGCTGCTGAGTCACGCCCACGTAGAAGTTGGTGGGCGTGTCCTCTGCCGGACAAAAATCAAGCAAGACATTTGAACTTTGACGTATCCACCATTGTTTGTTATGTACCCCTATTTCCATGATGGTTATTATTAATATACTGCAGATCCCCGCTTTTTGGGGTGCTTCCATTCCAGACTCACTGGTGAATGACAAAAATCAGCGAGTAACTGACATGCCCATAAATTAAAAAAAAAAAAGTTTTTGACAACACGGCTCGCAACACAATCCTGATTTCAGTGCTAAATATGCCTCACACACTTATTAAATGCATTTTAAAGTATACAACCTATAGGTACTCACCACTAATGAATGGTGGAATCATAACATATTATTACCTACTAACATCTATTTTCGAAAAGAAAAAAAAAAAAAAAAAAATTGTACAAAATTTTTCAGCAAAAATCCCCTACTGCATTGTTACATTATTTCTACAAAAGGCTCATAAGCTTGGAGACTCTCGCTAATACTACTGAAAGAAACAATGTGTCCAAACAATTGACTGGCACCGTGTACAATGTAACGTGGTGTAAGTGTTTGCCCACTTCCTGACTTCTGATTTTTTTGCATGCTTGTCACACTTGTTTCAGATCATCAAACAAATTTAAATGTTAGTCAATGACAACACAACCAAACACAAAATGCAGTTTTTAAATGAAACATTATTATTAGGGGAGAAAAAAAATCTAAACCTACATGGCCCCGTGTGAAAAAGTGATTGCCCCCTAAACTTAATAACTGGTTGGGTCACCCTTAGCAGCAACAACTGCAATCAAGCGATTGCAATAACTTGCAATGAGTCTCTTACAGCGCTGTGGAGGAATTTTGGCCTACTCATCTTTTCAGGATTGTTGTAATTCAGCCACACTGAAGGGTTTTCGAGCATGAACCGCCTTTTTAAAGGTCTTGCCACAGCATCTTAATAGGATTCAGGTCAGGACTTTGACTACTTTTCTTCGCCCATTAAAAGGTGGACTTGCTGGTGTGTTTTGGATCATTGCCCTGCTGCAGAACCCAAGTTCGTTTCAGCTTGAGGTCACAAACAGACAGTTGGATATTCTCCTTCCAGATTGTTTGGTAGACAGCAGAATTCATGGTTCCATTTATCACAGCAAGTCTTCCAGGTCCTGAAGCAGCAAAACAACCTCAGACCATCACACTGCCACCAGCATATTTTACTGTTTGTATGAAGTTCTTTTTCTGAAATGAGGCCTTACTTTTACGCCAGATGTAATGGGACATCACCTTCACATGTTCAACTTTTGTCTCATCAGACCGAGTATTTTCCCAAAGGTCTTGGGTATCATCAAGATGTTTTTTGGCTAAATTGAGACTTGCCTTAATGTTCGTTTTATTCAGCAGTGGTTTTCGCCTAGAACTCTGCCATGCAGGCTGTTATTGCCCTGTGTCTTTCTTATGGTGGAGTCATGAACACTGACCTTAACTGAGGTAAGTGAGGTCCGTAGTTCTTTGGATCTTGTTGTCGCCATGTTCTTGGGGTAATTTTGGTTGGCCGGTCACTTCTATATATAGACTATAGCTCTGCTTTTAATACAGTCAGCCCCCACAAACTCACAAATAAGCTCCTCACACTTGGCCTGTCTCCCTCCCTCTGTAACTGGGTGTTTAACTTTCTCACAGGCAGACCCCAGTCAGTCAGACTCCACAATCGCACATCCAGCTCAAGAATTGTGAGCACTGGGACCCCACAGGGGTGTGTGCTGAGTCCGCTCCTCTACACGCTCTTCACCTACGATTGCGTGGCCTCCCAGAACAACACCAGCATCATTAAATTTGCGGATGACACTACAGTCATCGGACTGATCACTGATGGTGTTGAAACATCATACAGAAGAGAGGTGGCGGACCTCATAGCTTGGTGTCGTGATAACAATCTCCTTCTCAATACAGATAAGACCAAAGAGATGATCATTGACCCAAGAACAAGGGAAAAGGAGCCGCATAGACCTCTGTTTATCGATGAGACTGAGGTGGAGAGGGTGAAAACCTTCAAGTTCCTTGGCACACACATCAGCGAGGACCTCACCTGGTCTCACAACACCCAACAAATTATGAAGAAGTCCCAAAGGAGACTGTACTTCCTGAGAAGACTGAGGAAATTTGGCATGTCCACCACAATCCTGAGTTGCTTCTACAGATGCACTATCGAAAGTGTCCTTACCGCCTCCATCACTGTTTGGTACGGTAACTGTACAACACGTGATAGGAAGGCACTCCAGCGGGTGATCAAGACCTCACAGAACATTGTTGGGGCAGCCCTCCCCTCACTGGAAGACATTTATAAAACTAGAGTCCTACGCAGAACACACAACCTCATCAAGGACAGCACACATCCACAACACTCATTATTCACACTCCTACCGTCAGGCAGACACTACAGGAGTTTGTAGTCCAGGACCACAAGGCTGGCAAACAGCTTTTACCCACAGGCCATCAGGCTTCTCAACGAAGCACTCACACACGCCACAAGCAACACACGCACACACTCATAGCACTTTATTTATTTATTTATTTGTATTATTTATTTGTATTAATGTCTCTTCTGTTTTTGTTGCTTAATTTATTGGTATATATGTTTATGTGTTTTTGTTTCTTATGTTCTTATTCTTTCTTGTGTTTTCTTTCTTTTCGTGGGACAATGAACAGAATAAGATTTTCATTGCATGGTATTACTGCTGTTTTACCATGCACATGACAATAAAACTCTCTTGAATCTTGAATCTTGAATCTTGAACTTCTGGGAAGGTTCACCACTGTTCCGTGTTTTCGCCATTTGTGGATAATGGCTTTTTCACTGTGGTTTGCTGGAGTCTCAAAACTTTAGAAATGGCTTTATAACCTTTTCCAAAGTGGTAGATCTCAATTACTTTGTCAGTTATGTTTTAACAAGGAGGGCAATCACTTTTTCACATCACTGTAATTGATTTATATAAATTCTGAAACCTTTTTTAGTAGTATAGTAGGAAATGTGTAACTCACTGAGGTGGCTAGCGAGGTCAGAGGGGACCATCTGTTGCAGCCAGGTGTTATTTGACTGGACGAGGAAACTGTAAAGCATCTGGGTCACCTGAGGCACAGACAACAAAAACATTTTAGTACACATTTAAAGGACCACTTTTCTTTTTGACAGTCTTACTATCTGGGCGTCTGCATTGATGTTGTTCAGCTGAGATTGTTCTCCTCCAGCCTGCTTGTACAAAGCTCGAGCGACCACGGTGGCCACCTCAGCCAGTGCCTGACAACATACACCCAGTCATTAGTAAACTGCTATGTGTCACATCACCACCTTGCACTGGAGTATTATAGTTGTGTGAGCAGGAATGTGGCCTAAGCGAGCAAACCATGGCGGTCTCTGTGGCAAACTCCAGCTGTTCTTCTTGGGTCATGTTCTGTGGGTAGGAAACTTTCAGGTACTCTGCATTGTCGTACATGCTCTCATAGAACCTGCACAACCACGACACGCACATATGTCAGTCAGCATGTGTGTTAAAACACGCTAATCAATAAGATGCTTTACCTGTTGCTGAAAGTCGATTGGTGGTCCTCGATAACAATGCCTGGGATAGGCCGAGAACGCAGGAACCGCTGGAAGGATGAGGGCGGGAGCGGCTGCGAGAAGGCGGGCTCACTCAGGGTGATGTTTAAACCCGTCAAGGACGACTGCAGATTTTCAACCAGCATCTTTACCTACAACACAAACAGTAAGACAACATCAGTAGACTACTTTGACAAAGTAAAACGGAAGGATGAGAAACACAAACCACGTCGTCTACAGTGTTGTTCCTCCTTGAAACCGGATCAGAGTGGAGCCACAGCCTGGAGTCGGTATGCAGGCCCACCTGGAACAAAGGCAGATGACTTTTACAACTTTTGTTGAACCCAGAAGTGGATGGGAACAATGGCACAAAGGATTCATTTTGGACTAGAAGACCTCTGAACACCTCCCCACACGGAGATGTTCGGGAGGCATTCTGACCAGATGCCCAAGCAACCTCATCTGGCTCCTCTCAATGCGGAAAAGTAGCAGTTCTACTCCAATTCTCTCCTGGATCACAGTGCTTCTCACCTTATCTCAAAAGGGAGGGCCGAGCCACCCTACGGAGAAAACGCTTTCTGCCTGCCGCTTGTACCTGCGATCTTGTCCAGTCGGCCACTACCCAAAACTCATTACCATAAGTGAGGGTAGGAATGTCGAACGACCGGTAAATTGAGAGCTTTGCCTATTGGCTCAGTTCCCTCTTCACCACAACAGGCCGATGCAGATTCCGGATCACTGCAGACGCCGCACCAAATTGCCTGTCGATCTCGCGCTCCATTCTTCCCTCACTCGTGAACAAGACCCTGAAGTACCTAAACTCTTCTACTTGGGGAAAGATCTCATCCCCGACCCAGCACTCCATGCTTTTCCGGACTAGAACCATGGACGTGTTGATTCTTGTCCCGGCACTAATTTAACACTCAGCTGCAACCCGATCTAGTGAGAGTTGAAGGTCACGGATCGATGAAGCCAGGAGGACCACATCATCGGCAAAAAGCAGAGACCCAATCCTGCAGCCACCAAACCAGAACCCCTTAACGCCTTGGCTCCTCCTAGAAATTCTGTCCATAAAAATTAATTAACAGAATCGGTGACAAAGGGCAGCCCTGGCGGAGACCAACCCTCACTGTAAATGGGTCGGACTTATTGCTGGCAATGTGAACCAAACTCTGACACCGGTCATACAGGGAATGAACAGCCTGAGTTAGCTGGTCCGATACCCCATACTCTCGGAGTACTCCCCACAGTATTTATCAAGGAACACGGTCGAATTCTCCAAGCCCACAAAACACATGTAGACTGGTTGGGCAAACTTTCATGCACCCTCAAGGACCCTGCCGAGTGTGTAGAGCTGGTCCACAGGACGAAAACCACACTGCTCCTCCTGAATCCGAGATTCAAATATCCGGTGGATCCTCCTCTCCAGACCCCCTGAACAGACCTTACCAGGGAGGCTGAGCAGTGTGATTCCACAATAGTTGGAACACGCCCTCCGGTCCCCCCTCTTAAATAGGGCCAATCCAGAGGTACTGCCCCCGATGTCCACGCGATGCTGCAGTGTTGTGTCAACCAAGACCCCCACAGAATGCAGGGCCTTAAGGACCTCCGGGCAGATCTCACCCACCCCCGGGGCCCTTTTTGACAACCTCAGCCCCAGAGATAGGAGAGTCCATCGTGGAATCCCCAGGCTCTGCTTCCTCATAGGAAGACGTGTCGGTGGGATTGAGATGGTCTTCTAAGTATTCTTTCCACCGGTCCACAACATCTCGAGTTGAGGTCGGCAGCACACCATCCCCACCATACACGTTGTTGACTGTGCACTGCTTCCCCCTGAGAAAGCGAATGGTGGTCCAGAATCTCTTCAAAGCCATCCGGAAGTTGTTCTCCATTGCTTCTCCGAATTCCTCCCATGTCCGAGTTTTTGCCTCAGCGACTGCCAGAGCCTGCCGACACCTGTCAGCTGCCTCCGGAGTCCCTTGGGCCAAAAAAGCCACATAGGACTTCTTCAGCGTGACGGCATCCCTCACCACTGGTGTCCACCAACGAGTTCTAGGATTACCGCCCCGACAGGCACCGACAACAAAGTCAATTATCGAACTGCGGCCCATGCTTGAATATGATGTTTGTTATCGACAATCTGTGATGAGCACAGAAGTCCAATAACAAAACACCGCTCGGGTTCAGATCAGGGGGCCTGTTCCTCCCAATCACGCCTCTCCAGGCCTCACTGTCGCTGCCAATGTGAGGGCTGAAGTCCCCCAACAGAACAAGGGAATCCCCCGATGGAGAACTCTCCAGTACTCCCTCTAGGGACTCTGAACTGCTGTTTGGTGCATAAGTGCAAAAAAAGTCAGGACCCATCCCCCCACCCAAAGGCGGAGGGAAACTACCCTCTCGTTCACCGGGTTAAACTCCAACATACAGGCTATGAGCCAGGGCGCAACAACAACTGCTACCCCTGCCCGTCGCCGTTCGCTGCTGGGAATGCCAGAGTGGAATAAAGTACAGTCCCTCTCGAGAGGATTGGTTCCACAGCCCTTGCTGTGCGTCAAGGTCAGTCCGACTGTATCTAGACGGAACTTCTTAACCTCGCGTACCAACTCATGCTCCTTCCCTAACAGAGAGGTGACATTTCACATCCCAAGAGCTAGTTCTGTAGCAGAGGATCGGACCGCCAAGGTTCCCGCCTTCGGCTGCCACCCGGCTCACTCTGCACCCCACCCTTTTGGCCCCTCCCATGAGTGGTGAGCTCATGGGAGGGGCTCAGTATAATCACATCAAAAATTAATGTAATGTATGTAATTAATTTTTAAATAAATTATATTGATGTTGTTGCTCTGTATAATATGATCAATAAAATTATTTAAAAATTAATTAGATAGACACATTAATTACTCACCAACATTACGCTAAACACCATTTAGGGCAATACCTAGAATACACCAACGAGTACCTTTTACATTTTTTAAAAGTTTTATTACACAATTTCTCTTTACACTTGTATGATAGTTAAAAATATTAAAATTTTACTTGAAATAGATTGTGGTGTACCTGAAGCCTGAATCATCAACTGCACACATATTTAACCATGTAGGTGCCTCGTCACCTACCTGTCCAACCTCCAGCACGGAGTGAACATTGTCCAGGTCCACAACAAACTGCTGGTTCTCCATGTCGTACACCATCCTAGAACTGCCGATGTAATCAAAGGTTTCCTGCGGGTCATCAAGCATTACACACACACATGCATGCACACACAGGACTGGACTTATTAAATTATTATCATATTATTGTGTATTATTATTTATTATGTATTAATGCACTACAAATGAGACATGATCTGTTCCATATTTGTTTATTTATTCCATTTTCTTATTTTTCTTGTCTCTCATGTCTTGCCTTGGTTTTATTTTATTTTGTGATTAAGTTCATTATGACATTTAGCAGAGCAGCTGGAAATGTGAATTTGTCTTGGAGATCAATAAAGTATGTCGTCTATCCTATCCTATTATTTAAAATGTTTGTTTTTCTTTAAAAATAGAAAAAACAAAACAATTCAACTGTGGACTGACCCCTTGGAAGAAGGTGTAGAGGATGGTGCGGTTGGGCGGGGCCTCCTGGGTGACGTTCCGCAGAGCGTGAGCTGCTGCCAGCAGGGTGATGAAACCAGAAGCGGCGCTCTGAGCTCCCGGAGCCACGTCAAAAAAGAACGATCGGCTGTCCAGCTGTGTGGGGACAACAAGAGATATTGTACATCATGTAGTCACGTTATGAGACTGATTTGTCATGCCAGAAAACTTTAAACACCAATTTACAGCCACACATTGCTATACAGTAGATCTCCGCTATTCGCGGGGTTACATTCTGAGAACACACGCGAATGACGGAAACCCATGAGTAATTAAGACGCCATAAAAATGTCTATTTTTGACATATGTCTCACTCCTCCCACGCCAAGCCCTCCTGCGAGCTTGGCGCTGACTTTCTCCTCCGATTTCAGATCAACATTTGCAAAAAGAAGTGACTGTTGTAATTTTTAGATTTATAATCCATAATCCTTCTTCTTCTCTCTTCAATTGCCATTGTTGAATCGTGACACAATCCAGGTTTAAGCACTAAATATGCATTTTACACTGACTAAACACATTTAAAATATAAAATGTATAGGTACTCCTCACTAATGAATGACAATGCAAGATTATCAATTGAACAGATGGAATCCAAGTCATAAAGAGTAGCCTTTGGAGGAGGAACGTAGTTCTAGTTAGTTATGTGTGTTCCACAGTGTTTTAGATGCGCGAATGGAGACTGCTGCGACAGGAGAGTCCCGCGTCGCAGCAGTCTTCATCTGCTGTGGAACACATACGCAACAATGGACAGGTGAGAACGCGTAGTGAAACAAACAGAGAGAAAATAACGCAGAGCGACTGAGAGGTCTTGTGGTTTTGTGATGTAAATGTATTACTCTTTTGAGCGCATATTGGTTTGAGAAGCCAAGCTCTTTACTTAAGTGACCCAGCAAATAACCGGAACTATGTTCCTCCTCACTGAAATCCGACCAGAACTCCGCTCATGGGACCAAATATGGAGTAAGTCACTGTTGAGTCACTGTTAAGTCACTGTTGTTGCACCACACTGCTGACATACAACTTCATGTAAAAAAAAAAAAAATCGTAACTATCACTTTAATATATTTTTATAAAACCATGAGTGATGAATCCCCAAAATTCAAAGTCTGATTTGGTGAGGGACAACTGTATCAGCAAAATATTTCATAAAAATCACACAAAAACACGATGAAAAGAAGAATAGCCAATCTCGCCACCGTGTTGTCAGCCTTATTTTAAATTCTCACCCGGGCAGCGGCAATGACGACGCTCTCCCACATCTTGTGACCTTTGGCAGTGTTGTTGAGGGGCCTGGTGGCAGCCCAAACGTTCGAGTCTCCCAGCGGGTCACACACAGCCTCTACATGGGGAGACAAAGTGTTGACTACTTGGTTAATTTATCAATGTTACTTGCACTGGACACTTCAAGTACACCTGCAGATCGAATACAAGAGCTGCAACAAAAATGTTGCCTTTACAAAAGATGTATGCTGCTGGGCTAATG
This sequence comes from Dunckerocampus dactyliophorus, assembly GCF_027744805.1. Taxonomy (NCBI): domain Eukaryota; kingdom Metazoa; phylum Chordata; class Actinopteri; order Syngnathiformes; family Syngnathidae; genus Dunckerocampus; species Dunckerocampus dactyliophorus. Next base: position 21,898,963 of record NC_072820.1, on the reverse strand, counting down.
TTGTATCCATCTGACATAAAAACATGTTTAAAAGTACCCGGTGTGATGCTGAAGTTAATGGCGTTCCTCCTCATGCACGTGGCCGTGTCAGTGACGGCGGACATATGCGAGTAGAGCTGCATGGCACACAAAGGGTACTGGGGGGCACTGCTATTCACCCTGCGGTTGTGGTCCATGTAACACTGGAAGGAAGTGACAGATTAAAATCAAATGGCTCTCACAATGTTCTCAAGGTGGACAAGTTCAGACACAATAAAGGCACGCTACCTGCCGGATGAGCTGGGTGTCGTTGTCATCCTTCAGGGAGAATATGGGGAAGTCAAACTCCTCATAGGACAGGCCGCTTCCGAAAGGATTCCACAAGGTGACATTGCAGTGAGCCATGGTTATATCGTAGCTCTCGGAATACACACCTGACAGAAATAAGATGCATAAAGTATGCCCGACTACAGTAGCATCATATTGCATAATGAGACTGTTTAGTTAGAGGGGACTTTTTCTTTTATTACTGCAAAATATGACTCACATTTTAAAGAAAACAAAACCCCAAAGTTTAACAACAACTGAAAATGTGATTCCTGAACCTCCTATAATTGCTCGGTGTGTGGTCTACAAAAGCAAATCATCACCAGCGTCTCTGTAATTCGTGCCACGAACACTGGCATCAACAGTTGTGGCCTGATGTACTTTTTATGAACTCCACAAAATGGCAGTAGCTGCAATTGAAGTATCATGAGTGGGCAGCATGCAACAGCTTTACCTACCCCTGCATGCGTTTTAAAATTGTTAGTATGGGTATTAAGATGTTGGCTTGAAACTCATGTATGTTAGACTTGCTGTACTGTTTTTTTACAAGGCACTCATCAGCATTAATACTGGCTGAGCAGTTTGCAGCCAACTACTAATACAACATTGGTTCTGTTTAGGCCCAGAAAACTCAGGGTACCTCACAATACGAAACTAGTTGTGCTACATGGCTCACAACAACAATATCTCAATGGTGATAGGGTGAAACAAAACCAAAAAATAAATAAATTTCATAGTTTATATTTTGTAGCCTTCAGCTAGGATGTGCTCAAGCTTACCCGTGGCCCTAATGAGGACAAGTGGTATCGAAAATGGGGGAATATTTTACAATACATTTTAACCAGAATACAACCAGCAATAGTGCAAAAACATTGAGACGGTTTTAGTGCAACTGTTAACAGGATTTTTATTTTAAGTGTCTGACAAAGAGTGACACTTTTTAAAAACTCATTCAGAAACATCCCATGTCTCTCAAGTAGATCAAATCTATAAAGTAGATGCATAAGAAAAATAAATATTTAGTGTTGTATAGTAGTAGTGATGTGATCAGCATAAAGAGACAGAATACTTTTGATTTCTAGTATCCTTTTGCATCTTTCAGTTTAACTTCAGTGCCGAGTCTGCCATTACACGGCATTTGTTTTTTCTTCTTCTGTGACTTCTGCCTAATTTTCTGCCGCTTTTGCGAGGAGCTCCTCCTAGATGTTATGTAAAATTGACATTAAGAGCAACTGTATTTTAACAATAAAAAAACCAACACAACGTGAGTGTATCGATAATTCATCGTAGGATTAAATTTTGCGATATATTTCGATATAAATCCATTTTTCGTCACACCCCTAATTCTACTGCAGCTGTACTGTGCATTATACTTGTTGCTAGGTTTTCTCATGCACTCCAAGTCCTTATTCAAGTTAAATAAAATTTAAAAATTAATTAAAATTTTAGTTAGCTAAAATGTTACATTAAAACGTTACTTGTCATCCATTTAAACATCTCATGCTGACACACTGAGCTATCGAATCTGGACAACCCACCTGTGTTCTCGTTGGGACATGCTGTATGCGGTGATACACCCTCAGCCGGGTTTGTGTTGGACGCCACGACGGCAACACCAGCCACCCTGCTGGAGCTGTTCTTCAGTTTCATCATGATGGACCTGACAGGCAGAACGACATGGTGTAAATCCTGAGGTAGAATCAAAAGTCCTAAAACTTAAACAGATGCATCTGCTGCAGGATGTGATGCCTTGCAAATACTACCTGTTGAAGAGCTGGTGTTCTAGGATGACCATATAAGGAGGATTGGGCCCGGTGCGAAGGACCCAGTCCAGGTTTTCCTCAGACTCCACCACATGAAGCACCCCGACATTTCCAGACAAGGAAGCTGGGAAGACGAATTGAAATATAAGGATGCTGTGTGACACGAGCTCATTATAGCGCCCTTTTATACTGCATTGCTTTACTCACACTGGCAGCCTATCTGATGAGTTGCATTGAGCAGACGCACGCATGGGAAAGTGTAGTTTAGGTGCACGTAGATCTTCTTTTCCACAGAAGTACAGCCACCACCTGCACAACAAACACTAACTGCTGCATAAAAGAAATGCAACAGGGAATAGAGTAAAAGAGAACTACATACAAGAACTATGAGTTTATATCCTGGAGCCTAAAAAGAGACTTTGACTAATAAAGAAAAATAGTGTGTCTCCTTGTGCAGGCATCTGTTTTTTTTACAACACTAGAATAGCCGAAAAACAAAACGAAAATTCACTTGGAGGTAATGCCGATGGGCTCATTTTGTGCATACTCACAGAAGTTCCTTGAGAATTACTGTTTGCTACCATTTCACAAGTGAGCTAAAAAAAAACCTCGTCTTTGATCATTTATACGCCGAATGAATTAGAGCCCGGAATTTGTTAAAATAACTCTACGTACGCGTCACCAGAGATGTGTGTTGTCTCACAATAATGTTACGTTAAATGTATGATGCATCAGATTTATTTAAGAGGCTGATGCTGCGTGTGAGCTCCAGGCGAGTGAAATCACGAGCAGTCACGCTCTCACCAGGAGACACAGTGTACATACACTAGACAAGACTTTTAAACACAGACATGTTAAAGTTGTCTTGTCTACAATTCACCAAACGTTAACCGACAGAAAAATGACAGAATATCAAAGTACAAAGAAGCCGGCATCTTGACAAAAGCTAACTAGGGCAGTGGCGTCGCTGGCCTAACATCCAGCTCGCTCTACTCACAAAAGAAGTGCGGACAAGCGAACAACTTGTCTGCGAAACGCAGCCAGACACTAAATAACACGAAAGGACATGAACTCATGTAGTCACAGTCAAACTTACCGATGAAAAATAAACACAAAACTAAGATTATAAATTTGTTCGACACTATATCCATCTTCCTGGTTTGAAAGAAGACTAAAACAGGAAGTGATGACACTTCCGGATTCCGGTATATTAGTTCCGCTCTCCGAAAAAAGGAGAGCTGGACAAAATGGCAGCATACTACACTGGTCACAAAAATTAAAGGAACACTTTTTTTATTGGGCCTGACATGAATTGAATTAAACCTGTATGATAATTTTGTGGTTGGTTTAGCAGCTGAGGGCCTCTTAATCAATTTCAGCTGTATTGGTGTTCATGGAATTAACAACAGGTGCACTTCAGTGGCAACAATTAGACAACCCTCAAAACAGGACTGGTTTTACATGTGGAGGTCATTTCAAGTTTCTCCCTCTTGATCTTTTTTGGCTGGTTTTCCACTCGTGCTGATTTTGGCTTGCGTAACTAATTATCTCTACTGGCAGTATGAGGCGATTCCTTAACCCTACAGAAGTTGCACAGGTTGTCCAACTTCTCCAGGACGGCACATCCACACGTGCTGCAGCAAGAAGGTTTAATGTGTCTCCCAGCACAATCGCCAGAACATGGAGGAGATTTCAGGAGACTGGTGGTTATTCTCGGAGAGCTGGACAGGGCCGTAGAATGTCCTCAACCCCTCAGCAGGACCGATACCTGCTCGTTTGTGCATGGTGGAACAGGCTGAGCACTGCTCGTGCCCTACAGAATGACCTCCAGAGGGCCACTGGTGTGAATGTCTCTACCCAAACAATCAGGAACAGACTTCATGAAGGTGGCCTGAGGGCCCGACGTCCAGTAGTGGGCCCTGTGCTCACTGCCCAGTACCGTGGAGCTCGACTGGCATTTGCTCAAGAACACCAGAATTGGCAAGTCCGCCACTGGCGCCCTGTACTTTTCACAGACGAGAGCAGGTTCACCCTGAGCACCTGTAATAGACGTGAAAGAGTCTGGAGAAGACAAGGAGAACGTTATGCTGCCTGCAACATCGTTCAACATGACAGGTTTGGTGTGGGGTTAGTGATGGTCTGAGGAGGCATATCCATGGAGGGACGCACAGACCTCTATTGCCTAGGAAATGGTGCTCTGACTGCCATAAGGTATCGAGATGAAATCCTTGAACCCATTGTCAGACCCTACGCTGGTGCAGTAGGTCCTGGTTTCCTCCTAATGCACGGCAATGCCCGGCCTCACGTGGCAAGAGTATGCAGGCAGTACCTGGAGGATGAAGGAATTTAAACAATTGAATGGCCTTCACGATCCCCTGACTTAAACCCAAGAGAACATCTCTGGGACATTATGTTTCGGTCCATTAGGCGCCGCCAGGTTGCTCCTCAGACTGTTCAACAGCTCATGGATGCCCTCACACAGATCTGGGAGGAAATGCCACAAGACACCATCCGTCGTCTCATTAGGAGCATGCCGCGACGTTGTCAAGCATGCATACAAGCTCGTGGGGGTCACACAAGATACTGAAAAGCATTTTGAGTTGCAGAAATTAAGTTTTGGAAAAAATGGACTTACCTGCCACATCTTAATTTCACTCTGATTTTATGGTGTCTACACAATTGAGCCCTCTGTAGGCTGAAAACTTTTTTCATTAAAAGACTTTGCATCCTTTTGTTCCCAAGACACTGCCCTGTCATTATTTGTATAGATATCCAACTTCATATTGAGATCTGATGTAATCTAATGTGTTTCTGTGCTCCTTTAATTTTTGTGAGCAGTGTATTTAAAACCTATGTAATTTTGAAGTGTAATTCGCCACATCTTAACAAGCGTTGCACTCTTTTATTTAGGTTTTCACTTGGATTTTTTTCTCCTCAAATATCTTTAGACACTGATGCCAAAAACACACACACACACACTACATTTCTTTCATGTGACCGGTATTTTATTTGTTCCCCATGTTACATAGCTGTGTTCTTATGATTTTACATAAGCTGCTCACTCATACTAACAGTAAAGAGCTGATTAAAGCCACCACACAGATGACAAAGCATAAAACAGAAGCGAGTTGCATAATTACTATAGCTGAAAGTATTACAAATGGTTAGCATTGCTGTGTTCAAATCTATTCTAATTCATGTCTGTTTCTTTTCAATAGATTTGACGAACAGATTTTGTCTCTTCCCAACTTCTCAACGGAACTGAAGCGGACTCACACGCAGACCAATCACGTCCTTGCCGATCTCGGTCACCTATGACACAAAGATAATGTCAAAACACCTTTAAAACACGAAGGAGGTTTGCAGTTTTCTGTGTCTGCCTACCTGTGTGACCCTGCAGACCTGTCCTTTGTATGTGGGACAGTAGCAGGCTCCAGAGAGTGGACACTTTTCGACCGGACGTCCACGGTACAAGGGGACAAAGGAGGCAGCGCACAGGTCAAAGGGATTATGGGGATCGTAGTTCAACTGGTGCGCGTCTGTCAAGTTCTTCTCGCAGGCTGCCAAAATCTTGCGTGTCTGAGGAAGAGAGGCGGTGGGAAACGGACATCTTTTTAACACAATGACACGAAATAATGCCTCAGTAAAAGAATGTGTTTGACAAATTACCTGCAGAGCAACATCAGGCTTGGGTCCGAGCTCGAGCAGGCGTCGCGCAAAGCTGGCGGCTGTCTTGAAGTTCCGCAGTTTGAAGAAGAGGTTCAGAGCTGTGCGCAACACCAGCACCATGTGGACGGGCTGGAGATTACAGTGAGTGAAGTAGGCGGCCATCTGTAAAGCACAAAACTATTTAGGAAACTGTTTCTTCTCGGGGGGAAATAAGAAAACAAGACTGATATGAGTAAACCAGGGGTCACAAACGTGGTGCCCGCGGGCACCAGGTAGCCCCCAACGACCACATGAGGTGCCCGCAAGCCTGCTTTTCATTCAGGTTTTCAGTTAATAATGAAAGAACAGTAGAAAGAAATGCATTCTGAAATACAAAATGTGAGTTGTGGACACCAGCATTTTGTTAATGTTCTGGTAAAACAAGCATATTCGCTTTGTTTGGTTTTAAAATAAGCTCTGAAAATAAATGTTACAAAAATGAATAGCTCTTCGCCATTTTCATTTTGTAAAAGTAGCTGTCACAAGGAAAAACGGTGACCCCTGGAGTAAACTCTCACTTCACAAAGCCTCTTCTGCTCATCTAGTGTGTCTTTGGGCAGCTTCTTCCTCTCAGTTTCCATGGTCAGACCCACAATGTACTCTTTGCAAATGGTGATCAACTGTTGAGCCTAAAACATTGAAGGTAAAATAAATATTCAGATCCACGGGAGCATTTCAAGCCAAAATTTGAGCGGTTAAGAGTTTTCAACACAAATAAGATTATAAGTTAGAGTAAGATATAATTAAGGTACCATTTTCCTACATCATAAATTTAGTCAGGTGTGGTGACTAGCTAACCTCAGCAATCTCCTGCTTGTTGTCGACGACAAGCAGAGGAACAGACAGCAGGATGCCTCTGAAGCGCTCCACAGCCTCCTCAAAACGTCCAGAGGTGGTCATCTGGTAGCATTGCTGTAGACGGGCAATGAGGTCCGAGAGGCGGAGTCCCACAGCAGGCAGCCCCTGCTTTGCGCCGCAGTCCTGAAAGGAACAAATATATAAAATACACGAAATAAATGCACATCAAAGTGGTACTGCAGTACCTTCCAGTTCCTTTGGGGATTGCCCCGCAGGCAGGGCAGAGAGGGCAGGGCCAGGTAGCAGGTGCGGCCCCTTGACATGGTCTGCATGAAGAGCGACTTATAGGGGCCAAAGTTGACCACTCCAATTTGGTCGTGGAGAAGCTGTGATGACAGAGGATCTTTTGAAAAGACGACAACAATCACAGGTTCATGGCATATGTGAGCAAGTCAGTGTCGTACTCTCATCGCGGTCTCAAAGGAACCAGCCAGCATGTGGTCCACTGGCAGCTGTGAGTTGTTGCACCACATTTGGGTGGGACTCATTCCCTTGGTGGGTGGGATGAAGAAGCCATCCTCTGTTGATCCTCCTGCACCAGCCGGCAGGTCCTTATGCCAAAGAGTAATATAGAGTGGTGTGAAAAAGTGTTTACCCCCTTCCCGATTTCTTTTTTTTGCATGTTTATCACACTTGTGATAAACAAACAATGTTTCAGATCAACTAAGAAATGTAAATATTATTGAATGACACAACTGAACACAAAATGCAGTTTGAATGAAACTTTTTATTTGAAGGGAGAGAAAAAACAAACCTACATGGCCCGGTGTGACAAAGCGATTGCGCACCCTGTTAAAACATAACTAAGATTATTTAACATCTGTCTGAATGTTCCCAGGAGTGGCCGGCCAAACAAAAATACCCCAAGAGCGCAGCGACAACTCACCAAAGAGGTCACAAAAGACCCCACAACAACATCGAAAGAACTGCAGGCCTCATTTGCCCCAGTTAAGGTCAGTGTTAAGGACTCCATAATAACTCTACTATAAGAAAGACACTGGACAAAAAGGGCCTGCATAGCAGAGTTCCCAGATGAAAACCACTGCTGAACAAAAAGAACATTAAGGCTCGTCTCAATTTTGCCAGAAAATATCTTGATGATCCCCAAGGCCTTTGGGAAAATACTCTGTGGTCCGAGGAGTCAAAAGCGGAACTTTTTGGAAGGTGTGTGTCCCATTACATCCGGCATAAAAGTAAGGCCTCATTTCAGAAAAAGATCACACCAACAGTAAAATATGGTGGTGGCACTGTGATGGTCCGGGGCTTTTTTGCCGCTTCAGGACCCGGGAGACATGGTGATAAATGGAACCATGAATTCTGCTGTCTACCAAAGAATTCTGAAGGAGAATGTCCGGCCATCTGTGCATGACCTCAAGCTGAAACAAACTTGGATTCTGCAGTAGGACAGTGATTCACAGATGCTGTGGCATGATCTTAAAAACAGTTCATGCTCGAAAACACTCCAATGTGGCTGAACTACAACAATTCTGCAAAGATGACTGGGTCAAAATTCCTCCACAGCGCTGTAAGAGACTGACTTATTGCAAGTTATCGCAAACACTTGATTGCAGTTTTTGCTGCTAAGGGTGGCAATCACTTTTTCACACAGGGCCATGTTTTTTTCTCCCTTAATAATAAAAAGTTTCATTTAAAAATATAATTTTGTGTTGTCATTGACTAATATTTAAATTTGTTTGATGATCTGAAACATTTAAGTGTGAGAAACATGCAAAAAAATAACAAATCAGGAAGGGGGCAAACACTTTTTCACACCACTTTATATTTAGAGATTTTGATTTGCAGTCTAATGAATGAAACGATGGCAGCTCTCCTACCAGTTCTGGAGGAAGGTCCAGGTCCTCCTCAACCTCCCAGCCGCCTCCCTCCTCTTTTGCTCCTCCTTCCTCTCCAAATCCATCCTGGGCATCCATGAAACCATCTGAAAGAAAATGGATACAGCTTCTTTACAAGGTGAATCATTAGCATAATTGTTACTACTCTTGTGTTGTAAATGATCATTACCTTCATCCAGCTGAAGCTCAGCATCGTCTCCCCAGCCCTCGCCTCCGGAGACATCCATGTCCAGATCTGCAGCCATCTGACTTGCTTTTCCTAAAAAAAATGAACCCTGTTGTCACACGGCTGATTGCCTTCAATCACATGCTTGCATGTATATATAATACCCTTGGCTGCAATGGCTCCCTCAAAAAAGCCCTTTGAGACAGTGAGCAGAGGCCAGTTGGTGTCAAGGGGGTTGATGGGCGGGGGCGGCTGCAGCAGCTGTGCATTGGAATCAACCTCAGGTACCTACAAAAGACATCAAAATGTTTTATTCACAAATGTTTCCATTTATGACTTAGCTTTACATGTATGGGCATACAGCCTCCTCCTCTGGATCAAACGTCTCCTTGAGGGCCTCTGCTTCTTCATCCAGTCCATAGGTGGCAGCAGTGAGGTAAGCCAGAGACTCTGGAAACACATGTTGGCATCATGTGTTTGGACTTAAAATGTGAATGTGTCTTGAAAATGAAATTAAACTCACTCTGGCCACAGTTCTTCAGGATGCGTACTCTCTCGCTGACATCTCCCAAGTAGAGGGCAGCCTGGTATTGGCCGCTCATGTCTTTCCTGATCTCAGCTACAAAAACAGAGCACACACGCACACACACATTAGGGAACATCACCAAAATAAAACAACAAAATCTCCATTTCTCACCAATCTTCATCATCTTGCGCAGCTTGGCCAGATTTCCCGTGATGAGGTAGAGGAAGGTGAGCTTGTCAAAGTTTTTAGTCCTCTGGTAGCACATCTCCACCACCTGGTGGTGACCCTGCAGCAGCGCAGCCTCGCCCAGACTCTCCCAGCAGCTGCGCTCATCCAGCGCCTTGGCAGCCTCCAGAGCCACCTTGGTACACAGCGAGCAAAAAGAGAGACTTTGATGAGGAACTTGTAATATTTCAGGTGACTATCTTAAGAGATACAGGGAAGTGGAAATTCTGGGTCTAGCCCGACTACCTCGATGTTTCCACACTCCAAAGCCAGGCTGAAGCGAGTCTTCTCATCTTTGACAAAATGCAGAGCTACCTCAGGATAGCCCTTCTTCTGCAGGTAGGCAATGATGGACTGTCCCACCAGCTTGGCGTTGCGAACCATGTGAAGCACCTGAAAGGTACAAGAAAGGTTCGGTGTAAATGTGCACTCATTAATGTAACATTATCGGTGCAACCTAACATTAATGCTCTGGGTGTGCCATCCTCTTTTTCCTTGAGGTATTAGTCAGCTCAGTAGGGACGCACCTCATCATACTTGCGGTTAACCAGGGCCAGTTTGAAGCGGTACTCTGTGGGGTCAATGGTGAGGACGCGTGGTCGGCACTCCCTGTCCAGGCAGTAAACACTGTTGCCTCGTACACGGGTCACATAGATGGGCAGGTCCAGGGTCCTGATGATGCCATGATCACTACACAGAGACAGTGACACACTGCAAGGCGTTAACTTGAATTCTACCACAACTCGTCTCAAAATAGAAATGATGAAAAAATGATGTGAATGTGAGCGTACCCAGAGGTGAGGGCGTATTTGATGTGGTTGGAGGTGGTGTAAATAAAGACTCCGCTCTCGTCCCAGGCTCCACTCTTCACTCGAATGTTCTCATGGATATTGCACAGACTCTCCAGCTTACGGTTGCAGATCATAATGGCTGCAGGACAAGCGGGTTGGGAACAATTTAGGCTGTTTTAGTTTGCTTGAAAGCTGCATGCAAGCGTAATACTTGGTGGTTGGCACTCACCGTGCTTAGCCAGCAGAGCCACGTGGCTGGTGTCGGCGCTCCACACCACGTACTTGACTTTGGCTATCTTCACGGTAGCCAGTGAGCGTTTCTGCTGCACGTCAAACAGCGTCATGCCGTCGGCGTCTCGCAGCAGCAGCGAGCCAGTTCCCGCGTAGAAGATCTCCTCACAGCTCGGCACCTGCACTTTCTTCACAATCTCGTTCTTCAAGTTCTTGATCAGCAGCTGCAGAGGAGAAGACGAGGATGCAGTCAGTGGGAAAGAGAAGGAATTCAGAACAGTTATTTTCTTCAACCCAAAGTAGCTTCATTTTCAATAACCCAATGGAAGTACGATATGCTGGTGAAATGAAAGGATACTTACAGAGTGCATTCGGTCCAAGACGGCAAATCTGTTTCTTGCCACCCACACGGCTGTCAGGCCAGAGGACCTCTTCCCTTCCGGTGCTGAAAAAGACATGGGCAACATTACTGTAAATGCTAACACAATTTGAAATTACACACAATTCAAGACGAGAGTATAGATCTGGGTCGACTTCACAGGATTACCATACCATCAGGGTTCTGGGAGTCGCTCTCTTTGGGAATAGAGTACAAATCATAGGTGCTGTTCTCCAAGTTGGTCGCCCTCTGAAGGAGGTAAATAGTTTTATATATTAAAATTAATCAATTAAAAATGAATAGACACTGTCATTGTTTGTGCAGTGAGTGATTGTTGTATAGAGACACTAACAGTGCAGAGCAGGACAGCATTCTCAGCAGGGTTATAGGACATGCTGAACACTGGAAACTTGGACCCACTGGAACAAGACGACAAAATGTTTTCACTCGTTTGTGCATCAAAAAAAATAAATTAATGGAGCTAACTGCTGAATAAAAAGCCCACCTGCGCAGCTGCATGACAGCACTGTCCTTGCTGCTGTTGAAGTCCAGCTGACGCAGGAAGCGCTCCTTGACATAGTAGAGCATGTTGCCGTGGACGGCGTACGCTGGGCGCTCACGCTCCAGCTTGAACACGATCATGCCGCTGTCGTGGCCTGGCGGCAACACAGCAAAGTTAGTCATCATATTCGGAGCAATTCCATCCTTCAGAAACTACTGATGCATTACGCACCAGCAGCAAACAGGTTGAGGTTTGGGTGAGCGCACAGCACCCAGAAGCGATCATGGTCCCGGCGAAAGGTCTGCACTCCGGTCCTCTTTGACATGTCCCACACACGGATGCTCTTGTCCTCCGAGTTTGACAAGATGAGCTCCTGGCGCGGATGGAAAACCGCACAGGAGACGTTGTTGTAGTGACCACGGCACGTATCCAGCTCCCAAGCCTTGGACTCTGGAGGAGGAACGACCAAAAAGGAAAACTATTACACCCCAATACAACGTTATGTAGAAATGATGTCATTTTTGGGTAGAAAAGCCAACTAAGCAACAATCTGGATCTGTCAAAAATATATCTTCTAGCTATCTTCTATGTATTCTTAAGAGAAAATCTGCTGCTGGCTCCAGAATAATGAAAGACAAGTTTTTTGTGCCTATTTGCCCAGCGCTATTTGAATCAGGTGATAAGTATGAGGAGGACTTGTACCATAGACCAATATTATCAGCCAATATTAGCATAAAAATGGTTTGGTTCGTATTGGTAGCAATTTTTTTTGCCGATGATGATGTCGTGGTCCACACAGTAACAGTAGCTCAGTATGTCCGCGATGTGAAATTATTTCCAAGTTTCGCCTTTGGATTATGAATATGCATTTCGCAATGACTGTAAAATGCTGCGAGGGGGGAGTAAGGAGTCTTCCTTTCATACTTCTCATCTAATCACTTCAGGAAGAATCACAGAGATACATGCAGCTAGCGTACCTGCAGCTAACTACTGTACGTAATAAGTAATGGGTGACATGCTGAATGAGAACAGTTTATAATTTCACTGATTGTATTAGAGTTTCATATGTTGTACTTTGTTCTTATACGGATGTTTGTGCCACATAGAAATTGTCCAAATTGTATTGTTGCCAGCATTATTTAATTGTATTCTTATTTGTGAATTTATTAAGACTAGCGTGCCTTACTTGTTGATAGTTGGAGGATATGGTATAACAGATATAGTTGACTGTTGGTCATGATTTTTTTAATGACAATTTAGTTGAGACCAAATGTTTAAAATAAAAATGGCACAAAATATGGACGCATTTGTGAAATGCATCCAGTGGCATCACAGTAAAAGAAGCATAATGTGTTGATTCATTACATTAGATGTGACATGACATATTCGGGAAAGTGTTGCACCCTATATCGGCATCAGTAATGAAGTGCTGAAAAATATCAGTACAGTGTTCCCTTGTCTATCGCAGGGGATAGGTTCCCAAAATAGCCTGCAATAAGTAAAATCTGCAAAGGACTTTATTATTATTATTTTTTTTACAATTATTATATATGTTTTAAGGCTGTAAAATCCCTCACTACACACTTCATACACTTTTCTCTGACAGGCATTAACATTTCTCTCTTGTTTAAACACTCTCCAAGTTCAAACACTTCATTTGAATGTTAATGCTCAACCTATGAGGTTGGAGAGAAATGAGTCACACACACTAAAATTGCACAAAAAAAAATTGCGAAAGAGCGAGTCTGAGAAAGGTGAACCGCAATACAGTGAGGGAACACTGTATATCAGATATTCGTAATAAAGCAAATATGGAGCAGGTTTACTTCTTACCATTCATCCGCCAGATCTTGACCTGTCTGTCGTCAGCCCCCGAGACAATAAGAGGCATGCTTGGGTGGAAGGCTGCCCAGTTGACCCCTCGGTCATGACCCTGGACAAAGACACACAAATTTGAATAACGAATACCTTGGAAGCATAAGAAAATACATGTAAATGTCTCATTTGATGTGATTTCTTTCAAACTAAGGGCACACAAACCCTTCTCCCACCTCCAGCACATGCTTGACGACGGCATCTGAGGCCCCGAACAAATCGACACCGGATAAGCCACGGACCTCCGTCTCCACAGCACCGGGAGACAGGTTCTTCTTCCTCAGACCTGGAACCAACATTCACAGCACCGGGTGCGACAGGCAGGGGAGCCATATTGTTGTTTGCACAGGGCACAAGCACAGTACAGAGGTGAAAAACAAGTAAAAAAAAAAAAAAAAAAACCAAATCAAACATGACAACAATGGCCAGGAGGAAAGAAGCTAGTTTGGGCAAGAGACAACAACTGCTGGACCAGTAGACACACACTCAGGATAGAAACACACTGACACAACCTTTGCTCTACCTCCAGCTGCCTACACATTGAATCTGATTAGGTTAGAGAGGAAAATGAGCCATGTTTGGTTGGTAATCTTAAGCGACAGCACAGCTTGTGTCGGTGACTCCTGCCTGAAGAAACAACGTGGTGAGTGACTGGTTCAGCAGCATAAAGAAATGGAGGGGGAAAAAAGGGCAATGGGATGGAACTAAGAACCCCTGTGCAAATGCGGATGTTTCCAGGTAGGACAAGGATAAGGGGGGCACATAGGGGAAGAGGCGTGGCTGATATGGAGCGATGGAGTGGATGGTGCATTGTGGTGTCGTAAAGACGTGCTCTGATGGGGCATCAGATGTAAGGAAAATAAAAATGGAACATGACTATTATTACTGCCTTGCTCGTGCTCTGTTGGATGAGTCGCATGCAAAGTTAAATCTGACTTTTTACAGTTATAGGTTAGCAATAATAATGCACTAGTTCAGGGGTGCTCACACTTTTTCAGTCTGCGAGCTACTTTTAAAATGAAATAAATAAATGGAATATAATTTACTATATTTATAAATATGGGTAACATACACACACATATATACATATACTGTATACATATATACATATACTGTATACATATATTCTGTATACATATATATACACATATATATACACATATATATATTTTAAAATAAAATAACTGGTACACTAAATACTAATGATTAGTATTTCATATTCACAGTTTCAAAGTTTACCGCTAATCAAAGTAGTTGATAACATTCAACTTCAGAATTCATTCAATATGGCAATAAACATAACGACACACAATTCCTCAATAGTTGTGTACATAACCTGAGTAGTATCTCAATTAAAATAATTACATAGCATTCATTACACACACACACACACACACACACACACACACACACACCATTTATTACGTCCAATTAGCTAACTGCAAACGCTAGTATTTGCTCTCAAACATTAGATTCACAAGAAATGAAAGATTATGCAAATAACAATGCAGCCGAAATCAGGGAAATATATTAAAAAGGTTTCTGCAATGGGCACATTTTCCAATTATTCATGAAATAATACTTGAAGAGGCGGAAATGTACAAAACCTACATTTCTATAGTGGAGTTCAGGACGCAAAGCAAAGCCATCAAACAATTGTTACAAATAAAACTAGTAGTAGTTACAAATAAATTGATAACTTTTGTTATAGATACAGGCATCTTACGACCAAGTTAGTTTATCCGTAATGACAATAATAAAGATGAAAGTTGCATCTCTGTGTAGCTTGATACATCTGCTCATCACTTTATCTTTGCCGTAGGAGGAGCACCAGCGAATGACGAGGGGAGCTTAATGTCAGCTGACTGATGTTATATGACATCTACGAAGTGACATTCATGCAATGAAGCCACACTACCTTCGCGATCTACCGGTAGCTCGCGATCGACGTAATGGGCACCCCTGCACAAGTTGATTGTAGTAAATATAAATAAGGCTATACTTCATGTTAGGTCTGTGTAAATGCCATGTCAGATCTAGAATGGCAGACCGGAGAGATTAAAGAAAAGATTTGAAAAAGCTCTTAGTAATGGATACAGTTTGTTATTGATGCAATTCAGCTGGAAATTAAGTAAAATGATGCAAGTGTTGGAGAGATAGTGTGTGCATCGTATAGCACACAAAGTATGGGGAAAAACTCCTGTAATTATAAAATAAGCGATGAAATGTGTATAGAATTTGT
Organism: Dunckerocampus dactyliophorus; assembly: GCF_027744805.1. NCBI lineage: Eukaryota > Metazoa > Chordata > Actinopteri > Syngnathiformes > Syngnathidae > Dunckerocampus > Dunckerocampus dactyliophorus. Next base: position 21,883,538 of record NC_072820.1, on the reverse strand, counting down.
GGGGAGGGGGGGTTAGTGGTTAGTTACTGAGAAGACAAGCAAACAGAAGGAAGAGTTAACCCCCAAAACAAGCAAGAAACACCAACAGCAAACATATTAAGAGCATGCAAAGGCACACAAACACCTCCCTGGTTTTCTTAAGAAGTAATTTAAGGCTTTTTGCTCAATAGATAATAAACTAATCATCAATGAATCGGTCTTGAAAGAAGGTGTTTGTGCATTCAGTCCAGAGATTCGTCTTATTCACGTCAATGAGAAAAAGAAAGGTCCAGGACTTCTGGTCCTGTTTCAGCCTTTTCCTCATCTGACAAAAAGTGAACACGCCTCTGTTGAAATATCACTTTTTCTGGAGTAAAAAAAAAAAAAAACAAAAACAAATAAACCATGACAATTCATTTGTTTTGCATGGTAACATTTTGTTTAACATCAGAATAAGCTGGAATTTCAACAGGGATGGATTCAGTTTCCACCAATTATACACCAGCAACCCTCCGTCAACACTGCCTGGCCCTATCCCTATCCCCCTGTGCTCCGCTTGTCCCAAAGCCCTCACCGGAGATATCCCACACCCGCACGGTCTGGTCAAGGCTGGCCGAGACCACCAGGTCCTCCGACGGGTGGAATTGAGCGCACATCACATAGTGATTATGGCCAGTCAGCACACTGTTGACAGGAAGACAAAAGAGGCAGAGATAAATGGTGAGCATCATTGTTACATTTGAAGTTTACTGATGAGCCATTCATTACCAGACACAAGTCCTGGACTGCCAATTCCAAATGCGAATGGTCTGGTCATCGGAGGCGCTGAGAATCCAGGGGTACTCCTAGAAAGAAGCATGTGAATGTCAATATGCAGGTCTGACACGCAAACATAAATAGCAGATGACAGACGGACAACTCACATGGTGGAAAAAGGTGGTTCTGATGTAGTCCAGATGTCCCAGGAGGGTAAAGAGGCAACGTCTCAGCTTGTAGTTCCAAACCTCATCAAAACACAACATTTGTTATTCTACAACTATTTGATTGTGGGGTAGCAACTTTACACGTTACCCAGAGCCAATGTAACACGTAAAGAAGTTATTTTGAACTTAACACGATTACTAAAACTCAAGATTACCTTGATTTTGTAGTCATCTCCCCCAGACACAAACAGGGGCTGCTGTTTGTGAAAGTCAATTCCACGAACAGGGCCTGAACAGGCCCACAACATGGATGTTACAACCAAAAAGACATTAACCGCCTATCAATAATGATCAACATCACGAATGAGACACATCCATGTATTACCATCGTGCTCGTCAAACTTGTCTATCAGTGTGCACATCCGATAGTCCCACAATTGGATGACTCCGTTGTGGAGACTTGCAAGAACCCATGGCCTCTTCGGATGGAAACTTAGGCCTAAAAAAAATAAAAATATATATAATAGCATATGCAAGCAGCCATTTAGAATGAACCAGAAGCATGTATCACGCGGTTATATGGAAGAAGCAGAGTTAAAAATGGGGTATCAGCTGGCGATAGCGTTAGCATGATTACGACAGAAGAATTTGTATTTGTATTTGTACTTTATTTATCCCACAGCGGGGAAGCACATTTTGTAGCACATTTTGTAGCACGAGCCTACAACACACAGTTAGAGAAAATACCAAATATCACAAGAAGGTGCACACTTACAGATAGACAATGATACGATAAATACAGACAATTTTCACTTAGTAGCTTGCTAACGTTAGCCTCTGAGCTAGCTGCAGCTCTTACCTTTAACACGGGCCGACTTGGTTTCAAATTTAGTTAACATCGCCGATGTGTGTTGCTCTTTACTCCGTAAAATAATAGACCACGAGAAGGTATAATATAAATCTTCCTCGATTTGCTTATGCTAGGCGACTGTCGCCCATTTAAAATGAATCTCCCTTTTCCTGACACGTATCCGGTTTTGTCTTCCGGGTTTGGGCAATAATAACGTTTTCCACGGTGAACTGCGCAGATGACGCACAAAGCGCCACGGCAGCAGAACATAGGCTGTGTCTAAACCACTGATCTGTACTTAAAGAATCAGTGGTCTAAACCCGGGGTCTGTAGCCTACTTTTAAATTTTTTTTATATATATATATATTTTCCAATCAACTTTATTAATGCCTTACAAGTTACATTAACAGTGCATCAAACCATTGGCATTAAAAAATAACAGTTGGATAACAAAAACACATAAAATATATCATACAGAAATCGAGATTAAAGAAATAAAAAAGTAACAGAAAAGTGATTAATAAGTAAATTAAAAGAATAAAGATAATAATAATAATAATAATTAAAGTAAGATACACCAGGGGACATGAGCAATGAAAATTAAATTGAATTAAGGATATTGAAGTAGGAGCAAAGATTTATAGTCTTGATAGCTTTCTTGTTATTAGCAGAGGATATTGATTTGAAGTACAGCTTCACTTCTTTCATGAAAACATAAAAAAGGGGTTTCACTTTTCACTTTTCACATTTGTAAGAATTAAAATTAGATTAATTTAAAAATATTCTTTGTCAGCTGGAGCATCATTCTTTACAAAGCCAAAAAGGACATTTTGCAGGAGGAGCTCAAAATCACAGCAGATATGATCTAAAATAAATCTACAAACATCTTGCCACAGTTTACGGGTATAGTCACATTTCCAAAACAGATGAACAACAGTCTCAGCATGGGAGTCACAAAAAGCACATTTCAGATCTAAATCATCATACTTGAATTTGATAAAGAAGGATTTAACTGGATAACATCGGTGAATAATTTTAAATGACACTTCTTTCACTTTGTTAACCACAAAACATTTTTGAGGAAAAGAGACCAGATTTTTTCCCAACACAAGTTATTAACACGACTGCTCAAGTAAGTTATTACAGGAGAAACAGAGACAAAATTATTTTGGTTTGGTTTGGTTTGGTTTAGTTTATTTGAACATGAAGGTTACAATGGAATACATCTCATTAATCATTTTTTTCACAGTTCCACATGTCCAAAAGGAGTAGGAAGAAGTAAAGCTTATTTAATCCTACCCCCCCCATCCATTCTACATCTAGTACAGTACATGTTGTTCACTTCCTGCATTCCATGTCATGTTTTCTATGATAGTCAGGATAATACACAATAGATAACGGTAAGACACGCCCCCTCCCAAAAAAATATACTGTATATAAATACATATACATTAATAATAATAATAATAATAACAATAATAATAATAATAATAATAATAATAATAATAATAATAATAATAATAATTAATAAATAAATAAATGTTTAAAATAAATATGAATAAAGAACAGAACTTTTTTTATAAACAAAAAAAAAAACAAACCTGTCAGAACATCATTGTGATGATCAAGACTCTTTTGCCTTGTATTTAGCAAACGTCAACTGCTTGTATTGTTTTTTGAATTTGCTAATCTCTGTACATTGTTTGAGTTCCTTACTCAATCCGTTCCATAATTTAACTCCACACACTGAAATGCTGTGGGTTTTCAGCGTTGTTCACGCGTATAAATGTTTTAAGTTTAATTTTCCCCTAAGATCATATTTCTCCTCTCTGATTGAGAAATACTGTTTGAGGTTTTTGGGTAACGAGTTGTTATTAACTTTATACATTATTCTAGCGGTTTTTAAATTTACAAAATCTGCGATTTAGAAAAAACGTTGGTGACCCCTAGTCTATCCAGATTTATTAGTACAGATCAGTGATTACGGCGCAAAGCCGGAGAAGCGTAAGTATTACGGTAGTTTATTCATAAATACTTGTGTACAGTCAAAGCCAACAATAAAAAATACATTATGTACAAGTTAGTTGATAATTTGGCGAACAAAATTATGTTTTCAGTCTTTAACATGTCAATGAATAAATATTGTGCGGAAACTTGTGATTTTTATCTTCCATATTAATTACAAAGACTGATGCGTAGAGATGATATGCTGCCTTACAAATGATTTACTGTAAGTACAGTGTAAAGTACAATCATTTAGAATATGCTTAGAAAATGGCAGCAAGTGTTACATTTTAGACATGAATGAAAATACAGTGACTTATATTAAAAACATGTATTTCAAATAAATATGATGTGAGTCTGACTGCATATTTGTTCCATCATCAAATACACTCCTGATCAAAATCTTAAGACCAGTTGAAAAATTGCTAGAATTTGCATTTTGCACATTTGGATCTTAATGAGGTTTTAAGTAGAGCTACAATATGCAAAAACAAGAAGGGGAAGAGAGACAAAAAGCATTTTGAAAAAGCAATTTATTGAAAACAACAATTATACTAAAATAGGTTGTTTATCACCTGATCAAAAGTTTAAGACCACAGGCTATAAAAGCCCAAATCTGCTCAAAATGTTCATTTTCTGTCAGGCATTCACACTCTCATGCCCTCCGAATGGCTAAAGCTAAGAAGTTTTCTCTTTTTGAACATGGTCGTATTGTCGAGCTGCATAAGCAAGGCCTCTCGCAGCATCTCATTGCTGCTGAGGTTGTGCGCAGGAAGACAGTCATTTTACATTATTTGAAAGATCCTGAGCATCATGGAACAAAAAAGACAAGTGGTAGACCCAAAATACTTAACACTTAAATGTTTCAGATCATCAAACAAATTTAAATATTTGGCAATGATAACACAACTGAACACAAAATGCAGTTTTTAAATTAAACTTTTTATTATTAAGGGAGAAAAAAATCCAAACCTACAGGGCGCTTTGTGAAAAAGTGATGCCCCCCTGTTAAAACATAACTGAGATTAATTGAGATATATCAGTCTGGAAAAGATTATAAAGGCATTTCTAAAGCTTTGGGACTCCAGCAAACCACCATTATCTACAAATGGCGAAAACATGGAACAGTGGTGAACCTTTCCAGCAGTGGCTGGCCAAACAATATTACCCCAAGAGTGCAGTGACGACTCATCCAAGAGGTCACAAAAGCCTCCACAACAACATCCAAAGAACTGCAGGCCTCAGGGGGTGGATGAGATTTGCCTGGAGTTTCTTAAGACCCTGGATGGTGTGGACGTGTCTTGGTTGACATGACTTTGTAGCATCACATGGACATTGGGGGCGGTGCCTCTGAATTGGCTGACTGGGGTGGTGGTACCCCTTTTAAGAAGGGGGAACGGAGGGTGTGTTCCAACTATTGTGGGATCACTCTTCTCAGCCTTCCTGGTAAGGTTTATTCAGGGTTTCTGGAGAGGAGAATCTGCTGGATAGTTGAATCTCAGATTCAGGAGGAGCTGTGTGGTTTTCGTCCTGGTCATGGAACTGTGGACCAGCTCTATACTCTCGGCAGGGTCGGTGCATGGGAGTTTGCCCAACCAGTCTACATGTGTTTTGTGGACTTGGTGAAGGCATTCAACCGTGTTCCTTGAGGAATTCTGTGGGGAGTGCTCTGGGAATATGGGGTACCGGATGACCTAATTCAAGCTGTTCCTTCCCTTTATGAACGGTGTCAGTTTGTTTCGCATTGCCGGCAATAAGTCAGACCCATTTCCAGTGAGGGCTGCTCCTTGTCACCGATTCTGTTCATTACTTTTATGGACAAAATTTCTAGACGCAGCCATTGTGTTGAGGGGTGCCGGTTTGGTTGCTGCAGGATTGGTTCTCTGCTCTTTGCAGATGATGTGGTCCTGGTGGCATCATCAAGCCGTGACCTTCAAATCTGACTGGATTGGTTCGCAGCGGAGTGTGAAGCGGCTGGGATGAGAATCAGCACCTCCAAGTCCATGGTTCTTGCCCGGAAAAGTATGGAGTGCCATCTCCGGGACAGGGACAAAATCCTGCCCCAAGTGGAGGAGTTTAAGTACCTCTGGGTCTTGTTCACGTGTGAGGGAAGCACAGAGCACGAGTTTGATAGGCAAATTGGTGCGTCGTCTGCAGTGATCAGTCCATTGTGGTGAAGAGGGACCTGAGCCGAAAGGCAAAGCTCTCAGTTTACCGGTTGATCTATATTCTTACCCTCACCTATGGTCATGAGCTTTGGGTAGTGACACAAAGGACAAGTTAGCAGGTATAAGCAGCCAAAATGAGTTTTCTCAGTGGAGTGGGCTCTCCCTTAGAGATAAGGTGCCAGAAAACACTGATGATCCCCAAGACCTTTGGTGAAAATACTCTGTGGTCTGACGAGACAAAAGAAGAGCTTCTTGGAAGGTGTGTGTCACATTACATCGGGCGTAAAGGTAACATTGCATTTCAGAAAAAGAACATCAAGGTCTGGGGCAGTTTTGGACCTGGAAGACTTGTGTGACAAACGGAACCATGAATTCTGCTGTCTACTAAAAAATCTTGGAGAATGTCCAGCCATCTGTTTGTGACCTCAAGCTGAAACCAACTTGGGTTCTGCAGCAGGACAATGATCCAAAACACACCAGCAAGTCCACCTCTGAATGGCTGAAGAAAAACAAAATGAAGACTTTGGAGTGGCCTAGTCAAAGTCCTGACCTGAATCCTATTGAGATGCTGTGGCATGACCTTAAAAAGGCACTTCATGTTGGAAAACCCTCCAATGTGGCTGAATTACAACAATTCCGCAAAAATGAGTGGGCCGAAATTCCTCCACAGCGCTGTAAGAGACTCATTGCAAGTTATCACAAACGCTTGATTGCAGTTGTTGCTAAGCGTGGTCCAACCAGTTATTAGGTTTAGGGGGCACTTTTTCACACAGGGCCATGTAGGTTTGGACTTTTTTTTCTCCCTTAATAATAAAGTTTCATTTTAAAACTTCATTTATGTTCAGTTGTGTTGTCATTGACATCGATTGATGATCTGAAACATTTAAGTGACAAACCTTCCAAAAAAAATCAGGAAAGGTGCAAACACTGTATATGTGCATGCATTAATTATACAAAGAAATTTAATGTATTTAAAGTTACCATTATTTTTGACACCCCTAGCATAATCTCAGAGAATGCACGTTTTATGGTTTTATCCTGCACATATATATTAAGATGCATAGTGACAAAATCAAAGTAAAGTCAACACAGACGAATAATTCACAAACACACTTTAATTATCATCATCATCGTATCATTTATTTAGTGTATTTACAAAACTGGGCAAAAAAATTGTATATTTGTTAGCAAAACAAAACCACGGGGCATGCTAGTTTGGACCCGGTGTGGAATGGATTGCACGATGGAAGGTGCACACTGCCAACCTTTTCTCTGCACAGCCGACCACATCCTTTGCAACGACCGCTTTATTCCACAAACTGATGCCAGCCTGCTGGTTTACTTGCTCTGTGATTTTTGGATCTGTCTCTATAGTCACACAGATGAACAACCTTATAATGGTGCCTGGCCAGTTCAATCCACAAAGTGCTCAGGATTTTAAGGCATTTGCTAATGTATTGTACCTTTTAATCTGGGGTGTACACACACACACCCCCACACACACAAAAAGGAGCTATAGTTAGCACTATGGAGGTTGTAACTTCATAGACCTGCTGAAATCAAACATCAATCTTCACGATTTAAAAAAAAAAAACGTGGTGGCTCAAGGGGAGCAGTTTACACAGTAACCCTACACTTGATGAAAGCAAAGCAAAAAAGGCAGTCAGGAATCATCTCAATCACTTTAGATCATTACCTCCAAATGGGAACACTTGAGGAAATATTACATTGAGGGAACCATGAATTCTTAAATGTTTTCTCTAATGCATTGAATAATTACAAAGTATTCAGTTACATTAAGAATGTAACTTGTTGCAAATCCAGCACAAAGACAAATGTTTAAGGAAGATCACACTGGAACAACACTAACCTTGTTGTTGTTTGATCATTTTCGGTGCCATGATGAGACTATACAAAACAAAGAAGCATGTTGACTTGACTTTACAGTATTTTTAAATGCCGTTACACAGGGACAGTGTTTAGTACACTCATTTGGAGGGAATGCAGTTAAAATTTAAAAAGTCAGATGTTAAAATGTTCTCATGTGAGTGGCTTTAACAGACGTGTGTGTATGCGTGTTGGATTCTCCCAGCCTCCTCCACATCGGTTTCATTTTGGATGCGAAGGCCAACGTGGACCGCGTCACTGTCACGCTCTCACCAGACGTTTGTTTCATCTTCAACATTAACAACATCCTCATCCCCGCCGCAATCGCCACGCACACACATTTGGTTGCGTCGCTGTCTGTGCTCGGAGTGAGACGCTGCCTTGTCACATGACAGAGCACTGCTCTGCCGCCCCGGCACCGAGAGCTCCTGGGAGATTGAGGGACTCTATATCAAAGTTTAAGCCAGGAGGCTGCAACGAAATGAAAATGATGTCATATTTTAAAAAAACAAAATGTACAATATACAAGTGTTTCCCATACAGTAATTTATTTGTGGCGGCCCACCAAAAATAAATTTGGACCACCACAAATAGATTTAGGGCTATTTGTTCACCCTGAATCATACACATTATAATGGGACTGTCTGTGAATTTAGCTTGTTGTTAAAACGCCGTACAAAAGATGGCATTGCAACTCTGCAAATTTCTAAACATCACATATACTGTACATGCATCAGGGTCGATTAGACGACATCATCTACCCCTGCCGTACACAGATTGCAGCTCTGCGAGAGACTAAACTGGAACCTCGCAATGGTTTCATGCTTAAACAACTCTGAATTCAACCCAAAAAGTTCAATCAAAATATCATCCAAAATTCTAATAAGGTAGGATGAAATGATCTCCTTCACCTCTCAGTCTATATTTGGTCATTTTTTGTTTTGTCTTTTCCAAAGTGGTACTCATCAAACATAAGGCCTGCAATGCATGTTCTTGTTTTGAAAGTTTTACTATTAACACTCAACCTCTTCTTGCACTTATATGACGAATGAATGTAACCTCCCGGAAACCGATATCGGGTCCACTTCACATACAATAGTGTTTCCCAACCACTGTGCCGCGGCACATTAGTGTACCGTGTGAGATCATCAGGTATGCCATAGGCAATCATATAGAATTTATTTACTGCAAATAATGTATCTTTGTTCATCTATCTACGCCAGAGACGGAAGGTGACAGGCAAAACAATTAAATGCTCTTCCACTAGATGTCAGAAGGTACATAACTGACCTGTGTATCCACCTGTTGCCATTCATGCAACAGGAGAAGTCATGGTGTGTGTTGTGAGATTTTTCTAATGTAAAATAGGTGCCTGGCTCATTAAAGGTTGGGAAACACTCCATTGGATGAAAACAATGTTTCTTGAGCGGAAACTTACCGCGTCTCCAGCTAGCTCTTTGGGAGGTTGGCCAAGGTCTTGTAGCTGTCAGCAAAATCAATGTGATATCAGTGCACAGGAACTCTGTTGTACATTGTGAGTTTTTGGAACTTTTGCATTTTCACTGTCAAATGACTGCGGTTTAGTATCTGACCAGCGAAGTACACTTAGATGGATCTCTCTCACCTTCTGCATAAGGTCCATGATGCTTTCAAATGCACCTTCCTTGTCTTCCTCCTTCTCAAATTGCAGGCAGATTTCTCCCATAATCTTGGCCTGCTGCTCATAGCGCTGGAAGTCCTCCAAGCTCAGACTGGCCTTGTTGGCCTCCAACCACTCTGGATACTGTGACAAGTCATACATCATATCACACATCAGAGTGAACGCAGTAGTCTGTTCATCTCAAATTGAAACTGATACCAACCTTAGTCGTAATCTCTTTAAGGGACGGGTAAAGCACCTCCTTGGAAAGAAGATTCTGCATGATGGATTGCATGATGGGAAGGATGTTGCCATCATCACCGCCGCCGCCGGCCTCGCCACTCTCGTCCAAGCCCAAGCCTTCCAGAGCTTTGACGAGATCGTCTCCAGCGAGTCCCGAAGTCTGCAGGAAAACAAGAGTAAGTGACCACTGGTGGGTGAACTTGTGAACAGATGGTTTGCACCTGTAGGTTGTCTGCATTCTTGGCGAGGCCACGGAGAGTTTCCTTGAGGCAGGAGGTGAACTCTTGTTGGGAGGCAGTGTCAGTACCTGCGTGGAATAAATGCACCATTGCAAACAAAACATTTTAAAACAAGCGGGTAATTCAACTCACCAACTTTGCCGGCCGCTTCTGAGAGTTTTTGAAAGTGCTGGAGCAGGTCGGGCTCCTCCTGGGCCAGCTCGGTCATGGCTTTCTCCCACTCCTGCTGGGCTTGGGTCGCCATGTTGCCCTCAAACAGCGTCTCGAAGAGCTTGCAGTCCTCAAGCAGTGGCGGCGGCTGTGCGAGAAGATACATTTTTGAGTGTGTTTTGGTGGTAACTGGCCACTTTGATGTCACAGCTGCAAACTGTCAGGCTTAGGCTCAAAGATGTTTTAGACCAAATGACAAGAAGATCCAAAATAATTGTCTTGGTCAGCAAAAACGCACCTTCTCTGCTCCATGGCTGGAAGAGGAGGATTGAGCTTTGGGTCCAGGAGGCAGAGGGGCACATGGTTTGTCAAAGTCATCCAACGCACCTAAAAGTAAACCAAGCAACACACTAATGATAAAAAACTAATGCCTGACAATGCGCCACAATGCACTTTGCACTGTGACATTCTACTTGGAATTATCTTTATACTGTAACAAGTGAATGAGCATCTCATGTGCTTATGCGTGACAGCCGATCATTGTAATAATAAATAAAAACACATTTAAACAAACACTAGTACGCTTCAACTGAAAAGTTAGTTTGACATCAGCTTCACCGGGTTCGGAGACAACGGAGCACAAAACGGCCTAACAAACAAAAATGCGACACTTTCTACGGACAAAAAGTGACTACATTAACTTCCTGTTGTAAGGTTGATTTTATATATGTAAATTTTAACCTTACTGTCCAGTAATTCGTCTAGTTCAGGGTCGTGCCCACTGGGTGTCTCTCCTGCTCCGGACGCCATGATTAAATTTCCTCTAACCTTCCGCTGGAACGGAATGTCGCTCAAAAATGACGTCATACAGAAAAAGGGTCGCGTTCTGACGTCATCAAAAAGTCATTTCCAAAAGCAGTATAGCTGCCTCGTTCAAAACAAGTTGACTGTTTAATTTAAATGTTTAGTTTTTTGTCTGTCTAGCATTTAGTGGAAAAAATACAGTACGCTATAAAATACAATATAAAATGTAAATAATAATATACTAAATATTCATATTTTTTAATTCCAATCAAAGCACTGTTAATTTTTGCTGTATTTACAAATATACATTTTTATAACCAAAATATTACTCCAACATGCAATATTTTTTATTCATTCCGATGGGCATCCAACTATTAGTAATAAGAACAATTGCACCACTGACAAATTAATGCATCTCACGTATAGAAAATAATGGCAGAATTCAATTTAAGACAATTTAATCAATCTGCAGGGAATGTGCATGACAGACTATTCTTCTCTGGCTCACTCGCTCCCTTTGTTTGAAATAGTTTAGGGAAACGGTGCACTAACTAAATGACGAGGATTGTTTAGGGAAACGTAGAGTAGTTGCTAGGCAACGTTGATAAACAGTCACAGTGAGTCAGGATGGAGCAATAAGTGACATGATAACTTTTCACAACCGTGCCGCAGAAGAAAGAAATGAAGATTACAACACTTTCAACAGAAAACGTTCCACTTTGTGCAGAAGTCAAACACATTAGTAACAGTATTAGCTGGAATTTCCATTCAGCGCTGACAGGAAACGCTTGCACTGAAGTATTGTAAATCCTGGCTTTCCCGTCATACAACTCTTATTATTCAAATGTATTTTTAAAAAAGAAATTAGTTGAAAATCAGAAGTCAAGACTATATAAACTATTAAAAAATCATACATGCAAATAATATGCTTAGCATTTAAATAAAAAATTATGGGTTTATTTTTTAACAAGTCTTAAGAATGGTTCACTGCATGCCATTTGAGCATAATGTGAATACTTGCCACTGATGCATATATGATGATGCATATATAAACTGCATATATGACCAATTATAAAAATATAAAAACAATTTTTGTATCATGCATGGTTTTATACTATATGTGCTCATTATAAGTCCGGACATTAGGGATACCCTGTAGTACAGTAGTGTTAAAATCACGATTCTAATGATAATAATAAAAAAAACAAAAAAACAACGTATTTTAACTTATTTTTATATAAAGAATTTTTAAATGAAGAATTATCATCATGACATTTGTAATTGTGTTTATTTTGTTAATTAATAATTTTTTTTTAAATTTATTAAATTGTAAATTATTTATTTCATATTACTTATATTCAACTTTTTTTGTATTATTTATGTGTAAGTCCAGACTTTAGGGACACACTGTAATATTGGTAAAACCACAAATGATAAAATAAAATGAAGATTATTGTCATGAATTATTAATATTATTATATACCAAATTTTGTATTTTTTTAATAATTAAAAATATGTAATTAATTTTTAAAACAATTATTTATTTAATTCACGATTTAATTATTAATAAATCCTATTCCATTTTTTTGGATCATGCATATATATTATGTATATATTATAAGTCCAGACTTTAGAGACACCCTGTAGTCTAGCTAAAACCACAAATCTGCTCCAACTCTTGTTTTAACTGTGTACCTAATGAAGTGGCCTGGGATTGCTTGTTGTTGTCATGGCTTTCCAAGAAAAATAAGTAAGTGTACTTGACAGTGGATGAAAAGTATTACATGTGGTGAACTTGTGCACCACATTGCCCATGTTAAACAGTCTCTGGGGTGACCATGGAGGAGGAGGAGGAGGAGGAGGGACCGTGCATGTACAGATGTGAATAACGGTGCAGACATTTGATACCTAATTTGGTGGTCTGGGCGGGGAGGAGGGAGCCTGTGAGGAAGTCAAGTGGGAGTGCTGCTGCTAGGAGCTTCTCTCTCTCTGTGAGACTCTCCACCGCTGGATGGTTGTGTGAGACGCTGCAGCCCAGCACACAAGGTAAAGAACTTGTTGCATCTTGTCTGATGGAACATTTTGTTTTTCGCATTACTCCTCTTCATATGGGAATGTTTCTAGTTAGGACTGCATGAGGACAAAGTTTAACTTTAGACAAAACAAGTTGTGAGTAAAGATGCCACTGGTGTGTGTAGTAAACAGCTAGTAGTGGAGAGTTAATCAAGAATAGTGACAAATAGTGCTGTTTTTTTTTACTCGTTGCTTGTGTTTTTACTTAAAATGTGCATGGAGGTGTGTGTGTGTGTGTTGAACAAACTGAATCTGTGTGTGTGTGTGCGTGTGTGTGTGTGTGTGTGTGAAATGGCTGCAGGGCGCGGCTGGCGGCACACCCACCTCCACTATATACTCTTAATGAATGAACCCCTGCATGCACGGGCCTAAAAAGCAACACTGTCCCACCGACATTACAAATTACAATACAACGTTATTGACTTAGTTGCATTGTCCACATGCACCTGGCATAACTAAACACCACAAACTTAAGGCCTTTTTCCGGATGTTTACCATTTTGTAGCTTTTGGAAGCTCACCACAAACTTTTGCGTCCATCAGCCTCCCCCTCCATGAAAAAAAAAACATGTGTTCCAGTGAAGGATTTATTTAGGTCATGTAGCGATCTAAGTGCACAATAGGCTTCTTCCTCCCTGCACATAAACCCTGCCGTGGGACGCTCCACCAAATAGCCTGTGTGTGTAAGTCAATTACGGATGAAATCAGGTTAGCCCTTGTGTTGCTGTGGTGACCAAAGCAAATGACCCCGCCTGCATGTGCAACAGGGTGTCACGTCCTGTTTGCTGTCCTGAGCCCTGAGACCTGCATGTCGACTATTTTCAGCCCTTGTCCATTTGGGGAAGTACCCCCCCTCGTCCCCCACCCTCCGTGTATGTGTGTGTACATGTTTTCCATGTGAAAAGTTGCCTTTTCCCGCCACCTTTTTTTTCCTGGGGAAGGGGCCGGCCTTTTCCATGACTACCCTACGACATATTTGGAGTGGTTTGACGTGACGTGTAATTGGTGGCCTGAAAGATGGGAGTGGGGATGGTGGGGAGGAGGAGGGAAGGGAAAGAAAGGAGAAGTGAAGAGAAGTTGGCCGAAGTGACAAAAAAAGTTGTTAGGCGAGAGCATCTGGAACACATCAGTAAGTTGGAAAATTTGATATGGAATAACGTGTGTGTGTGTTGGGGGGAGGGGGGGTGCTGCAAGGGAAGAGGCCCCCATAGTGAGTCACTGCTCTGCTATTCACTCCATCACCAGCCTTATAACATACGTGTGTGTGTGTGTGTAGCTCATGTGGCTCAAACTCAGGGCTTCCCCGGGTTCCTCCCTTCCAGTTTTCTCGCTGCCCCCCCCGACTTCCCCACCCCACACCCTCCATCCTCTTCCTGCCCTCTTTTTCACCTCCTTTTGCTCCCTCCATCCCTGCAGCCATGAGTGCATGCTTGCTACAGTTAAGTAGGTGTCTAATGGGACTAATGTAAACAAGACCGCTCTGTCTGTTTGGAGGTGTTCCGAGGGAAAACTGGGAATGGGGAGTCAAGGCGCCTGTGGTGCCAATTGGGTGATGGGTGTCTGTCTGGGGGAGGATACACTGTGTGGGGTCCAAGCAAACTATGCAACCAATTTTGCCATATACAACATACAAATCTATATACAATACATTCATTACATCACAGCCCATCATAGCAATCCTCAGATAGCGTGCAAGTAAGCCCCTAGTGACGGTGAGTGGTGTTATATGCTGGCCTGCTGCTGGTGTTATATGATATCACCTCCAACGCTGTTCTAAACAAACAAAAAGCCTGCTGAAAAATGCTTGACATTAGCTACAACACAATAGCTGTCAACATTTGCATTTGAAAATAGGAAAACCTTTCCGGAATGGGGGCATACCTGGGACAGCAGGTGTTGCCGATGAGCTCTCTGGAGGTTTCATGGGCCTATCAGTCGGCCTATCATGGAAACACCAATGAAGGAGGATGCCAACCTGACGACCCTAATGAAATTTAAAATCTGCCCCCTTCCTTCTTGCTCTTACCTAAGGATAGGGTGTGGGGGGAGGGGGAGGCTGAGCGACCACTCGGTTTTTGGTCCCAAGTTGGGATCTCACTGCAACCACTCAACTTCCAGGCACTACTTTACTCATGATTGGGTATGGGACACAGGCTCAGCCTTGATCACCCTGTAGTTGGCCACCTTTGATGAGGGTGTCTACTGTCGAAAGGCAGAAACACCCTCTGATTCAAAAGTGCGCTACTGATGATGTGCCCCAAAATTTACATCCTTCCCATGGCTGAGATAAAGTTCCGACGCCACTGTCAACATCCACGCCTCATGTGATTACCATCTATTGGCACAAAGGACAGTTTCCATCAAGTCCTGTGTATTTACAAATGCGAAAATAGGGGAAATTTCCACCAAAATGTCCACCAGAAACCCCCATCATTTTTCATGAAATATGGTAAAACTACAGGAAACTATTAAAATGGGAGTGCGCCGGGAAAGAAGACAAGTGTTGACAGGTAGCTAGACCAGGAGTGAACAAAGTGCAGAAATTGCCCGCGGTTCATTTTCTACTAACCCATGGCACATTGTAAAAAAAAAAAAAAAAAAACAACAACAAACCCAGCAAAAATGGAAAATATACAGCAAAAATGAAACAGGCTGAAATGTTGATAGTACTGATAATTTATACATACTGTGTAATGCTTTTTTGTAGCCTTTTTACACAATATAAAAACGTGTATAAACATATTAAAGCACATGCTTTGATTTTTCAGTATGCAGCCCCTGCTGGAAAAATATGGCCATGCCTGCATTACAGGCTTTTTAAGTGCTGTGTTTTTGTTCTTTTAGGGGTCATCATGACATTCAGCTGCAATAACGTCCTTTCAAGGCTGCACATGAAAGCCTCTGACATCATAATGCCCCATAAAGGGCTGTGACAAGCAGCCCTTGAAAATGCAACTTATCAATGTTTCTGTCAGTTTTCTTAGAGAACAGAATATAACATACAAAGGCCAAGAGCAATCCTAATCCTATCCTCTCAAATTGATGACACAAGCGTAAGTACGCCAGATTTTTACAATGGAACATGTTACTAATGCTAACATGGAGCCACCTTTGTTATGTTTCAACCTTTAATCTTCTTGCAGAAAGAAGTCCTAACAATGTGAATCTGATAAGCTTAGCTTCTAACTTTAGCCTAGCTAATGGCTCTCAAAGATGACTTCAGGGGAGGCGAAGCAGCTTGATAAAAATAAATAAATAAATAAAGCAAAAATGAATAGATTCTAGAGTCTGTGGTGAGTAGAACACCAGAAAATTGGTTTTTCGGGGAGTAAGGGAGGCTCCGACTGCACTGCAGTCTCTGAGCACTACTTTAGCCTGACGCCACGTGATGTCTGTCATAAGAGGGGCATGGAAAGTCTGACATCATCACTCCGTGAAAAATATACATTTTGGTACAAGTGAGTCTCATTGACTATAAATCTTACGGCGGGCAGCTGGGCGGTGTCTTATTTATGTGAGCGTTGGCGGCAGTAGCGGCCGGAGGAAGAGGGCGGATACCCCAAGCACAGCGTGGGTGTGGCCTACTATTTTTTACTTTTACTATATGACTTTGGAGAACTTTTGAGAGCATTCCACTCAGGAATGTTTGGGAACATTGGCTGCTTTTCAGGGAAAAAAACTCTTTATTGTTGCATTTGTCATGTTTGCAAGGAACTTAGAAGAAAGTTTGGTGCCAGTGAAAACTTGAAAACCCACACAGTTTATCAAGTATCAATTTCAATAAATATATTTATTCAGACTGTCTCTCAGAGGGGACAAGGGCGTTGGTAGTGGACCAAGCGAGGGGGGCCTCATTCAGCCCATGTTGACAGATAAACTGAGGGGTGGGTGGAGGGTGCCGCGCCACGCCACGCCAAGCCAAGCCCGCCTCCGAGGACATGAACATGTAGGAATGTCAGAGTGAGGCAGCCAAGTCTCCTTGCAGGAATGACTTGCAGACTAGTCATAAAAAAAGAGGCCAGAATGAGATGGGGGGGGGGGTCAAGTTCTCAACAGATTACTTAAGCAGATGTAAATGTGTTGTGACCACAGAGAAGTCATTATTTGTGTTTGCAGGCTTTCACCAGTCACAACCAGCACAATGACAGCATTGTGTGTTTGCGCCAATGCTAAGTAGGCTGTTTGTAGGCAGAGAGGCGTCGCCCCCGTGTGGTGGAGGCCTGTTACTTCTCGTGTTTTATCGTCCCCGATTGGAATACGTTGACTTTATATGTGGTTTGTGTGCTGAACGCAGACCACATATTTACTTAAAATGTGCTGGCTTTTTGTTTGTTTATAACAACGCTCGAGATGAAAACACTTTCTCTTTTTGAGGAAGTTATGTTAAAAGACACACAGAAGAGTATATGGAAGACGGCCGAGCCGTAGGGGGCAGTAGTGAGCGTTATGTGCCAAAAGCCAAATACAGTAATATAAAAATAATGCAGCTAAAAGTCATGTTGACATTAAACATCAACAAATAGGACACATGACACATGGTTACATTTAGTTTTAGAAGAACATGCCACTTTATCTGGAAGTTACAATTTTTAAAAAGTATTTACATTTTATTTAATTTTGTTAATTACAATAGTTATTTTCATTAGTTTATTAGTTTATTAATTAGTTTAATTAGTTATTTTTATTTGTTTGTTTTTTGTTGTTGAAATGATCATTAATTATACATGTATTACATGTAGTGGTTAGCATGTGGTTAGCAACACAGCAACAGTCAGGAGATCGGGAAGACCTGGGTTCGATTCTCTCCAGGGCATTTCTGTGTGGAGTTTGCATGTTCTCCCCATGCATGCGTGTTTTTTTTTTCCAGGTAATCCGGTTTCCTCCCACATTCCAAAAACATGCATGTTAGGTTAATTGGAGACTCTAAATTGTCCATAGGTATGAATGTGAGTGTGAATGGTTGTTTGTCTATATGTGCCCTGCGATGGGCTGGCGACCAGTCCAGGGTGTGCCCCGCCTGTCGCCCGAAGTCAGCTGGGATAGGCTCCAGCATGCCCCCGCGGTATAGAAAATGGATGGATGGATGATAAAAATCCATTATATCCATTAAATCATTGCTAAAGTAAAATAACAAATCTAATGGAGACCGATGCTCATTGTGTTCGCCTCCTCCCAGGTTCTACCGGAGCGTCTACTGGTTGACATCTGAGGGACTCGCAACATGGCTATTGTCCTCCACTCTACACCCCTCCTCTGGACCCGCCTGGCGGCGCTGGTCTTCTCCTGCGTAGCCTTCTCTGTGGCCGTCCACGGTGGGCGCCTGTACCATGGCACAGGTGACTGGTGCATCTTCTGCTGGGCCTTCAGCTTCGCTGGCACCCTGCTGGTCCTGCTGGTGGAGCTGTTTGGCCTGCAGACCCGAGCCCCCGTGTCCTGGAAGAACTTCCCCATCACCTTCGCCTGCTACGCTGCCTTGCTGTGCCTGTCCGCCTCCATCATCTTCCCTCTCTACTACCTGAAAGGCTCCATGGGGCCCAGCCAGGTGCGTGACTACCGCATCGTGTCCACAGTCTTCTCCTGCCTGGCCACCATTGCCTACATGAGCGAGGTGAGCATCAGCAAGGCGCGCCCGGGCGAGGTGGCCGGCTACATGGCCACCGCCCCCGGCCTGCTCAAGGTGTGCGAGACCTTCGTGGCCTGCATCATTTTCGTCTTCATCAGCGACCCTGTCTTGTACGACCGCCACGACGCTCTCAAGTACTGCATGTCCGTCTACTGCATCTGCTTCATCCTGTCAGCCGCCATCATCCTGCTCTGTGTGGGCGAGTGCACGGGCTGCCTGCCCTTCCCCTTCGCCCGCTTCTTGTCCGCCTACGCCCTGCTAGCCGTGATCCTCTACCTGTCGGCCGCCATCGTCTGGCCCATCTTCAACTTTGACCCTAAGCATGGTGGCACCAAGCAGCGGCCGTCCAACTGCGGTATCACACAGGGGTTGTGCGTGTGGGACAAGCTGATGGCGGTGGCTGTGCTCACGGCCGTCAACTTCATCCTCTACCTGGCCGACCTCATCTACTCCGCCCGCCTGGTGTTTGTCAGCGCTTGAAGAAGGCGGTGCGACTGTAGGCCTCAGATGAAATTAAATTTGGCAGGATTGGCTTTAAAAAAGACTAGCAGTCAGGGACCACTGAGTAGCATTATGATACTTAGTGATTGTGTGATATTCCATATATTGGAAGAAAAAACACCTGCGATACACAATGATATATATGCAGCTGAAGAGGCAAAATGTACAGATACACATTTT
Source organism: Dunckerocampus dactyliophorus (assembly GCF_027744805.1). Lineage (NCBI taxonomy): Eukaryota > Metazoa > Chordata > Actinopteri > Syngnathiformes > Syngnathidae > Dunckerocampus > Dunckerocampus dactyliophorus. Next base: position 21,864,276 of record NC_072820.1, on the reverse strand, counting down.
TTTAAACTCAAAAAGTGTTATCTAACGTTACATACTGATTTGCCCCACTTCTACTAATTGCACAAATTGTCTTCGATACATATTTTGGTTTCACAATGCAGTGATTACGTATTGGAAGAAAAAAAAACGACAATACATTATGATATGTAACTGAGGCGACAATGTATAAATACACGTTTGTTGCACTAAATATGTGATACCTAACGCTGGCGTAGCAATGCTCAAAGTTTGTCTCACCATTACTAATCGCACAAATTGCCTTTGATACATATTTTGGTGTCAGAATACAGCAATTACGTGATATTCGGTATATTGGAAGAAAAATCATCTACGATACATTATGATATATGTGTAACCGAGGAGGCAAAATGTACTGAAACACGCTTTTTGAACTCAAAATGTGATTCTGCCTATCGATACACCGTTATCAATTGTTCATTATCTTCATTTCATTGAAGACTCCTAATTCTGATCTTTAATGTTTAGGAAAAAACCCTGCAATAATAAAAGTATCGCTAATGTGATA